>NC_090656.1:160003762-160303762 GCF_040937935.1 Hyperolius riggenbachi | reverse complement strand
TTATGGGGCAGGAGGAAGCCCGGGGTAAGTATCAGAGCTTGAGTTAATGTCATCTCTGAGTCTCTTTAAATCAAATTATTACTGAAACTAAAGTCAAGATATTAATTTAAAAGTAGAGATAAGCAGGCAGACTCTCAAGTGATATCTGATAAAATTATATCGGCTGTTCAAACTTCAAAACTTTAAGTGACATTTCTTGTGCATACACCACATAGCAGAATGAAAGGAATATTATGCTGAAGTCTGACCATGGTGGAAACAGATTGCAATTGAAATTAAAGTATCTTTCCTTTGTGTATAAAATTTTACTGGTAACTTAAATATTGGCGTGTCATAAACAAAATTACCACTCTGGCCTTACTGCTAATGTCTGAAGCATAACAATCAACCGGACACACATCTGCAGAAAACTGTAGCAAACCATTCTTATGAGGTTGGCTCGCCTTCATAAAAATCATACTACAGCCACAGCCTGTTTTGGAGCAAAATACTACTTTTCTGGAGACTTTTACCCTTTAACATTGTAAGCTAATTCTTTGAAATGAAACCCCCATTTGACTAAGAAAGTGCTGCTGACATCTATTAGTGCTATAATTTTCTAATACAATTTTGTTAAAAGTAATATTTTAATTTTAATTTGAAGACAACTATGAATGGTTGAAAGGTTGTACGAGCTTGAATAGCTATTTAAGCGATAAACCCTGGCTGTGACATGGCCATGAATTCCAAAAACATTTTAAGCACTTGATCAATTACCAGCACATGAGACAGGTGTTGAAACACCTTGGAATCATGTCAAAATTTATTTAGAAACTAGCAAAAAGTTGTTAAACAAAATTTAGCAAATCCGTGCCTTAGACAATCAAAAGCAAAAAATTGTGACGCAATGAAAATTCTAGCGTGAAAGGGGCCTGAAGAAAGAATGGATGGCTCAAGATATGTGAAAAAAGAACAAGGGAACAACTTAAAAATAAAGCCAGTCAAAGCCAAACAAGAGAACAAAAAGCAAAAGCACAAACAAATCAAGAAAGAAATAAGAGATCAACATTTTAGATAAAAGAACAAGCACAAAGAGCAGAGGAGGCTAAGCTACAAGAAGACATACAGTAAAGGAGCCCTATAGTATTAATAGTTGCATGTGGTCTGGTATAAGTCATGGAGAGAATCCGAAGACAAAAGTTGTTTAGGTGATACATTTAATTACTAACTGATTTCTCTGCAAGATTTTTAAAAACTTTAAATTTCTTCGTCAAGCATGTTTCAGAACTGTATCAGAACCATACAGAGTAGTGTCAAATACTCAAGCTTATATATGATTTTCTAGGGTATATAGCAATTGTCATGATATATGTTAGCACACAGAGAGAATCTGTTGCATATTAACCACCTCAATGAGGCTATTAAGCGAGTTGGTTAGAGTCTCGATCTGACTGCGTAGTGCTTCCATACTAATGGTCTGCTGTTCTGTCATGATATATGTTAGCACACAGAGAGAATCTGATTATTGGTGATCTGCAGTATCACCAAGAATGCAGATATATACCCCATTATTGGCGATCTGCAGAATCACCGATAATACAGATATATTGCTAACCTCTGGGCATGACAGCAAAAGTAACACAATAAAGACAGTAAAATAACAGAAGTGTGGAAATATCCACCTCACGGTAATTCCTCAGAGGTGTGGTTACCTCTGAATGGGAACCCCGTGAGTGAGATCCTCTAACCAGGCTGAGTGAGGAATCTCGACCCCTAGCAGTAATCGTCTGCTTGGGGCAGGCGTCTCGGAGAGGCAAGCCTCAGAGATAACGCTCCAGTGGGAGACGTTCCACTGAGGGGAGAAGGGTCAGACAGGCAAGGGTTCGGCAACAGAGATGACGGCAACAGTACAGGAGCAGAAGACAGAAGAGTAATCGGTAAACGGGCAGAGGTCGGCAACAAGGATCAGATAGGCAACGGTACAAGATCATCAAGAGATAGAGTAGTCAGGGATAGCCAGAGTCAAAACACAGATCAATATACAATAATATTCCTAAGCTAAGGTGTGAAATCCTTAGTATCAACACCTGGGCACTGCACTAAGGTCTGAGCGCTAACACAAACAGTGTATTCACGACAGCAGACAACTTGCTACTGACAGGCAAGTTGTATATGTAGCTAGAGAGCTACTCAGCGCCACTCCAGAGCCCCAACCAATCAGGACACCTCCTGAGGCAGCTGACTAGTGAGTCAGCTGAGCCTCCTACTTTGGAGGTAAAAGTCCTGCCTCCTCGCGCGCGCGTGCGACCCTTTGCCTCTGAGAAGTGGAGAGGCCAGGCCCCGGGTCCGCGTTCGCTTGCGGAGAGAATTCCGCCTGCCGCCATGCGAGACCCTCCGCCGTGTCGCCAGTCGCCGCGGCGGTGTCCCTCGCAGAGTGTGCCGGTGTGATGATCCGCTCAGCTGGCTGCACAGGCAGACAGCTGTTTGTCCATTCCTCTAGTCTGTGGGCTGCAGGTCTCTGGAACAGAGACCTGTCTTTCCATTGCAAGTTTCTGGTCTGTTCTCTTGCTGGGGAATTTGCATGCATTCGTTATGCAAATCCCCTACCTGCCTTTTTTGATGACTGGCACTATAAGAGCTTTATGTTTCCCAGAAGGCTTTGCTGGTCATTTCCTTTCCATGGTCTGTTCCTGATGGACACTGCTGGAGTGTCAGCCATTGCTATCTAGTATAGTTAATTCCTGGGGGTTGCTTTAGGCTCCCCTTCTAGCCCAGTCAGGTTGTATTATCTGTATTGCCTGTTCTGTCTTGTCTTGCCTGTTGCCATTGTCCTGCCCCAAAGGTGGTCGACAGGAAATGATCTCTGTTCTTGGAGTATAGCTGGTGCAGCGGTTGCTACCAGCTATCTCTTCTGTTCTGTCTCCTGGGATCGCGCTAGCTACTTTTCGCTAGCGCTGGGGATCCTTCTGTTCTGTCTTCTGGGATTGCGCTAGCTACTTTTCGCTAGCGCTGGGGATCCTTCTGTTCTGCTGCTCTGTACCTGGATCACGCTGGCCACTTTTCGCTAGTGCTGTGGATCCTATCTCTCGTTTGTCCCTGTTTTCGTGTGTCTGTCTTGTCCGCTACGCTTGCTGCAGGCTCGGTGAGGTAACCGTTAAGCAAGCGCTCGCGTCCTCTGTTTTATGTTTGTCTGTTAATGGTTAGTTAGGCGTGCTTGTCTCTATTGAGCTTATCACGTGGAGATCGCGCATAACCGCGTGCACTGTTGCGAATGAGTGCGGTGTTCGCGGTTAGCTAGCGTTTATTATTTTCCGTATCTCCTTATTGTATTTGCTGTGCCTTTGCTACCCTCATATTCTATTCTGATCTGCCTTGTGTCACGTCTGGCGATCGCACCTCTCGCGATCGCGTTCCTATTTCGTATCTGCTGTTGTGTGTGCGCGGTCGCGGGGTGGCGACTGGATTGGCGCACACACATACAACCTATCCCTTTGCTCAATCTCATTCGCAATTGCCTCTCTTGCGATTGCGTTCTGCGCTTCGTACAATTCCTGTCTGGCACTTGTGGAGGTACAGAGGATTGGTTCCTCTGCACTTCCCAGCGCCATCTGCCGACAGGAATTTCCCTCTACAGGTGCGTAGCACCTTTTTCTGGGTGCCTGCAAATATACGCTTGTGGAGGATTTCCGCAGTGTCAGCGCACTCGTTGTGCGCTGATCACGGAGAAAGTTCCACAATCGTTACAGAATGACCAGCCCAACCCAAAACCCCAGTGTAGACGGAATTTCCGATTTGTACGATTTTGTCGAATATGGCTCTTGTACCTTTAAGAGATTTAAAAAACTTGAACCTGAATCAGCAGACGAATTTTTGTCTGAGTGTACGAAACTGTTAGCGAACCCTGAATTCCAATGCACCCCAGTGTCTACCTGGGCCCCCCAAATGGTCTACATTCTGTTGGGGGGCGAAATGTCAATGTGGGGTTATGATGTGTTAGATCATACCACCCTGAGTCAAAGACCCATGGAATTCTTGGCCTTTTTAATTCACAATTGGCTGAGATTACCTCAATTACCATACCCCCTTAATGAGTTGTTGTCAGCAGCTCAATCAGCTGTTCCATCTACTCTTTCATCCATAAAGCAGCCATCCAAAGCCTCTAAATCTAAACGTAAAAGATCTAGGAAGGCTTCCCAGCGGAAAGATCCGTTTCCCATGGCAACCACAGATAGAGAGGTTATTTCTGTCAAGTCTGAAATGGGCAAAACCATGCAGTATGATAATGATGTTTATAATGCATCTGCTGATCAGTTTCCAGGTTTTTTGCCCCAATCCAAAGCTTATGTGGATCCTGCTATAGGTAGGATCGCACACTATATTAAAGCAGTTAAAAAATCTGTACTCGTTCCTGATCCCCACCCATATGGAGATTATTTAGATACCGGGTTGTTCGAACCGCCATTTGCCTCATGGGAAATCGGGGCTTTGGTGGAGGAATTTGATTTGAATTGGAAAGCCTTTTGCGATTTTTACATCGCAAAAAACGCGGATGTCCTGAACGATTGTCTTGACTCTGTGTGCCTTTTGATTGATTCTGATGAATGTGACGAGTGTGTTGTGGATCTGGTGATGTATGTGTGGCAGATCATTTTGGATGAATTACACACACACCAATTAATTGATCCCAATAAAGAGGTAAAAGATTTCCGTTCCGTTCCTGCTCCAGTTCCATCTGTAGACTGTGCGCACAATAATTGTTCATCCTTTGTTAAGTGTGCATGGGAGCCCCCGTTTGAGAAATGGGAGATCGAGCTCCTGGTCTATGAATTGGAATGTGATTGGAGATCGTTTTGCAATCATTACCGTTCTAAAAACGAAGCAGTTTTGTATGCGTGCATTGAGTCTGCGTGCACTTTAATCAAGACTGGTGAATGTATCTCTGACTTTGTGACTCCGCTGTTTGACGTGTGGAGAATGATTTTGGATGAACTACATGCGCTTTAATCTGCTAAAAACACATTGTCAGCGGACGATTGTTCCAATCCTCTGGATTTAAAGAAAGTGAGTTTTGAATGCATTCCCTTTCCCAAAGCAACTGAGTGTTTGAAGTCTGAGTGCAAGTCGTTCAGAGCAGTTGCTTGTGTGGAAGTTGAACCAGTGCGGTCTGATGTCGCCACCGCACATATGGCTGCAAAAGGTCTGTGTGGTCCTGTGTCTAAGGAAGACAGATTTTTTCCCTCAGGTTCTCTAAGATCGTCCGTTTGTGAGCCTGCCATGGGGAAAATTCCTAAGTTATGCAACTTTAAGAAAATTATTGATGTGTCTAATAAAGTTTCTCCTGTTGTTGTCGCCACTTCTTTTGCAAATGAATCTGTGTCTTGTTCTGTTTGCGCCTGTGCAGGCCTGTTGCCTGATGACAGTTGCTCCAGTGTTTCTGTCCTAGATGCCTTGCAGTCTGCTCTGCAGATCGCGGAGGTTTGCGATATGGAAGCGTCAGTTTTGCAACCTAAAGCGATCTTGGATCCGCAAATTTTGCGTTCTGACTCCTCGGATTCGACATTGTTAGCCGAATCTAAGAGTGAGACAGCGCTTCGGTTTTGTGAATCTGATGCTGAAGCTTCTTTGCCTTGTCCAGAGAAGCTTTCTCTGAACCTGCCCTGTACCATGAATGAAGGCATGATGTCCACTTGCATTGACATTTGCGAGTCTGATTCTGAAGAAAGTATTGACTCTCCACCCAGTACTCTGGATGAGTCAATATTGCCTTGTACAATATCTCCTGCCCTGCCCCTAGAGGCTCGTCTAGGTATTGCTGCTATTTTTACCTGTCTTTCTGCAGTTTTGGAGTTGCAAGCTAGTTTGACTGCTACGCAGAGTTCTGGGTGCAGCGAGATTAAAGTTAGGGAGTCAGTGTGTGGTCCAGTGAATATTCCTGTACGTTCCACTCATGATGATGAAATTCAGTCTCAGTTTATGGTGGAACCTTCCCTGGGACATCTGCCCTGTTCTCAAAGTAAAGTTCCAGTTTTGCCCTGTAACATGGATAGTACAGAATCCTTCTTAGACAACTTGAAAAATGATGTTCCTGAGGTCTTGTTTGATGATCTGAAGGTCTCTGAGTTCCTCCCAAAGGGTGCAGAACTTGTAGGAGATGTCTCCTGCCCCCCCAGGTCCTTCTGAGGTGTTGCCCACTTCAGTAGGCATTGCTGCCTTGCTGACTACTTTTGCAGCTCTTGTGGAGCTTCATTCATGTGTAGTCAATGATGATATTACAGTTACAGAAAATTCTGAATTTGAGTCCGTGTCTTCTTTTGAAAGACCACTACCTGTGACCTTTACTCATGATGATTTTCTGCCCGGTACTGGTTTTGGTCTTGTCGTGTCGGACTCTGAGGTTGGCAGTTCCCCGACATGTCCTGAGGTTTCTCCTGTACTGGTGTACCCCGATGTGCTCTGTGACCCAGACAGCCCAAGTGTGCCTCGGTTACCAGCGTACTCAGATGCTTCCTCAGTGGAGACATGTTCTGATATAGCCTGCCTGCTTGCATGCCCGGAAGTGGTCCCTGAAAGTCCTGATCTTGATGGGTGTCCTACTAATTTTGAGTCTGGAATGATCATAGGTTCCATAGGGGTTCTTGGTGGTTCTCCATGTGAGCCTGGTGAGCGTTCTGGCTTCTTGGGATCTCTGCGGAGCTTCAAGGCGTTCTGGGAGATTCCGGGAAAGGTTTTGCTTGGTGCCCTGAATACGATCAGCAATGGCTTTGGTGTTGTAAGGGACACTTCGAACAGGTATTGCGGCAGGTTTGGTATTCTTGGACGCTCCTTGGAAGGTGGTGGGTATTGTCTGGAGGGTGTCGATGGCTTCTTCTCTGGTGTCCACAGTCCTGATGGGTGTTACGCTGAGACTTGTAGTGCTGATGGGCATGTTTCGGTGGCTTCTGCTTCTGATGAGGTCGGTTTCGGATGGACTGACTCTGGAATTGGGCCTTGTCGGGCTGCCCCGACCTTCATGAGTCTTCAGATAGAGTTTTGTGATGATACCAGTTTTGAGGGATGTCTGGAATCCATCCCTAGAGGGGGGGGTACTGTGATGATCCGCTCAGCTGGCTGCACAGGCAGACAGCTGTTTGTTCATTCCTCTAGTTTGTGGGCTGCAGGTCTCTGGAACAGAGACCTGTCTTTCCATTGCAAGTTTCTGGTCTGTTCTCTTGCTGGGGAATTTGCATGCGTTCGTTATGCAAATCCCCTACCTGCCTTTTTTGATGACTGGCACTATAAGAGCTTTATGTTTCCCAGAAGGCTTTGCTGGTCATTTCCTTTCCATGGCCTGTTCCTGATGGACACTGCTGGAGTGTCAGCCATTGCTATCTAGTATAGTTAATTCCTGGGGGTTGCTTTAGGCTCCCCTTCTAGCCCAGTCAGGTTGTATTATCTGTATTGCCTGTTCTGTCTTGTCTTGCCTGTTGCCATTGTCCTGCCCCAAAGGTGGTCGACAGGAAATGGTTCTGATCTCTGTTCTTGGAGTATAGCTGGTGCAGCGGTTGCTACCAGCTATCTCTTCTGTTCTGTTTCCTGGGATCGCGCTAGCTACTTTTCGCTAGCGCTGGGGATCCTTCTGTTCTGTCTTCTGGGATCGCGCTAGCTACTTTTCGCTAGCGCTGGGGATCCTTCTGTTCTGCTACTCTGTACCTGGATCACGCGGGCCACTTTTCGCTAGTGCTGTGGATCCTATCTCTCATTTGTCCCTGTTTTCGTGTGTCTGTCTTGTCCGCTACGCTTGCTGCAGGCTCGGTGAGGTAACCGTTAAGCAAGCGCTCGCGTCCTCTGTTTTATGTTTGTCTGTTAATGGTTAGTTAGGCGTGCTTGTCTCTATTGTGCTTATCACGTGGAGATCGCGCATAACCGCGTGCACTGTTGCGAATGAGTGCGGTGTTCGCGGTTAGCTAGCGTTTATTATTTTCCGTATCTCCTTATTGTATTTGCTGTGCCTTTGCTACCCTCATATTCTATTCTGATCTGCCTTGTGTCACGTCTGGCGATCGCACCTCTCGCGATCGCGTTCCTATTTCGTATCTGCTGTTGTGTGTGCGCGGTCGCGGGGTGGCGACTGGATTGGCGCACACACATACAACCTATCCCTTTGCTCAATCTCATTCGCAATTGCCTCTCTTGCGATTGCGTTCTGCGCTTCGTACAATTCCTGTCTGGCACTTGTGGAGGTACAGAGGATTGGTTCCTCTGCACTTCCCAGCGCCATCTGCCGACAGGAATTTCCCTCTACAGGTGCGTAGCAACTTTTGCTGGGTGCCTGCAAATATACGCTTGTGGAGGATTTCCGCAGTGTCAGCGCACGCGTTGTGCGCTGATCACAGAGAAAGTTCCACAATCGTTACAGCCGGCTGCTCCGCACGAGTGAAGGAGTCAGCCGGCTGGGAAGCGGAGACCGCAGCCATGCTGCCCAGCGCGGCGGCGGCGGTCCCGCTAGTTCTCACAGTTCCCCCCCCCCCCCCCCCCATTGAGGAGTGGACTCTGGACACTTCCTACCCGGTTTCTCAGGATGTAACTGATGGAACTTCTTCTTTAATTTCTCAGCATGCATGCGATTCTCAGGTACCCAAGATCTGTCCTCCACCCCATACCCTTTCCAATGGACCAGATACTGTACGGAATTCTGTACCAGCCGGGAATCCAACATTTTCCCCACCTCGTACTCAGGGCCGGCCCTAGACTTTTTGCCGCCTGAGGCAAATTGTTAAAAAATTGTCACCGCCGCCCCCTCCCCCTCGGGGGGGCCGCTCTGGGGGGCCGCCGAGCTGGAGGGGTAGCTGGCAGGACGGGGGTATTGGGCCAGCGGCGGGGAGGGGGGTCGGACCCCCCCTCCCTCGCCTGGGTCCCCCGTCCTCCGCTCCCCTCCAGCCTAAATAGAAGCAGCCGTATGTGTAAGAGGCACGGGCGGGGAGGACACTCACCTCTTCCCAGCGTGCGTTCAACTGACGTCACTTCCTGCAGCGTTGCAGGAAGTGATGTCAGTGGAGCGCACGCTGGAGCGAGGAGGAGGTGAGTGTTTCCCCGCCCGTGCCTCTTACACATACGGCTGCTTCTATTTAGGCTGGAGGGGAGCGGAGGACGGGGGACCCAGGCGAGGGAGGGGGGGGTCCGACCCCCCTCCCCGCCGCTGGCCCAATACCCCCGTCCTGCCAGCTACCCCTCCAGCTCGGCGGGCCGGCTCCCCGCACCCACGGACGGGCGGGTGCCGCCCCTGGAAATTTGCCGCCTGAGGCAAAAGTTTCACCCCGCCTCATGAGTGGGCCGGCCCTGCTCGTACTCTGTCTGGCCTTCCACTATCACTGGGGGGGGGGAGGAGCGGAATCCACATATACTGCTGGTTTCAACAAAGAAACATGGAACGATCTCCCACCTCTCATGCTGGCTGGGAGATCAATCACATACGAGACCTCATTGATCTTTCGGGCCACCGGATAAGGCCCTATGAACTTGGGCCCCAACTTGGTGGACGGTTGTCTGAGTGCCAAATGTCTTGTTGACACCCACACCATGTCCCCAGGAGAAAAGTGCCACTCAACAGACCGTCTCTTGTCGGCCTGTTTCTTTTCATTCTGGAAGGCTATTCCCAAATTCTCCTTTACTTGTCCCCAAAGTTTCTTTAAAACCTTCTGCCATTCTTCCAGGGCTGGGAAGGGAGAGGAGCACAACGGCAATGGGGAAAATTTAGGGGACCTTCCTGACACAACCTGAAAAGGGGACAAGCACAACAACTTGAGAAGAAGTTGTTGTGAGCAAATTCAGCAAAGGGTAAGAATTTAACCCATTCCGTTTGTGCATCTGCCACATAACACCTCAGGAATTGTTCCAGTGCCTGATTAACCCTCTCGGTCTGCCCGTTGGTCTGTGGGTGATACCCAGACGAGAAGGACAGGTTCATACCCAAATTATGGCAAAAAGCAATCCAAAACCTTGATATAAATTGGACTCCTCTACCCGATACCACATCATCCGGAATCCCATGTAATCGGAAGATGTGCTGTATGAAGAGGTCGGCTAACTCTTGAGATGATGGGAATCCTTTAAGAGGAACAAAATGGGCCATCTTGCTGAACCTGTCCACGATCACCCATATCACAGTCATACCCTCCGACCTGGGAAGCTCGCCAATGAAGTCCATGGACAGATGGGTCCATGGTTCACTCGGAATTGGTAAGGGTTGTAAGGTACCCACTGGAGCCTGGCGAGACGGTTTACTCCTGGCACACACCACACACTCTCTGACAAACTCTCTGCAATCAGAGGCCAATGAAGGCCACCAAACACACCTTGTGAGTAGGTCTTAAGTGCGGGTGACCCCTGGGTGACCAGTGTTCTTATGGGCATGGAATAGCTGCATGACTCGTAAACGAAACGGGAGTGGAACAAAGAGAACCCCTTCCTGTTTTCCTTTCGGGGTATCCAGCTGGTGAGGCGCCAGTGTGACTGCCCAGTCTTCCCAGGTTTCAGTGGCTGCCAGCACCACCTTGTGTGGTAAAATGCTCTCGGGAAGTGCGGGCTGAGCTGTCTCTGGTTCAAAACATCTGGAGAGAGCGTCTGCCTTAATGTTTTTGGAACCTGGGGTGTACGTGACAACAAATCTAAAACGCGAGAAAAATAGGGACCAGCGGGCCTGACGAGGAGTAAGCCGCTTAGCCCCCTCAATATACTCCAGGTTCTTATGGTCAGTATATACAGTGATGGTGTGTTCTGCACCCTCCAGCCAATGGCGCCATTCCTGGAAGGCTAACTTGATGGCCAGCAGTTCCCTGTTGCCCACATCGTAGTTTCTCTCAACAGGAGAAAGCCTGCGTGAGAAATAGGCACAAGGATGTGTCTTGCCCTGCAGACCCGAGCGCTGAGACAGCACAGCCCCCACCCCGATCTCTGAGGCATCTACCTCTACTATGAAAGGAAGAGCAATGTTAACATGTCTCAGTATAGGTGCCGAGCAAAACAGTTTCTTCAGGGTATTAAATGCGGCCTGGGCCTCCGAGGACCACTGAGAGGGGTCGGCCCCTTTCTTGGTTAGATTAGTCAGGGGGGCTACTACCGAAGATAATCCTTTGATAAATCTCCGGTAGTAGTTAGAAAAACCAAGGAATCTCTGCAGTGCCTTCAAGCCTACCGGTTGCGGCCACTCTAGGACTGCCGAGACCTTTTCTGGATCCATCGAGAGCCCTGACGTTGAGATGATGTATCCCAGAAAAGGAATCTGAGTGACCTCAAAAAGGCATTTCTCTAGTTTTGCATACAATAAGTTTTGTCTCAATCTCTTCAACACATATTTGACATGTTTGCGATGCTCCTCGAGGTTTGGAGAGAAAATCAATATGTTATTGAGATATACCACAACAAACCTCCCCAACACCTCCCTGAAGACCTCGTTAATCAAGTCCTGGAAGACGGCCGGGGCGTTACACAACCCGAAGGGCATACCCCGATACTCGTAATGCCCGTCGGGTGTATTGAAGGCCGTCTTCCACTCGTCACCAGCCCTAATGCGTACCAGGTTGTATGCCCCACGTAGGTCCAATTTCGAAAAAATAGTGGCATTGGTAATCTAGGCAAAAAGATCGTCTATCAGAGCTAATGGATAGCGATTCTTTATGGTGATCTTGTTTAGACCTCGGTAGTCAATACAAGGTCTAAGACCACCATCTTTCTTTTTAACAAAAAAACCCCCGCCCCAGCTGGTGACCGAGAAGGGCGGATGAAGCCCTTAGCCAGGTTCTCAGTAATGTACTCCTGCATTGCCTGTTTCTCTGGTCCGGAAAGATTATAGAGATAACCCCTTGGAGGCATACAACCAGATCTTAGGTCGATAGGACAGTCGAAACTTCGATGTGGTGGGAGTTTATCAGCGGACTTAGGACAAAACACATCCGCAAATTCAGCGTACTGTGCTGGTATCCCCTTAACCTCTACCTTGGCAGCACACATAGCAATCCTCCCCAAACAATGATTATGGCAATAAGGTGACCAGCTGAGTAACTGACCTAAGGCCCAGTCTATTTGTGGGGAATGGAGCTGTAACCAGGGCATACCGAGAATAACGGTGGAGGTTGCCATGCGCAAAACAAGAAACTGTAGACTCTCTTTATGTAGTACCCCTATCGTGCATGACAACCTTGGGGTCTGAGAGAGAGGTTGTCTACACTGTAGAGGAGAGTCATCTACAGCGGTGATGACTATTTGTCGGTCTAAGGGCTGTAAGGGAATACCCAGTCCTTTCACAAATTCGTAATCTATAAAATTGGTCACGGACCCAGAGTCCACAAAAGCTTCAGTATTAACAGTAAAATTCCCCCAGGAAATGGAACACGGGAGAAGTAACCGATTATTCTGACATAGAGGTAAGCTCTGTGTGTCTAGGGTATTACCTCTAACTACACCTAGACAGCAGCGTTTCCCGATTTCCTGGGGCAAATTTGAGCAATATGACCCTGCTCTGCACAATATAAACAAAGGTTTTCTGCCCTTCTACGCTCCTTCTCGGCTCGAGTCAACTGAGAGTGCCCGATTTGCATCGGCTCGTCGGTAGGAGGGGCAGGCGATGAGGATGCATGAGAGAAGACTCTCACTACATTCCTGCCTCTCGACTGGTGCTGATAGCGCAACCTGCGGTCCGCCCGTATCGCCAAGGAAATGGCGTCATCCACGGACTTGGGCTCTGGGTGTCCCAACAATAACTCAGAGACTGCGTCTGATAGTCACAAACAAACACGAAGATATCCTGCGCTCCAAAAGACTCCCTACTGCAGAGACAAGCGGTTGGCAGTCCGCTGAAATGCGCTTTTATCACTCATGTTTGTGAGTATAACTTTTAACTGTTAATAAAATTCCTTCACATTTAATGCACTATGGCGCGCTTTATCTTTCTCTAGTATTACTGCGTCTGATAGGCCTGACAAAAAACAATCTAACAAAGCGTGAGACTCCCACCTAGATGACACAGCCCACTTTCTGAACTCTGCCGCGTAAACTTCAACCGTGTCTCGACCCTGCCTGAAAGTTTTGAGCTTCCTCTCGGCAGTGATCGAAGCATCCGGATCATCATAAATTATGGCCATCGCTTTGAAAAACTCCTCAACTGACGCGAGAGCCGTATCCTCGGGTGGAAGACCATACACCCAGGTTTGCGATTCCCCGGACAATAACGTCTTAATAAAGGTCACCCTTTGCTGCTCAGAACCTGACTGAGTAGGTTGTAACTCAAAGTAAGATAAAATCTGGTTACGAAAGTTCTGGAAGTCAGGTCTTTGCCCTGAAAACTTTTTGGGCACTGGCATGCGGAGATCTGTGGCCGGAGGGGATTGCACTGTGGCCACAGTCGTCTGCAAGACCCGTACAGACCCAGCCAATTGATTGATCTGGGTCTGTTGCGTATTAACCACCTCAATGAGGTTATTAAGCGAGTTGGTTAGAGTCTCGATCTGACTGCATAGTGCTTCCATACTAATGGTCTGCTGTTCTGTCATGATATATGTTAGCACACAGAGAGAATCTGATTATTGGTGATCTGCAGTATCACCAAGAATGCAGATATATACCCCATAATTGGCGATCTGCAGAATCACCGATAATACAGATATATTGCTAACCTCTGGGCACGACAGCAAAAGTAACACAATAAAGACAGTAAAATAACAGAAGTGTGGAAATATCCACCTCACGGTAATTTCTCAGAGGTGTGGTTACCTCTGAATGGGAACCCCGTGAGTGAGATCCTCTAACCAGGCTGTGTGAGAAATCTCGACCCCTAGCAGTAATCGTCTGCTTGGGGCAGGCGTCTCGGAGAGGCAAGCCTCAGAGATAACCCTCCAGTGGGAGACGTTCCACTGAGGGGAGAAGGGTCAGACAGGCAAGGGTTCGGCAACAGAGATGACGGCAACAGTACAGGAGCAGAAGACAGAAGAGTAATCGGTAAACGGGCAGAGGTCGGCAACAAGGATCAGATAGGCAACGGTACAAGATCAGCAAGAGATGGAGTAGTCAGGGATAGCCAGAGTCAAAACACAGATCAATATACAATAATATTCCTAAGCTAAGGTGTGAAATCCTTAGTATCAACACCTGGGCACTGCACTAAGGTCTGCGCGCTAACACAAACAGTGTATTCACGACAGCAGACAACTTGCTACTGACAGGCAAGTTGTATATGTAGCTAGAGAGCTACTCAGCGCCGCCCCAGAGCCCCAACCAATCAGGACACCTCCTGAGGTCAGCTGACTAGTGAGTCAGCTGAGCCTCCTACTTTGAAGGTAAAAGTCCTGCCTCCTCGCGCGCGCGTGTGACCCTTTGCCTCTGAGAAGTAGAGAGGCCAGGCCCCGGGTCCGCGTCCGCTTGCGGAGAGAATTCCGCCTGCCGCCATGCGAGACCCGCCGCCGTGTCACCAGTCGCGGCGGCGGTGTCCCTCGCAGAGTGTGCCGGCTGCTCCGCACGAGTGACGGAGTCAGCCGGCTGCCCAGCGCGGCGGCGCCGGTCCCGCTAGTTCTCACAGCAATCTAACACCATGTTACAGTCTTCATCAAAGCATATGGTGGGAATACACAATGAGTTTTTTTGGCAGATTTACTTTCCGATCGATTTTCACCACTATGGTGCTGCCCTGGAAATAACCCTGAAGGGTCAGCGCCATAGGGGTTAAAATGCCGGCAGATACGAGAGGACACAGCAGCAGAACGAGAGAGATGACAGAGCGGAAGAGACAGTGAAGGGAACTCGTAGTAGGTGAGGTATGCTGTGGATTTTTTTAAACAGTTATTAAAATTACGGCGGTACAAGTGGGCGTGATTGGGGGTTTTCCTAGGAAGGATAACTGCCATTTCCTCCCTTCCCATATTCAACGTTTTAGTCAGTCGAACATTTCGGCTGACTAGAGCAGGGACCCCTGGGGGCACTGGACTGAGAGGATGGTGTTATAACATATGTCACAGCACTGTTCACAAAACTGCACCTAGAACAATTAAACCCCCTCTCAGTTCAGGGGTACTTTGAAGTTAGAATAGGAAAATGTTTTCAAATACAGTTAAATTACATTTTTGGGCACCACACTATAAGAAGAACATTCACATACTGAGTTTATAGAAACAGTTTGTTTTGACACAAATCTTGTGCCAATCAGTGACACCTGCAGTGGGGGCTTATATTTGCTAGTAAACCACCTTTTGTTTATTTAAACAAAAAAGTAAGGTGATTGACATTTTCTGGTGACAGTTGTGATCAATTGTTTAAAGTAACTCCACCACCAGCACTGAAGGTTCTTTCAGACAGAACACTGGATGCCGGGCAAGAAAGAACCTTGATGCCATACTGTGTCAATTTTGGCAGATGTCAAGACTCTTGACCCAAAACTGAATGACGTCACTGCTGTCCAAACATTCCTCATAAAAATCAGAATCCTTTTTTTTTCCAATTACAGGGTATTGTACAAGGAATTGTTGTTGGCACAGACAGCTCAGTATTAGTGCAAAAATAAAGAAATAGGGTAGGATAAAGTGCAAGTTTCTGGTGGGAACATAGTGACATAAACACATACATTACATATCAGAAAGTGCTATTTGAGTTTTTGTGTTTGTGTGTGTGTGTGGGGGGGGGGGGGGGGGGAAGGGGGCTCCTGAGTTGAGAGCCTGGATGGCTTGGGGGAAGAAGGAGTTCCTGGGCCTGGAAATGCTGTTGGAGATGGACCTGTAGCGTAGGCCCAATGGAAGTAGATTGAAGTGGCAGTTGCCAAAGTGAGAGGAATAGTTTGCTACCCTGACATCAGATCACACGGAGCGATCCACTGTCATAGGCTGAAGCTATGACAGCCGATCGCGGGGGGAGGGAGGGAGCATTAGAAAAATAAATAATAAAATTGGTGTATTTGGTTTAAAAAATGTAGAATAAATATTTATAAAAAAACAAACATCCCGGGAGCGATCAGAGCCCACCAACAGAAAGCTCTGTTGGTGGGCAGAAAGGGGCGGGGTCACTTGTTTGCTTGGTTGTATGGCCCTGCAGTGAGGCCTTAAAGCTGCAGTGGCCTAATTATTAAAAAATGGCCTGGTCCCTATGGGGTTTAACACCGCGGCCCTTAAGTGGTTAAAGACAGTTACAAATTTTGCCACAATTGGATATCCCATCAAATTTACATATTTATTTATTTAGCTCAATGGTAACAATGAAAAACGTACCTTGCTTAAATGATATTATGCAGGAACGATTTGTACAAGTACCTTCAGGAAAAATTAAAACCTAGTTATAAACAAAAACATAGACATTAAATTCAGTGTGATGGTCATATTTGAGGTTTAATAGTGTTTTGTTTACATACATGATGTACAGCTATAAAAAAAAAATATGAAACAAATCATCTACCATACGCAGTTCTCATCACAAGCTGTACATTATATAATATAGTACACCTAAAGGACAACAAATGTAAGTCAGTATACTTAAAGTGGAACTGAAATCAGTTTATGTACTTAATTTCCTATGAGACCACTGTAAATGACTTACACGAAAAACAGTAATGCAAACTGTGGAGCACATGGTTAAGCATACAATTAATGATGATTCACTGCAACTGCAAACCTGCATGTTGTCTGCTAATGCACAGCACACCTAGTTTTAACAGATTCAACCACACCACACTGCTAACTGCAGAGTAGCAATTGGAGCATAGGAGAGAACTTGCCTCTACAAACGCTGCTAATTGTACAGTTTGGAAGCTACAGTCAAACTTGTACCACCTATTCTTGATGACAACCTGAACTCAAATGTGAATTGGGGGGAGGGAGGGAATTGCCCAAAAGCGGGTGGAGCTAAAAACAGCCAATCAAAATATAGCTGTTTTCTTATCACTGCCACACGTACAGTTTTGAAGCTATAATCACTAAACTTGGACCAAATATTCTTAACATCTACCTGAATTAAAACTTTAAATTTTGGGGAATGCCCAAAAGTAATTAAAATTTGGCTATTTTATAAGCGTTGTACAGTTTACAGCTTTAGTCGACAACTTTGGGCCACCTATTCTTGATAACATGTCAAATTAAAATGTGAATTTTTGGGCATGCCCAAAAGCGGGTGGAGCTAAAAACAGCTAATCAAAATTTAGCTATTTTAGCTAATGTCACTAAAATTTGCACCAAATATTGTTGATGTCAACCAAATTAACCACTTTATTACTAACCTACAGTATATTCAATAACGTACAGTACATTTGCATCCCACCCAAATGCCCAGCATCCACCTCTCCGCCCAATGCAGCAATCGGGCAGTAGGGACAATATTCAGTAAGTATCTGTAACGATCGGTGTCAGCAACACAGATATTTCTGATTATTGGTGATCTGCAGTATCACCAATAATACAGATGCTATACCTGATTATATGGTGATCTGCAGAATCACCAATAATACTAGTATAGCCTGACACATAACAACCATTGGAGGATGGTGTTTAGGTGTAACAGGAATTCAGATGAGGGAGCCTACCCGAGGAGCGGGTGACTCAGCCTGCAGCTGCTGCTCACCTAATGGCGGGGTGAGTCCGACAGTACTGCAGGCAAGAAGTCTAATGTGGATAATACACTAATGCTGGATGACTGATCACTTGTAGAGCAAGTGATTCAGAGTGTACTGCAGCCCGGTAGTGTTTGGTGCACAGTATAAGGAGAGAACCACAGTAGAGCTGAACACAGGCTCTCTAGAAGAACAGATAGAGCGGACTGTTTAGCAGCCTAGGAGTAGTTGATACAATTGGTGCTGAAGCCCAGTGTGATTCAGGCGTTACTGCAGCCTAAGCTTGAGTGACACAGACAGTACTGCAGCCTAGCAAGTGACACAGATAGTACTGCAGCCTAATGGCGAGTGACACAGATAGTATTGCAGCCTAGGATACCTGAAGAGCAGGCACCCTGACTAGAAAGCAGTATCCTACACCTGGGAGATTGGTGCAGGAAACTGATTTCCCTCACTGGTGGCAGGGCCCACCAGTGCGGGTAGAGTGGTAAGACAGGCAGAGTTTGGCAATGAGCGGACAGACAAAGTACAGAATCAGAAGACTGATTCAACGTCATGGACAGGCTGGGTCGGCAACGTGAATCAGATAGACTGAGGTACAGAATCGACAAACGGAAGAATAGTCAGAGGAAGCAATCGGTCATAACAAATAAACAATGCACTAGTACTTTAAAGCTATCAACAGAATCTAGCTAAGTGTGAATTCCCAGCTCCGCCTCGTACTAACACACTTTGGGAACTGACTGGGGTCTAAAAGCTAACACAATATAGCATATGCAACAGCAGACGTGGAGCTACTGACAGGCCTGCTCTATATATACTCAGCAAGCTCCACAGCGCCGCCCCCATCCCTCAGCCAATCCGGATGCCCACTGGAGTCAGCTGACTGCAGGATCAGCTGACCGCCCTCTTAGCTGCATAAAGGTCCTGTAGCTCTGCTCTCGCGCGCGTAGCCCTTAACCTGTGAGCAATGGAAGGACCATGGATACCTTGAGCGTTTAACCGCGCGGCAGAGGCCGCCGGCTGACCCGCGGAGATAGCCGCCATGCCGCTAGTCTCTGCGGCGGCATCTCCGCTATTCTTTACAGTATCTATCACCTGTCCTCACTCCCGCAGCGATTGTGGCCCCTTCCGCGCAGTACCGCTGTCAGCTTCACTATGCCAAATCATCCAGGTCCCAGCTTGATGCTGTCATCAAACCAAGACCCAATCCATTCAGCATAGCAAGGCTGACAGTGGTACTGCTTGGAGGGGACAATGATCACCACTGCAATGAGTACAGGTGAAAGATGCTTACCATCTCTGCTTGCTGATCACTGCAAAGGGGAGAGGGCACCTAATACAGCACACCAGACACCTGGCTACTTTTATGGGGCTAATAAATGGGCACACCTGGCTATCTATACTGGGGTCATCAAAAAAAGGGGCACATCTGGCTATTTATACTAGGGAAAGGGGCAAAAAATAAAGGGTCACACCTGGCTAGCTATGGAGGGAGAAATAAAGGGGCATATCTGGCTACCTATGAGGGAGGAAAATAAAAAGGCACATCTGGCTATTTATATTAGGGGGGATGGGGGATTATAAAGGGGCACATCTGGCTATCTATGGGGGAGGGGCTAATAAAGGGCAGATCTGGCTATCTATACTGGGGGGCAATTAAAAGGCCACATCTAGATTTCTACACGGGCTAAAACGGGGCACATCTGGCTATCTATACTAAAACATACAGTTTTGCTACAGTCCCCATACTTGGACCAACTATTCTTGATGGCAGCCTTAATAAAAATGTGAAATTTTTGGGATGCCAAAAGTGGGTAGAGCTAAAATAGCCATTCAAAATGTAGCTATTTTCTAATTGCTGTCACAAGTACAGTTTTGGTACGGTCACCAAACTTGGACCAACTATTCTTGATATCAACCCGAATCCTCAAACTTGACAGTCAGTCACATTGTGACTGGGGTTAAAATTCAGGGAAAGTGAATGAAGCCTGCAATAGCCAATCAAATTTCAGCCATTAATTTTCAATGGGAAATGTAAACTGTTGCAGTTTTTAGACTGCTAAATATAGGGTCCAATCTTGCAACCTGATTAGATCGAATAAAATCAAATCAAAGATAGCTTTATTGGCATGACCAAGATTCATTACAGGTATTTCCAAAGCAAGGGGAAATAGGGGACATGGGAGGGGGTGGGGTAGGGGGACAATGGCTAAGCAGTCTGTGGACATTTTTTAGGTTTACAGTTCCGTTATGCTCCTCTCAGTCTGTGGCATGCTGTGAGATAGTGTGCAGCGATTGTCACTGTGGATTCCTCCTCTCCCAGTAGGATATATGTTTTTCTCTCATCTTCTAGTGTGAGAAAGTTTGGGAATAGTTCCAACAATTTCTTAAAGTAAGTGTCCCTGGTTGCAGTATATTTGGGGCAGTGCAATAGGAAGTGGCTTTCATCCTCAAGGGTCTTCTGCTCACAGTGTTAGCATAGTCTCTCCTCCCTGGGTTTGTACGTCTGTCTGTGTCTCCCAGACTCTATTTCGAGGTTGTGAGCACTCAATCTGTAGACACTCAGGATTTTCCTCTCTTGAGAGTTTTGCAGCTTTTCCAGGTATGGGGCCATTTTATATTCTCTTTGTAGAGACTGGTATATGGTTAGCTTTTGTGACTGTTTTATTTCACTCCTCCATTTTTTCACATACGCTATCATTCATAAAGCATTTCCGCATGCGGAAATGCTTAAAACAGCTGACTTTACCGAACACTCGGCAAAGTCAGCATTCATAAAGGCTCTTTCCGCATGAAAAAATGACACTACCGAGCAGAGTGATAAATCACCGCCTTGTGCAGTGATTATCGGAACAAATGTAGCAAAATGTTAATTCATGAACAAAATGTTAATTCCCGACCTCACACCGCAAGCGGTGTGAGGTCGGGAAGTACCGCTAACTCTAATGTGGCGATAACAATGTAAGTGAATGGAGACACACAGACCTCCCAGGCAGCTGCAGCAGAGCAGGACACACGGAGAAATGTATAAACTCATCAACTTCCGTGTCTCCGCAAGCCTACCGCCTGCCTACCGCCAGCCTAGTTCGGAGAATCTACGCACTGCTACCGAACATGGATACATTTTTATGAATACCCACCCAGAAGTCTAAAATACCGGCAGCGGTGTTTTCCCGCATTGATTCCCCTTACCGACAGCTCCTTTATGAATGATAGCCATAGTCTTCTTTGTTTTGGCTGTGGTGTGTTTTATCTGGACTTTTGTTATGACCTGTGGGTCGGGGGTTGGAGGGAGTATAGAGCTGACCACGACTTTCAGTGCACACGGCTTTTCTTGGCCTTCATTGTGCAGCATGGCTTTGTAGTGGGGTGAGTCCGGGCTGCTGCTCTGTAGGTGGGCCCACTCTCTTCTGTATCTCAAGCAGTAATGGGAATCTCCCCAGCTCAGCTCGGCAGGCATTGTTTGAGCCGGTACTCCGATGGACATGAAGAAGGTGTTTGCAGAACTCAAGGTGGAATATTTCTGTTGGGCTGGATTCCCATTTTGATTGGTCTGGGTAGGTGGTGGGGCCCCATACTTCACTTCCATACAGTAGGATTGGGGTGATGACACTGTCAAATAATTTCAGCCAGACCTTTACTGGTGGTTTGAAGTGGTACAGTTCTTTCCTGATGGCATAGAACGTTCGGCATGCTTTGGCTTTTAGGCCCTCCATGGCTGACTTAAGGCTTCCTGATTTATCAGTTCTGCTGATTTCACAGTCATTGAGTATAAAGGATGGGCTCTGGGCTGACCTGTTTTTCCTCTGGAACACCATGGTTTTGGTTTTCTTTAGATTAATGGGGAGTGCCCATGTTGTGCTAAATTTCTCCAGGATTTCTAGGCTGTCTTGTAGACCTTCTTTACTTGGTGATAGCAGTAAGAGGTCATCTGCGTACAGTAAGAATTTCACTGTTGTGTCATGCAGGGTGAGTCCTGGTGATGGTGAAGCCTCTAGGGCTGAGGCTAATTTGTTGATGTATATGTTGAAAAGTGTTGGACTCAGGCTGCAACCCTGTCTTACCCCCCAACCCTGGAGGAAAAAAGGTGTTCTTTTCCCATTTACTTTCACACTGCACTTGTTCCCAGTGTATGAGCTCTTTATGACATCATATGCTTTCCCTCCTATTCCGCTCTCTAGGAGTCTCAGGAACAAACCTGGATGCCACACTGAGTCAAAAGACTTTTTAAAGTCCACAAAGCAGGCAAATATTTTTCCCTTTCTTCGTCTGTGTACATGGTGCTTGATAAGGGTGTGCAGGGTGTAGATGTGGTCGGTGGTGCGATGGTTTGGCATAAAACCTGCTTGGCTCTTATTGATAACATTGTGCTGTGTGAGAAAGGTGAGGATTCTCTTATTCAGGGTGCTGTTGAACAGTTTTCCTAGTGTGCTGCTCACACAGATGCCTCTGTAGTTGGCTGGGTCATAGTGATCTCCACTCTTGTAAATGGGAGTTATGAGTCCTTAATTCCAGACTTCAGGGAAGTAACCGGCGTACAGGACCAGGTTGAATAGTTTCCATATTGCAGCATGGATTTCTGGGGTGCCAGATCTGATCACTTCTGATAGGATTCCATCTGTGCCACTAGCTTTTTTGCCTTGCATGGATTTTATCTTCTCTTTTATTTCCTCCAGTGTGAAAGGTGTGTCAAGTGGATTTCGAAAATCTTTCACCTTCTCCTCCAGGTTCTTTAATTTGCTGAATATTTGTAGTTGTTCTGGGCTGAGTTCTTTTATAGGAATATCTCTGTATAGGTCTTTGAAGTATTGTAGCCAGACTTGGCCATTTTGGATGTGCTGATTATTTTGTTTGGGTTTTTTTGCCAATTTGTTTCCAGGTCTCCCAAAAGGAGTTGTCTTGCAGGGATTCTTCAAGCCGTTGGAGTCGATTTTGGATGTGGTTTTGTTTTTTCTTTTTAATGGTCACTTTATATTGACGTTGTGCGGCGTCATGTGCTGTCCTCAATTCTATGTTGTTTGGATGTCTATGTTTTTTGCTCGATATGGCTCGTAGGTTGTTTCTTAGTGACTTGCATTCACTGTCGAACCATTTGTTTGAGTTTTTCTTTGATAGTCTCTTTTGGGCAGTCATTCTTATGTTGGCCATTTCTGCAATGGTGTGTAATATCTGGTTGAAGTACTTTGCTGCTTGCTGCACACCTTGTTGATCAGGGTTGTAGGTATACGTTTGATAGTCCAGAAGTAGCTGTATTGCTTCTGGTCTGTTGAGAGTCTCCTTGTACTTTATGGTTGATCCTCTGGACCATTTAAAAGTGGGTGGTAGGTTACAAAGGCTTCCTGGATGTTGTTGTACAGAGTTTGCTTGACGAATTGATGTATAGTAGGATTTGGTTGTGGTCTGACAGGTGTGATTGTGGGGTGACTATGAGAGCACGGATGCTTGCAGGGGCAATGTCACCCTGCAAGCATCCGTGCTCTCATAGATTAGTCCTAT
This sequence comes from Hyperolius riggenbachi, assembly GCF_040937935.1. Taxonomy (NCBI): domain Eukaryota; kingdom Metazoa; phylum Chordata; class Amphibia; order Anura; family Hyperoliidae; genus Hyperolius; species Hyperolius riggenbachi. The sequence goes on along the minus strand of NC_090656.1, from coordinate 160,280,733 downwards.
AATGCAACGTGATTTTCACCTCTGGAGAAACAAGGAGCCATGGAACGTGTGAGGAAGCACATGGGGGACGATGGAGTGGTCACCCTTTGGTGCCAGGTGATATTTAATTCTTATTTTATTTATACATTTGGGATATGTCTGTAAGCTTTACAAAATATATCCCTGCATTGTAAATGATTTATTGATGTGTATATTTCTTTTTTATGCACTCCTGGTCAGTTTGATTATATTTTGCTGACCAGGAGTGAGATTTGAGTAGGTAGGCCCAAATACTGTGCTGCTGGTTGCTAGGCAGCGGGGCTGCTGTGTGTGAGGAGAAGGGGGTGGAGCTGTTGTGTGAGGAGTAGGGATCCCGAACCATTTTTTGGGGATTTTTTTGAGTCAGATGGTGGCAGGGGACAGAGGAGGAAGGATGCCATGATGTGGTGGGCCATGAGAGCCTCAGCGGACCGGACACCAGAGAGGGAGTACTGGAAGGCATAGCAACCGCAGAGTGACAGATGGCAGACACCTAAGGAGAAGAGGGACAGATAAGCATTTTATCTAAAAGGGAAACACCTCAGAGAAATTTTGTGAGCAGCTGAGAGGCAGAGACTGAAGGAGTGGGAGAGAGAGACATTGCTGAATTTATTTGGCAGAACAGAAAGTAAAGTGACATTTTTTTTTAATTATCTACTGGCATTGCTGGCAGAAAACTTTTATTCCTTGAAGAAATCTGTCACCTCAGCCAGGGCCGGATTATCAACCAGGCAACAAAAGCAGTCGCTTGGGGCCCCCATTCAGAGTCAAAGGGGCCCCATCAGCAAATAAACCAGCCATCCTGTCAGCGGTGGCTGGATGGTATAATGGTTAAAGGGACTCTTAGCAGTGCAGTAACTATGGAAATCATTTTAAAGCTCTCTTTCTGCTCTTTCCAATGATATATAAACCGCTGCCCTATGCCTTTTAGTTTTCGCTATTTTCGCGATCGAAATCGCGGCCACGGCAATTTCGACGAAAATAGCGAAAACTAAAAGGCGTAGGGTGGCGGTTTATCTATCATTGGAAAGAGGATAAAGAGAGCTTCAAAATGATATGCATCTTTCCATAGTTACATTGTATTACACAGGACGACTTTTCTTCAAAGTCGGCAGCTTGATTCAGCACAATGCAATAAAATATAAAGAACCCCGGGGGATATAATTACAAACATCATGCTGGTAGGTGTGAGGATGTAATTAATTAGTTGTGGTACGCTTAAAGGCATACCCACAGGCACTGCTCAGAGTCCCTTTAAGGGCTCTGCCTCTGGCACAGGAGACCAAGGTTCGAATCTCGGCTCTGCCTGTTCAGTAAGCCAGCACCTATTCAGTAGGAGACCTTAGGCAAGTCTCTCTAACACTGCTACTGCTTATAGGGCGCATCCTAGTGGCTGCAGCTTTGGCGATTTGAGTCCGCTAGGAGAAAAGAGCGATATAAATGTTATTTGTCTTGTCTTGTCAAATGATGCCGTGCACTGCTGATTGTCTTCAGAGCCAGGCTCTCCTCCTAGATCTCCCTCCTGCTACTGTGCGCTCTGCCGCTGCCCACTCCGCCCTCCCTTCCCACAGAGAACCACAGCTGCAGCAAGAATGATAGCAGCAGATGGCAAATCGCTCAGTCACCTATCCATGATCCAAGCGATAGAGATCCCGTCATCTGAAACCCATCTGTCTTTTCTACAGTGCAGCCGCTCGCTCTGAACTTCCTGATTCTCAGATCAGACAGGAAGTAGGAAGTAGTAATAGTAGTAGTAACAGAGCGGCAGCACTCTAGAGGAGACAGATGGGCTCCGGATGACGGGACCTCTGTTGATTGGATCGCAATAGGTGAATGTGAGTCATCTGGTGCTGCCATTCTCCCCCACTGCGGCTGCCTTCTCTGCTGGACTATCGTATTCACTGGGATGGAGGCTGCATGGTGGCTGTCTAGTGTGGGAGGAAATTGGTTGTTCAGTGGTGGGGGTGGTTATGTAATTCTGTCTGGGGAACGGCTTCCGGTTTGGCGGTGTCCAGAACTTTCTGCTATTGCCAGGCTGGAGATGCAGGGGGAAAGTGCTGCTGCTGTGATATCTGGCGCCCTCTTCACAGGGGTGCCCCAGCCGCTGAGTGCAAATGTCCCAGCCATTCATCTCTCACTCTGCATTTTGCCGCTGCTATTCCCTGCATTGTACACCCACAGAGGAAAGCCCATAGCAACCAGTAGCTCGGCTGCCCCGGTGTGTGCGGCATGTTGCTGTGCAGGTGCATCTTCTGATTCTATTAAGACATGATGGGGGGCCCAAATCAGTTACTTTGCTTAGGGCCCCATTTAGCCTTAATCCGGCTCTGACCTCAGCCCATCTAATTTACCACAAGCATTTGATTGTCCTGCCTGCTCAATGAACAAGCTACCTCAGCTGGGTTTCCCTGTCAGAAACTGTATAAATGACTGTCCACTTTATCAGAGACAATCTTTCCTCTGGTCTCAAGATTAACCCTTTGCTTTTCCATGTGAATGATATGTCCAGCCGCAGTCTAGTGTATATAGGGGCCAGTGTTTAAAGGATACCACAACCGAACGGTTGTGGTAAAATTGACTGCAGCACTGTGTAGGGTATAAGGAGTGCATACTTTCCGTGCCTCCAGCCCCCCTCCGTCTGCCGCTGTTCTTAGTTTATAAATGCCGGTATCCGGCGACTTTTCTGACCCTTACCCCGGACATACTGCGCTCCATTACACCGAGCGTCACATGATTAGCATGTGACGCTCTGTGTAATGGAGCGCACGCGCAGCAGAAAGGGGACAGCATGCTTCTGAGCCTCACACTATGCGCCGGCCAGAAGCAAGGGGGAAGGACATACTGCGCACACAGGGCACAGTATGTCCGGGGTAAGGGTCAGGAAAGTCGCCGGACACCGGCATTTATAAACTAAGAACAGCGGCAGACGGAGGGGGGCTGGAGGCACGGAAGGTATGCACTCCTTATACCCTACACAGTGCTGCAGTCAATTTTACCACAACCGTTCGGTTGTGGTATCCTTTAAGATGGGAAAGCTCCATCAGTGGTTGGTCACATTACCCCTTAAAGCCACTGTGAGTAAATTGTGGTGGAAAGTTAGCCCTTGGAAAGAAAGAGAAGGGGAGCAGTTCCTATAGCTACCAGATACATAATTTAAGATGTTCAAGGAATTACCAGGAGTATATTATTCGGAGTAATGTTTTTTTTTACAAGATGAGAGTATTGTTTTCTATTTTTGACAATAAACTGAAACAGAGAGAGAGAGAGAAAATATGGAGAGAGCATTGCAGTGAGAAAGAATTCTGCTAACCATTTTGTTCGTATGCATTGTTGAACTGTTAAACCTCAGCAAAGAGAGTAAAATAGAGTTTTTCTTCAGAGAAAAATAATTGTTTTGTTTTTTTGGGCTGCTTAATTTTTTCCTACATCATCTGATAAAATATCTGCAAAGAGAGGAGTATTTTTAAAGGGACTCTGAGCAGTGCAGAAACTATGGAAAAATGCATACCATTTTGAAGCTCTCTTTCTCCTCTTTCTAACTATATATAAACCGCCGCCCTACGCCTTTTAGTTTTCGCTATTTTTGCTATCGAAATTGCGACCACAGTGATTTAGATCGCGAAAATATTGAAAACTAAAAGGCGTGGGGTGGCGATTTATGTGTCGTTGTAAAGAGGAGAAAGAGAGCTTCAAAATGGTATGCATCTTTCCATAGTTACTGCACTGCTCGGAGTCCCTTTAAAGAAAAAGTTTTCTCTGTCAACATCCATCAAAGTGGAGCTTGGATAGTTTACTTCCTTTTATCTTGCCTGGATGGGTGGCTCGTTTGTCTCTTCAAGCAGGAGCAATTTCTTTATTATTTCCCTTCTTTTTGTTATTTACTAAATTCTCCACACTAATCCCATTTTATTTTTAATTTATTTTTCTAATTATTATTATTTGAATACTTCTAAGAACTGTGAAGGCCTCCTTAGCGCATGTATTATTCTCCAACTGGAACTGTAATACAGAGACTGCTAGTGGCATTTTTGTCAATCTCTAGTTACTACATAAACAGATGATATACAGTTTTAGTCAGAAATGAGGAAATTAATATGTGTATTTTATGGTTAAAAAAAAGCATTCTTGCTCTATTGGAGTTGATTTGTGAGAAGTTTTAAACTAACTTTTGCTCCCTAACAGGTGATGTAAATGAGATAAAAGAAGAAAAGAAGAGTGTGATATACAAAAAGTAACAGAGTTAAAAAGGAGTTGTATGAGATGTGGTGTTAGCTCAGATGCTCTAATTTCATTTTTTGATTAAAGAATAAAATTTTGAAAAACTTCAAGGTGTAGTCAGTGTCCGTTGAAGCCTTTTCATTGGCCACCGTTTTAAACTGGTTACATGTTGTTGGCGTCACGAACAGGATGAAGGCGGAGCTACGCTCAGAAGGCGGGACCTCTCCCGAACCTGGTCACCATGCTGCAGGAGAGAGTCAGAATCTTTCAGCCGCAGCTTACAATGCGACTCCAGTAGGGTTATTAGCTACCTACTTACCAAAATTCTATGGAATATGCTGTTGAGAGATTGGATGGAAAGGATTCGTAGTGCCACCTGAGCATACAAGCATACAAGGTCCCAATTGAAATTCAGAAGGAGATTGCCATATTAGTTTTAGAGGTAGACGCATGGAAAACTATTGTGACGTCTGACCTGCCTGATTCCATGCCTGGAGGATATCATTGACATATTAGAAGAAGTTTATGGAGACCCTGTTGATCTACATATGATCCGCAAGTGGTTCATGGATCGAACCCAGAAAGAAGGAGAGACCATTCCTCAGTATGGCAATGCTCTAAAAGATTTAATGAATGTTTTAGTCCATAAGGAAATCGAGGAAGGAGAGATTTGCACTGCGGATACTGATTCATGGTTGACCCACCAATTCTTGTTGGGACTAAGAAGTGAGGCAACTAAGCAGCACCTTAAATTGAAATTGGAGAAAGACAATAAGTTAGGGTTTTACAAATTGCTGAGTTTAGCAGTAAAATACCAACAGGAAGAAGAGGCTGTAAAGGCTGGTACATTTCAAAGGATTGTACAAGTTCCTAACCTGGACACAAAAGGAGAACAACCAAGATCCAAAAAGAGAGGATTGGGAAGCTTCGATGGAACAGTGCAACAATTGATTAGAGAAGTACAGAATCTAAAAGATGAGCGCCGAGTCAATGCACCAAGAAATTTCTTGCCCAGGAATCAGAACAGGGATCCAACCTTTGTGTGTTGTCAATGTGGTCATGAGGGTCGGGTTGCAGGATATTCTTACAAGACCCATAGAAGTTTCGGAAAAAATTAGAGTAATGGCTCCTTTAAGACAAAGAACATAATTGTTAGCAAGAAAATGATAGGTGTAGTGAAGTGGTTCAACTATAAAAAAGGCTATGGTTTTATATCTCCTGGACACAAGGAAAGAGATGTGTTTGTACATTGGACTAGCATAAGGAAACAAATTTTAAGAATTAGTTTCGCAGTCTGAGAAAGGTGAATATGGTGCAATATGATGTAGTAGATGGAAGAAAGGGTTTAGAGGCTGCTAATGTAACTGGCCCCGGTGGTACTCCAGTTCAAGGCAGTAAGTATGTGAAGCGTTTGAGACCCCGCAGGCTTTGTCCAAAAAATCTTGATTACTATCAGAAGAAGTCTCTGTTGTATCAGAAACTGGAAGAAGCAAGGTATCCTGAACCACCCGCACTTCACAAAGAGTTAAAACGGATGTGTGATCCAGTTTCATCTGATGCTTAATCCGGAAAGGTGAGGGAACCTAGAGCTACAGAAGGCAAAAAGGATAAGCAAATTCAGGATAAGTCAATTATCTATGCACAAAAGGAAACTGTAAAAGACTCAAGTACACAGACAATTGAAATATGTGAACTGAGAAAATAAACAGACACTATTTCAAGGAAGGACTGGGAAGATTACTGGAATCTAATGCCTAAACCTCAACGACACAGGCGTAGTCGAAAAAGATATGGTTGATCCAAACCCCCTCAGCTTATCGAAGAGCTCATAGAAGCTGAGTACTCTGAACAATCCATCAAGGAGGAAGATCTCGATTACCTGGTCAGGACCTCTCCACATGACCAAATAAGTAGAGTAGAAACAGGGCCTGAATTGGAGCCTACCATTGTTTCTCCAATTGAGATCCATGATGAAATAAAGTGGCCTGAGTCTGATATTAGCTGTAAAGAAGAAAAGGTGTTAATACCACAGAAAACTACGGTTCAAATTCAAAATGGGGATGTTATTTCTGAATTGAGTGAAAAAGCTCTGACATTTAATAAAGAATATCTGAAAGTTTAGAACCACAGCCTCAGCGATACAGGAGGAAAAAGAAAGGACGGTGTTGGATGGAAACGCTTCAGGTGATGAATGAGCATTTACAGAAAGCTTATTTGAAGATGCAATTGTCTGATGCTTTAGCAGACAAACCATCCTTCAAGATAGATATGGTTCTCTTTTAGCGATGATATATCGCTTCACCAAGTTTGCGAAATTGCAGTTTGGTGTTCTAACAGAATCCAAAAGACATACATCTGATACCTGGGTGGCAAATCACCAAAGAAGGTTGAATAGAAATGCGGGAGTTGGTATTAAAAAGACAACGGATGGATCAAGAGGAAACAACTTGCCGGTGAGACGCTTGATATGTGATAGCCCGACACACTGGAATTCGACCCTGGTCATGTTCTCTCGTCTGCTAGAACAGGAGAAAGCCGTCACCCAGTACCTGTACAATTACAGTAAAAGGACACAATCTTGGGAGATGGGGATGTTCCCAACAACAGGACACTGATGCTAGGGATGAGCGTAATGACCTAATTACGAATTTCCGAAATTTCGCGAAATTACTACAATTACGATTTTAGCAGTAATCGAAATTTCGTAATTTTCGCAAATTTTCGTAATTACGAAATTTAGTATTTTAAAGTTTGCAAAGGTTTCTATCCCTCTAGATGCCTAAAATGAATAACCAACCAATCCTCCTCCTCCTCCTTTCTCTCTCTCTCTCCTCCTCCTCCTCCTCCTCTCTCTCTCTCTCCTCCTCCTCCTCCTCCTCCTCCTCCTCCTTTCTCTCTCTCTCTCTCTCCTCCTCCTCCTCCTCCTCCTCCTCCTCCTCCTTTCTTTCTCTCTCTCTCTCTCTCTCTCTCTCTCTCTCTCTCTCTCTCTCTCTCTCTCTCTCTCTCTCGAGATCTGTAGTATTTCAAAACCATACTCACATTCATGACATGTCCAGGGATCAAACCCAGGCCAACCACATGGAAGACAGCTATGCTCACCACCATACCACCAAACACACACTAAATAGACTGCTAACCTAAATCTTACTTGTAGACAGTCATATGAGACACATGCTGGGTGCAGGGCTTTGTGATTGGACCATGGACCATGCGATAGAGTGAGGTGCAAAAATGAAATCATGCCTAGCAGAGGATGGTTTCACAATGCTAAATGCTAGGCTGGCTGTGGTGCAATTGGTTAGTGCGTCTGGCTGGTAACAGCAAGGTTACAGGTTCGATTCCATCCAGGCATGTCTTTTCCTTTTGCGTTCAACAGTTGTCCAAACAGAGCCAACAGAGCCCCAGATAGCCATGTAGAGTTAGGTCACAGCTAGCCTGGCTGTGGTGCAATTGGTTAGTGTGTCTGGCTGGTAACAGCAAGGTTACAGGTTCGATTCCATCCAGGCATGTCTTTTCCTTTTGCGTTCAACAGTTGTCCAAACAGAGCCAACAGAGCCCCAGATAGCCATGTAGAGTTAGGTCACAGCTAGCCTGGCTGTGGTGCAATTAGTTAGTGTGTCTGGCTGGTAACAGCAAGGTTACAGGTTTGATTCCATCCAGGCATGTCTTTTCCTTTTGCGTGCGCGCGCTGCGCCATTGAACCCCATGGGGTATTTTGCGTGCGTAAAACTTTACGCATGCAAAACTTTGTGCTCGGTGTTTGGACAACTGTTGAACTCAAAAGGAAAAGACATGCCTGGATGGAATCGAACCTGTAACCTTGCTGTTACCAGCCAGACACACTAACCAATTGCACCACAGCCAGGCTAGCTGTGACCTAACTCTGGCTGGCTGTGCATTTTAGGCATCTAGAGGGATAGAAACCCTTACAAACCTGAAAAAGTAAAATTTCGGTTGGAGACACGAAATTCGTCATTACGGGAGTGAAATTTCGATTACGAAATTGTAAATTACGATTTGAAAATTAATTACGAAATTACGAATTTGGGTCGTAATGTTAAATTTCGCATTCGTAATAAAAGCATTTCGAAATTTCGAAAATTTCAGCTCATCTCTAACTGATGCGAAATGCATGCAGGCTCATGCGGCCGTTTGAGGAGGTGACCAACCTGGTGAGTCACAGTGAAGGCACCATCAGCGACTTAATCCCGTACGCTTACTTCCTGGAGCGTGCCATGCATAGAGTGGTGGATAAAGCTGTGGAGGAGCGTGAAGAGGAACAGTTATGGGAGGAACAGTTGTGGGAGCAATTTTTAACAGAACCAGATGTTTCCTCAACACCTGCAGCAGCACAGAGGGGGGAGGAGGAGGAAGAGGCGTGTGGGGAAGAGGAGTCAGACTCTGATGATGAGGAAGGTGTTTCTTTGGAGGAGGAGGAGGCGGCGGCACAAGAACAACTGCAGCAGGCGTCGCAGGGGGCTTGTGCTGCTCGACGTTCCCGTGGTATTGTTCGTGGCTGGGAGAAGGAGGAGGACTTACCTGACATCACTGAGGAAGAGCAAGAGGAGATGGATAGTACGTCTGGATCCAACTTTGTGCATATGGCGTCTTTCATGCTGTCCAGCCTGTTGAGGGACCCCCGTATAAAAAACTCAAGGGGAATGACAATTGCTGGGCGGCCACGCTAGTAGACCCTAGGTTTAGGCACAAAGTGGCGGACATGTTACCAACTCACCTGAAGGCAGAAAGGATGCAGCACTTGCAGAACAAGCTGGCAACTATGCTTTACAATGCGTTTAAGGGTGATGTCAAAGCACAACGCAATAAAGGTACCACTGCCAGTAATCCTCCCATGTCCACGCAGGCAAGGACAGGACGCTCCAGCTATCTCATGGTGATGTCGGACATGTGGGCATTCTTTAGTCCAACGCATCGACTTAGCGCTTCCGGAGCCACCCTCCACCAACACCTGGACCGGTAGGAAGCCAACTACCTGGCCTTAAGTGTGGATGTAGACACTGAGCAGCGATGAACCCTTGGACTACTGGGTGCGCAGGCTTGACCTATGGCCAGAGCTGTCCTAATTTGCCATCCAACTTCTGTCTTGCCCTGCCTCAAGCGTCCTGTCAGAAAGGACCTTAAGCGCAGCTGAAGGCATTGTCACTGAGAAGAGAAGTCGCCTAAGTCACAAAAGTGTTCAGTACCTGACCTTTATCAAAATGAATGAGGCATGGATCCCGGAGGGCTACTGCCCGCCCGAAGACTAAGTCAGTCCCCACACACAGCATCTCTGCCTGCACGCTGTGCGACTGGCTGTCTGCCCCAAGACTAAGTAGCTCCCCACACAGCACCTCTGCCCGCAGGCCACTTGACTGCCTTCTCCGCCACCACCAACAGGGTCCAGGACTCCAGGCGGATTCCTGAATTTTTATAATAATTTTTCTGACGCGTGTACATGTCTGCCTAATTTTTCTGGCTGCAGTGCAGCTGCAACAACAAAACAAAAGGCATGTACATGTGCCCATTCCCCTTCATGATCATTACCTTGACGCAGTGAAGAGGCTTGCGTACCACAATGAAGCAATGACCGCCGGCTATATGAGTGTCTCGGGGGGTGGTACACCAAAGGTCGTTGCTTCATTGTGGACAGACCAAATTTGATCAGCTGTACAGTCACTGTTCTGTCATTGAGCTACCTCAGCCCGGCAACAATATGGGCTGGAAAGCCGCCATCATCTGCACTCTCGTCATGGTGCGCACCAGTCCTGCACGGTCGTCACTACACAAACATCTGTTTGCAGTCACTGCATACCTTTCACTGCATCTTTGACTGCACATTGTATTATACCTGGCAGTCAGTGCATACCTTTCACTTGAATGGAAGGCAGACTTGCCCTCCATAACAGATTCTCATTACAGGTAGTACAGTCTATCAGTGTCATCTACAGCAGGGCCTCGAAAGTCCTCCTTTTGGTCACTACCTCCAGATGTGCATGCCATGCCTGCTGCCTTCCTTGGATGTGTGTTAGCCGTTCCTGCTCCTTTGCCCACAGCGTGCCTGCTGCCTTCCTTGGATGTGTGGTGGTGGTAGCCGTTTCTTAGGCTCCCACTCCGGACCGGAATCAAACCAGGATTCCCCGGCCATTACCAGTGGTCACTCACAATGGCAGACTTGCCCTCCATAAAAGATTCTCGTTGCAGGTCCTGAACAGCGAGCAGAACAAGTATTTAAAAATATAGATGTAAGCTTTAACAATGGTAGAGAAAGAACCATTGAAAGTTCATAAGGCAGTCAGACATTACCTGACATCATTGAGTGAGGAAGAGCAATCTCGCCATGGTGCGCACCAGTCCAGCACGGCCGTCACTACGCAAACAGCTGTTTGCGGTGTGTTACACAGTGAGTTTGGTGTGTCAGTGTGAAGCAGTACTCTAATTATACTCCCTGATTAATGTATACACATGCAATATGTTTTAAAGCACTTTAGGCCTGCAATTTAGCATTCAATGTGATTTCTGCCCCTAAAACGCTGCTTTGCGTCTAATCCAGATTTTTCCCCGAGACTTTTGGCGTCTATCCCACTCCGCCATGCCCCCCCCCCCCCCCCCCTCCAGGTGTTAGACCCCTTGAAACATCTTTTCGATCATTTTTGTGGCCAGCATAAATGATTCTCCTTTTCAAAGTTCGCCTCCCCATTGACATCTATTGCGGTTCGCGAAAGTTCGCGCAAATTGAACGTTTGGCGAAGGTTCGCAAACCCAGTTTGTGAACTGAAAATTGGAGGTTCGGGCCATCTCTAATGGCAACACCCAAAGTTCCCTGGGAGTTTTGGAGTTCTGATAATATGTAGTGGAACTCCAATGCTTGTGGGCTGCTGCCAGAGTTGAGCTGCTATACACTGCTGACTCACTGGGAGCAGAGTTTGGCTACATTGTTGCTGAACTCCGGGCTTTGGAGGGTGGCTAGTATTAGGCATAATTGAGGGAGGTTAGTTTTAGGCATAGATGGGGGGGTTAGTGTTAGCAGTAGATGGGGGGAGGTTGGTGTTAGGCATAGAAGCCTGAGTGCTCGTGTGAGAGTTGGAGAAAAGTGGGTGATTGTAGAATACAGAAGAATCCCTTTATAGTAAACTCCAAGGGACCAGGAAAAGTAGTTTACTATATCAGAAGTTTACTATACAGTAGAACCCTGGTTCACACATAAATCTGCACATTTCCAGTCCAGTCCAGTACTGGCCTGTCAGCTATGCATCAGTTTTCTTTCAGTTTTACCTGACTGGACCGGAAATGTACACCTTTTATGTGTGAACACACTCATAGAAACACATACAAAACTGAGACAATACTGAAAGGACTGGACCGGACCGGAAATGTACACCTTTTATGTGTACCCATTACAATTCTCTCCCTCAGAAGAATAAGGTTTTATAAATGTTTCTCTCTCAAAAGAATATGGCCCTATAAATATAGATAGCGATGTGCGGACATCTGACTCCACATCGCTTCAGCGGTGACAAGCACTGGCCACAACTTTTCTTGGGCAGTGGTGCTTAAAATTGAGATTGACAAACATGCAAGTAACTGGAACAAGCAGCGGGGGCCGGCACACAGGTGGAGAAGAGAAGAGCTAATGCGGGCAAGCTCCCAATTATGCATCAGATGACACGTAATGGAAACCCTGGCGAGGAGGAAATAGGAAGCCGAAAGATGGAATGCATATGGCATGCAAACATGGGCAGTGGAGAGGGTACCTATACTGCAGCACTAATAATGTATACTACCAATGGATATAAAAAATAGAAAATAAATAACAAACAGTGAAAATAAATGAGCGAACAGTACAAAATACATAATCATATTATGAAACTAATGAAAATAATAATAAAAATAAGAAATACACAACACAAATTAAATCAGTAAAAAAATAAATAATAAAAATTAATAAAATGTAAAAAAAGAAATTATAAAAGAAATAAAACAAAAAAAAAATAAAAGCAAAAATAAAAATAAATGAAAAATAAAAATTAGGGAAAATGAAACCGAAATAAAATAAATGTTAAAAAAAATAAATACAAATAAATAATACTCAGCTGTACTAATAAAAAATAGCAATGAGCCAACAAACATCTGATTGTGAAAGTTTGGCGAATGGCGTTGTGCGAGGTCACATGGTTAGTGCATAGAATGTAGATCATTGGATAGCTACATTATAATATGCCAATGAATGGTCCTCCATCAGGTCCACCTGGCCAGGACCTGTTTAAATTGGTCAATTAGAAAATACTGATCCAGGATTGATCATTACATGGTGGTTTGGATATATAAATTGTGTGATCTGTGTGTATCTGTCGGAGGCAGATTATCTCAGCTTGAAAAAGGACGCAGCTCCATCTTGTCTGAAATGTCGCTGCTTGTATGCATTACAATCTGCTTTTAATTAAATAAAAAAGCCATAAATATAATCAGATGGCGCGGTTTCATTGTTTCTTCTAGTCATTATCCACAGTGCTGTGTAGGCATAGCCTGGCACATCGTTATTTTTTATACTACTGCCATCTCCTAATATTGTTATTCAGCACACTGACGATTGCACTGGTAACTACACCACCCTGGAATCCGCTGATGGCAGTGGTCTCAACCTTTCCTATAATCCTGAGGAGGCTTCCAGGATAGTTGCTGCAGTCTCTGCTGAGGTTTCTTTTCTCAACATGGAGGATGCAAAGGCAGTTCATAGACAGATAGAGAAGGCAACAAAAATAAGACTGTCTCTGGATTTACATCCCTAGCAGAATGCCATAGACTGTGCAGTATACCATGTGGTATGCGCTCCAATGTGTGCCAATCATGTTTCCAACTGATCTGAATTTTTGCCACATTCAGACCTTGATTTGGAACAAGGCAGCCTTTAATTCCATGCTTTTGGCCATCCAGCGGATCCAGGTTGAGCTTCCTAAATTGGACATACAAATTGAGAGTCTTATACAAAAACTGGGTGATTTTATTTCTAGTGAAGATTTTGATTCTTTTAAAGTCGATTTTGCCAGCTTTTTGGAGAGAAGCCAAAGCGAAAATTAAGGTTATGAAATGTGAAAAGTTTCAACGTGATGCTGCCGACTATACATCAGGATATATATACTCCTGTAGAGATGGCCCGAACTGTTCGCCGGCGAACGGTTCCCGGCGAACTTCCGGGGTTCGCGATCGCGGAGAACCGCAAACTTTTCCGGAATTTCGGTTCGCCCCCATAGTGCACCATTAGGGTCAACTTTGACCCTCTACATCACAGTCAGCAGGCACATTGTAGCCAATCAGGCTACACTCCCTCCTGGAGCCACTCCCCCCTTATAAAAGGCAGGCCCCGCCGACCATTATACTCACTCGTGTGCCTGCAGTAAATAGAGAAGGGACAGCTGCTGCAGTGCAAACTCTCTCATAGGGAAAGATTAGTTAGGCTTGTTAGCTTGCTCCTTGCTGATTCTTATTGCTAAAATAGCATCCCACAACAGCTCTTTTGAGGGCTAATCTTGTTCTTGTGATCTATTTTTTTTTTGTGTGTCCCACTGACACTTGTGTTGCATAGACAGCCTTGATAATCCATACTGTGTGTGTGCCATTGCCAGGCCCAGCACATTCAGTGACTACCTGTGTGTGTGACAGGTGCACATTGTAATACCCATTACTGCATATACCTACCTACCTGTTGTTCACAGTGCACCCACCCACCTACGTGAGTTGAGCCACGCAGTGTCATTGTGCCTGTCCACTACCTGTCTGTGTGTGACAGGTGCACATTGTAATACCCATTACTGCATATACCTACCTACCCGTTGTTCACAGTGCACCCACCTACCTACGTGAGCGCACGCAGTGTCACTGTGCCTGTCCGCTACCTGTCTGTGTGTGACTGGTGCACATTGTAATGCTCATTACTGCATATACCTACCTGTTGTGTTCAGTGCACCCACCTCATCACTGCATATGCCTACCCGTTGTGTTCAGTGCACCCACCTACCTACCTGAGTGCATGCAGTGTGATATATCACTCCGTGTATACCTGTTAACTGCACCTGTGTGACTGCACATTGTATTAGTCAAGTCAGTGCATACCTTTCACTTCACCCCCCCCCCCCCCCGATATGGACACAACGGACAAAACAGGCAGAGGTAGAGGCAGACCCAGAGGAAGGCCACCCGGCAGGTCTGTTTGAGGTCGTGTTGATGTGATTTCATGCGGCCCTCGACCAAAGTACAGTGCTCAGAAGAAGGCACGTCCCATCAACTCCCAAGATTGTCAGGACGTGGTTGACTATTTAACACAGAACACCTCATCTTCTGCAGCCACCAGCGCTACTACAAGCACCACATCCGTTGCATTTGACACTTCGCAGGAGTTAATTGGTGGGGAATTAACTGATTCACAGCCATTATTGTTACAACCAGATGAAGGCGCTAAGCAAGTTACACCACCTCATATGTCTGAGTTAGGCGGCGACACTATGGACATAACGTGCGAAGATGATGAAGTACCTGCTGTTGGTGCAGTTTTGGGGGTGTCGGAGGCAAGCAAAGCTGGGCAGGATGATTATGATGATGACGATGACGGATCCCACGTATGTTCCCAATAGAGGAGATGAACAAGGGGACAGTTCAGAGGGGGAGTCAGAGAGGAGTAGGAGGAGACGAGTTGCTGAAAGAAGCAGGGGGAGCTCGTCATCAGAAACAGCTGGTGGCAGTGTCCGGCGCAATGTATCGCCACCTATGGACAGCCATCCAACATGCCCTTTAACGTCAGCTGCTGATGCCACCATAGTGCCATCACCCCGGGGAGGCTCAGCAGTTTGGACATTTTTTCATGTGTCTGCCTCAGATCAGAGCAATGCCATCTGTGGTCTCTGCCTCCAAAAATTGAGCCGTGGAAAGTCCAACACTCACGTAGGGTAAAGTGCCTTACGAAGGCACATGGAGAAAAGGCACAAATTGCAATGGGAAGAGCACCTAAGCAAAAGCAGCACACAAAAGAAAATCCACCCTCCTTCTCCTCTTCCTACTTCAGGTGCAGCATCTTCAGCCACTTTCTCTCTTGCACCTTCACAACCACCCTCCTCCACTCCGCCTCTGCCCTTGAGCGGTACCTGCTCCTCTGCCCACAGCAGCCAGGTGTCCGTGAAGGAAATCTTTGAGCGGAAGAAGCCAATTTCTGACAGTCACCCCCTTGCCCGACGTCTGACAGCTGGCGTGGCGGAACTGTTAGCTCGCCAGCTGTTACCATACAAGCTGGTGGACTCTGAGGCCTTCCGTAAATTTGTGGCCATTGGGACACCGCAGTGGAAGATGCCAGGCCGCAATTATTTCTCCCAAACTGTACTGTGAAGTGGAGAGGCAAGTGGTGTAATCTCTGGCACACAGCATTGGGTCAAGGGTCTACCTGACTACAGATGCCTGGTCTGCCAAGCACAGTCAGGGCCGCTACATTACTTACACAGCCCGTTGGGTTAACCTGGTGACCGATGGCAAGCAGGGAGTACATGGCTGTGCAGCGGACCAACTTGTTGTGACACCTCCACGGCTTGAAGGCTGGCCTCCTGCCACCTCCTCTCCTCCTGCTACATCCTCTTCGCTGTCGTCATCCTTCTCCTCCTTGGCTGAGTGGCAGTTCAACTCTACTGGTGCTGTGATCCCCTCTCCAGCTACACAGCCCCATCTCCCCAGGGTCTATGCTGCATGCCAGGTACGACGGTGTCATGCCATCTTATACAATACAATACAGTAACATTTCTATAGTGCTTTTCTCCCATAGGACTCAAAGAGCTTAGGCTCTCTCAGATTCAGTAATTGGTAGTAGGATGAAATATTCACACAACAAAAGTTATATTTCTGCAAATGCCAAACTGAACAGGTGGGTTTTCAGTCTGGATTTAAACACGTCCAGGGATGGAGCTGTCCTGATCTGTTGAGGTAAGGAGTTCCAAAACGTAGGGGCAGCATGACAGAAGGCTCTGGGACCAAAAGTTTCCAAGTGGACTCTGGGTATTACTAGATTATTAGAACCTGTGGATCTGAGAATGCGGGGATTGCTACGCAGCTGCAACATATCTTTCATGTATCCAGGGCCCAGATTATTCAGGGATTTAAATGTCAGTAGGCCGATCTTGAATAGGACCCTCCATTCTATAGGTAGCCCGTGAAGGGAGTGCAGGACTGGCGTTATGTGGCAGTGACGGTGTTCGTTGGTTAGCAGTCTGGCAGCAGTATTCTGTATCAGCTGTAGGCGGTATAAGACCTTTTTTGGAAGGCCAGTGTAGAGAGGATTGCAGTTGTCCAGTTGGGAGGTAATGAAGGCATGAATGAAAGTTGGTAGATCTTCTAGGTTGATGAGGTGCTTGATTTTTGCGATGTTCTTAAGGTGAAAATAGGATGATTTCACCACAGCAGAGATGTGAGTTCTGAAGTTTAAATCCCCATCAACTAGAACTCCCAGGCTACGCACATGATCAGAGCTGCGTAGATCCGTGCCTCCTATTCCCAGTGGTGAAGACTGCAAGTTAAAGAGAGTCTGAAGCGAGAATAAATCTCGCTTTAGACCTCATAGATAGCAGGGGCATGTGTGCCCCTGCTAAAACGCCGCTATCCCGCGGCTTAACGGGGGTCCCTTCACCCCCAAATCCCCTCCGTACAGCCGGGGAGCGCTTCCGCATTGGGGCAGGGCTAACCGCCGCAGCCCTGCCCCACGCGCGTCTGTCAGCGCGTATCTCCGCCTCTCCCCCGCCCCTCTCAGTCTTCCTTCACTGAGAGGGGCGGGGGAGAGGCGGCGATGCGCCGCTGATAGACGCAACTGGAGGCAGGGCTGCAGCCGTTAGCCCTGCCTCCAGGAAGAAATAAATCACAACCAAGTCTACGACCAAGTATTGCGGGGGTGGGTTTGGGGGTGAAGGGACCCCCGTTTAGCGGCGCGATAGCGGCGGTTTAGCAGGGGCACACATGCCCCTGCTAACTATGAGCTCTGAAGCGAGATTTATTCTCGCTTCAGAGTCTCTTTAAGTTGTTTAGTTGTCAAGCGCTGCCCTCCGATCAGAAGGACTTCAGTTTTGTCTGCATTCAGTTTCAGCCAGTTGTCATTGATCCATTGCTGTAGTTCACGTAAGCAGGCATTTATAGTTAGAGTTGGGTCTGTCACACCAGGCTTGAAGGAAAGCTATAGTTGGGTGTCGTCCGCATAGCAGTGGTATGTCAGGCCATGTTTTTGGATTAGTTTTCCAAGCGGTAACATGTAAATCGTGAAAAGCAGGGGAGAGAAGATTGAGCCCTGGGGCACCCTGTACTTAAGTGGTACAGGGGTGGTAGGAAGGGCCCCATAGACACTTTTTGGGTTCTGCCACTCAAGAAGGATTGGAACCACTGAATAACTATGCCATCAATGACGCAGTATTCCTGTAGCATATTTATCAAGATGTCATGGTCAACTGTATCAAAGACTGCAGAAAGGTCTAGCAGTATGTCTTGCCTCAAAGCGGAGAGTCACACTGGACCAGCTCTCCTGGTTGCTCTTAACAAACAGGTGGATCAGTGGCTGACCCCGCACCAGCAACCCGGCAACATGGTGTGTGACAACGGCAGCAATCTCCTTTCCGCTTTGAATTTGGGAAAGCTGACACATGTACCCTGCATGGCACATGTGCTCAATCTAGTCATTCAAAGATTTGTGTCAAAGTACCCAGGCTTAGAGGACATCCTGAAGCAGGCCAGAAAGTTGTGTGGGCATTTCAGGTGGTCTTACACGGCCATGGCATGCTTTGCGGACATTCGTCGGAGAAATAACTTGCCGGTGAGACGCTTGATATGTGATAGCCCGACTCGCTGGAATTCGACCCTGGTCATGTTCTCTCGCCTGCTATAACAGGAGAAAGCCGTCACCCAGTACCTCTACAATTTCAGTAGAAGGACACAATCTGGAGAGATGGGGATGTTCTGGCCCAACAACTGGACACTCATGCGAAATGCATGCAGGCTCATGTGGCCGTTTGAGGAGGTGACCAACCTGGTGAGTCGCAGTGAAGGCACCATCAGTAACTTGATCCTGTACGCTTACTTCCTGGAGTGTGCCATGCGTAGAGTGGTGGATAAAGCTGTGGAGGAGCGTGAAGATGAACAGTTACAGCAGGAACAGTTGTGGGAGCAATTTACATCAGAATCAGATGTTTCCTCAACACCTGCGTCAGCACACAGAGGGGGGAGGAGGAGGAAGAGTCATGTGGGGAAGAGGAGTCAGACTCGGATGATGAGGAAGGTGTTTCTTTGGAGGAGGAGGAGGCGGCGGCAGAAGAACAACCACAGCAGGCGTCGCAGGGGGCTTGTGCTGCTCGACGTTCCCGTGGTATTGTTCGTGGCTGGGGGGGGGGGGGGACTTACCTGACGTCACTGAGGAAGAGCAAGAGGAGATGGATAGTACGTTTGGATCCAACTTTGTGCAGATGGCGTCTTTCATGCTGTCCAGCCCGTTGAGGGACCCCCGTATAAAAAACTCAAGGGGAATGACAATTGCTGGGCGGCCACGCTACTAGACCCTCGGTATAGGCACAAAGTGGCGGACATGTTACCAACTCAACAGAAGGCAGAAAGGATGCATCACATGCAGAACAAGCTGGCGAGTATGCTTTACAATGCATTTAAGAGTGATGTCACAGCACAACGCAATAAAGGTACCACTGCCAGTAATCCTCCTCCCATGTCCACGCAGGCAAGGACAGGACGCTCCAGCTATCTCATGGTGATGTCGGACATGCGGACATTCTTTAGTCCAACGCCTCGACTTAGCACTTCCGGATCCACCCTCCATCAAAGCCTGGACCGGCAGGTAGCCGACTGCCTGGCCTTAAGTGTGGATGTAGACACTGTGAGCAGCGATGAACCCTTGGACTACAGGGTGCGCAGGCTTGACCTGTGGCCAGAGCTGTCCCAATTTGCCATCCAACTTCTGTCTTGCCCTGCCTCAAGCGTCCTGTCAGAAAGGACCTTCAGTGCAGCTGGAGGCATTGTCACTGAGAAGAGAAGTTGCCTAAGTCACAAAAGTGTTCAGTACCTCACCTTTATCAAAATGAATGAGGCATGGATCCCGGAGGGCTGCTGCCCGCCCTAACACTAAGTCAGTCCCCACACACAGCATCTCTGCCTGCACGCCGTGTGACTGGCTGCCTGCCCCAAGACTAAGTCGCTCCCCACACAGCATCTCTGCCTGCAGGCCGCTTGCCTTCTCTGCCACCACCAACAGGGTCCAGGACTCCAGGCGGATTCCTGAATTTTAAAAGGCCGCTGCTAGCAGCGGTCGTTATACTAATTTTTCTGGTGCGTGTACATGCCTGCCTAATTTTTCTGCCTGCACTGCAGCTGCAACATCAAAACAAAAGGCATGTACATGTGCCCATTCCCCTTCATGGTCATTACATTTAGTGTTGGGCGAACACCTGGATGTTCGGGTTCGGGAAAGTTCGCCGAACATGGCCGCAATGTTCGGCATGTTCGGGCCGAACCCCGAACTCCCCGAACATCCCGCTTTTGGGGGCCCTATGGGGTCGCAGGCATAAGGGGGGAGCATGCCCCGATCGCGGGGGGGGGGTCGGAAATTCCCCCCACCCCCTCCGCTAGCGCTCCCCCCTCTGCCCGCTTCCCCATTCAAAAGTTAGGAAGTGAAACTGTACCTGTGCGGTAGTGGGTGGCTGGCAGTGGGCGGCACTATGGAGTGACTGAGGAGGAGGAGGAGTCCGGAGAGTGACGCGTTGAGGGAGGCCGGGCAGTGGGCGGATCAGCAGTAGTACGGTACTACTGCTGATCCGCCCGCTGCCCGGCCTCCCTCAACGCGTCACTCTCCGGACTCCTCCTCCTCCTCAGTCACTCCATAGTGCCGCCCACTGCCAGCCACCCACTACCGCACAGGTACAGTTTCACTTCCTAACTTTTGAATGGGGAAGCGGGCAGAGGGGGGAGCGCTAGCGGAGGGGGTGGGGGGAATTTCCGACCCCCCCCGCGATCGGGGCATGCTCCCCCCTTATGCCTGCGACCCCATAGGGGGGCAGTATTCGGGCGAACAGGGCCCTGTTCGTGCCGAACAGGGGCCCTGTTCGGCCAGGCAATGAGCCGTTCGGGCGAACCCGAACAGTTTGGCCGAACACCACCAGGTGTTCGGCCGAACGCGAACATCACCCGAACAGGGTGATGTTCTGCAGAACCCGAACAGTGGCGAACACTGTTCGCCCAACACTAATTACATTGCCGCGGTGAAGGGGCTTGCGTATCACAAACAATGAAGCAATGACTGCCGGCTATATGAGTGTCTCAGGGGTGGCACACCAAAGATAATAAGGTCGTTGCTTCATTGTGGACAGACCAAATTTGATCAGCTGGACAGTCACTGTTGTTCTAACATTGATCTACCACAGCCCGGCAACCATATGGACTTGAAAACCGCCATGGCCTGCACTCTGGCCATGGTGCGCACCATTCCAGCATGGCCGTTACTACGTCACTACGTCACTACAGCTACCTAATCTAATCTATACTGGAGGGACAGCTACCTAATCTAACCTATACTGGGGGGGGCAGCTACCTAATCTAACCTATACTGGGGGGGGCAGCTACCTAATCTAACCTATACTGGGGGGGGGCAGCTACCTAATCTAACCTTTACTGGGGGGCAGCTACCTATCTAACCTATACTGGGGGGCAGCTACCTAATCTAACCTATACTGGGGGGGGGGCAGCTATCTAATTTAACCTATACTGGGGGGCAGCTACCTATCTAACCTTTACTGAGGGGCAGCTACCTAATCTAACCTATACTGGGGGGACAGCTACCTAATCTAACCTATACTGGGGGGACAGCTACCTAATCTAACCTATACTGGGGGGGGCAGCTACCTAATCTAACCTATACTAGGGGGCACCAAACTAATCTAACCTATACTGGGGGGCACCAAACTAATCTAACCTATACTGGGGGGCAGCTACCTCTCTAACCTATACTCGGGGGCAGCTACCAATCTAACCTATACTGGGGGCAGCTACCTATCTTACCTATACTGGGGGCACTTCCTTCTCTAACCTGTATTGGGGCACCTACCTACCTAGCCTATACATGTGGCAACTATACTGGCTACCTATATTGGAGGCACATATCTAACTAACCTATACTGGAGGCACCTACCTATCTAACCTATGCTGGGGGCAACTATTCTGGCTATAGGTATATTAGAGGCACTCACCTAGCTAACCTGTACTGGGGGCACTTACCTATCTAACTTATACTGGGGTGCCCTATCTAACCTATACTGTGGGCAACTATACTGGCTACCTATACTGGAGGCACCTACCTGGCTAACCTATGCTGGGGGCAACTATACTGGCTCACCTATGCCTGGCTACCTATACTGGGGGGACCTATTCCTGGCTACCTATACTGGGGGGACCTACACTGAGTGCAACTAGACCTGGCTAACCTATACTGCGGGCACCTATACATGGCTCCGTGAGGGGGGTCGAGCACAATTTTTACACCCTCGCCCTGGGTGCATTTTAGCCTAGATACAGTGGGTTGCAAAAGTATTCGGCCCCCTTGAAGTTTTCCACATTTTGTCACATTACTGCCACAAACATGAATCAATTTTATTGGAATTCCACATGAAAGACCAATACAACGTGGTGTACATGTGAGAAGTGGATCGAAAATCATACATGATTCCAAACATTTTTTACAAATAAATAACTGCAAAGTGGGGTGTGCGTAATTATTCGGCCCCCTGAGTCAATACTTTGTAGAACCACCTTTTGCTGCAATTACAGCTGCCAGTCTTTAGGGTATGTCTCTACCAGCTTTGCACATCTAGAGACTGACATCCTTGCCCATTCTTCTTTGCAAAACAGCTCCAGCTCAGTCAGATTAGATGGACAGCGTTTGTGAACAGCAGTTTTCAGATCTTGCCACAGATTCTCAATTGGATTTAGATCTGGACTTTGACTGGGCCATTCTAACACATGGATATGTTTTGTTTTAAACCATTCCATTGTTGCCCTGGCTTTATATTTAGGGTCATTGTCCTGCTGGAAGGTGAACCTCCGCCCCAGTCTCAAGTCTTTTGCAGTCTCCAAGAGGTTTTCTTCCAAGTTTGCCCTGTATTTGGCTCCATCCATCTTCCCATCAACTCTGACCAGCTTCCCTGTCCCTGCTGAAGAGAAGCACCCCCAGAGCATGATGCTGCCACCACCATATTTGACAGTGGGGATGGTGTGTTCAGAGTGATGTGCAGTGTTAGTTTTCCGCCACACATAGTGTTTTGCATTTCGACCAAAAAGTTCCATTTTGGTCTCATCTGACCAGAGCACCTTCTTCCACATGGTTGCTGTGTCCCCCACATGGCTTGTGGCAAACTGCAAACGGGACTTCTTATGCTTTCTGTTAACAGTGCCTTTCTTCTTGCCACTCTTCCATAAAGGCCAACTTTGTACAGTGCATGACTTATAGTCCTATGGACAGAGTCTCCCACCTGAGCTGTAGATCTCTGCAGCTCGTCCAGAGTCACCATGGGCCTCTTGACTGCATTTCTGATCAGTGCTCTCCTTGTTCGGCCTGTGAGTTTAGGTGGATGGCCTTGTCTTGGTAGGTTTACAATTGTGCCATACTCCTTCCATTTCTGAATGATCGCTTGAACAGTGCTCCGTGGGATGTTCAAGGCTTTGGAAATCTTTTTGTAGCCTAAACCTGCTTTAAATTTCTCAATAACTTCATCTCTGACCTGTCTTGTGTGTTCTTTGGACTTAACGGTGTTGTTGCTCCCAATATTCTCTTAGACAACCTCTGAGGCCCTCACAGAGCAGCTGTATTTGTACTGACATTAGATTATACACAGGTGCACTCGATTTAGTCATTAGCACTCATCAGGCAATGTCTATAGGCAACTGACTGCACTTAGATCAAAGGAGGCCGAATAATTATGCACACACCACTTTGCAGTTATTTATTTGTAAAAAAAAATGTTTGGAATCATGTATGATTTTCATTCCACTTCTCATGTGTACACCACTTTGTGTTGGTCTTTCATGTGGAATTCCAATAAAATTGATTCATGTTTGTGGCAGTAATATGACAAAATGTGGAAAACTTCAAGGGGGCTAGTGCAACCCACTGTACTTCACTGCTATTGGTCACTTGAAATTCGTTACTACTGTGTCGAAAAATGAAGAGTTTTATAAAAATCACAGAAAAGTTTTATTAGTAGAGTTAGTGAAGTTTAACTGAAAATTCTAATCCTATATGTCTCTGTGCAACACATTAGTTGTAGCAATGCTATATTATAAAAAAAAAAAAAAAAAAGCATTGTAAAGCAAACATTAAAAAAATGAAATGTGTCAATTCGGCACAAAATACGCTTTCAAACCTGTGGCCATTCTCCTTGTGATGTTGCTCGCTTTGTTAAATCATTAATTGTGTTTCTTCTAGAATGAGGATCTGTTCGTGATACCAATATAGGCTGAAGAGAATATAGAATACCTGAAAAACAAGGCACTCCATTTACTAAAGGACACCACAATTAAGAGGTGCCATAGTAATATATAGTAAAATGTAGTAAATTATTTAGGATGCTCACTTTTACATTAATTATCCTAGTTTTCTATATGTATATATTGCTGTATATTTATATGTAGTCCTACCTCTCCAGTGATGTCACACCCTAGGCTGTTTAGCTATGCAGAATTCTCTTCCCCAAGCATTCAGGGAGACCAGGTATTTTTATACCGGCTTTGGAACACTGAGTATACAAACATTCCACAGTGCTGCAACTGTCATCACTAAAAAAAGTCTCTCCCTGTGATACATTTCAAAATGTAAATCAGGGAGAGGAAAGAGTGAGGAAAGACTGTACAATGGGCAAACACTGACTAAATAATTTATAAAATGTAGTACATTATTTTCAGTACAGTCCTTCTTTAACCATTCTGATGCTCACGTCCAGGCGGCTGCTCTGCTGCGGTGCCGCGCTTCGGCGCGATCCCGCACGCAATCGTGGGTGCGCCCACGTGCTGTCCCCCTGTAGCCCTGGGATCAGTGAACGGGAACATGGTTCCCGATCACCGATCCATGTCCCCAGCAGAAAAACCGAAGCACTCTTACTAGAGGCGTCAGTCTTTCTGCAAAAAAAAGTTTCCCCGTGCTCCTTGTGCTTCCAGTGATCAAGAAGCACAAGGAGAAAAAAATAAACTCAAGGTGGCCATCTTGTGGCCAAATAGTAAAACTACATCGACATATTTCTTACATTACAATTTACACATATAACATTAAAAAGTAACTGTTTATTTCCCACACCAAAATATTACTCAAATAAAAAAATTTTAATGGAAAAAAAATTACAATTAAAAAAAAAAAGACATAAATAGTTATCTAAGGGTCTGAACTTTTTAAATATGCATTTGAAGGGGGTATACTACAAACATTTTTTTAAATTATAAGCTTGTAAATTGTGATGGACGGCAAAACAGAAAAAATGCACCTTTATTTCCAAATAAAATATTGGCGCCATACATTGTGATAGGGACAAAATTTAAATGGTATCATAACCGAGACAAATGGGTAAATAAAATACATAGGTTTTAATTATGGTAGCGTGGATTATTTTAAAGCTATAATGGACGAAAACTGAGAAATAATGAATTTTTTTCATTTTTTTCTTATTAATCCTGTTAAAATGTATTTATAAAAAAATAATTCTTAGCAAAATGTACCACCCAAAGAAAGCCTAATTAATTTGCGGAAAAAACAAGATATAGATCAATAAATTGTGTTAAGTAGTGATAAAGTTATTAGCGAATGAATGGGTGGTAAAAATTGCTCTGATGCATAAGGTGAAAAATCCCAGCGGGCTGAAATGGTTTAGTAAACTGTGGATTTTTTTTTTTTGGGGGGGGGGGGGTTCACATCTAATTACCTTCAGGGGACTGCTTCCAGACCCTTGTCTGTATGTGAGCCTCCATCTTGCCTGTTGCAGATGCAACAAATGGGTCCCATTTTAACAAGCAACTTTGTTAAATGTAGACTTGTGGAGGATGGATTGCAGGGTGGAATGACAGGATAAGATGTACAGACTCCACACAGTATACTCTGCTGAACAAATACTTTATGTGTATGCTCCACTGGGAGTGGAAGTATGTCTGTGTTGTAATGTGTAAAATGTACATATGTAAGTGTGCTGGCATGCTTTCAAAATGCGGCAAGTGTATGGATACTGCAATATATATATATATATATCAGAAAATTACCTAACCTACCGCTAATTTTCCTTGCCCAATGCATCCACGGCAGCACAACTGGTATTAACCCCACCCCAATACCCCACAGGACATAATATCTATAAAGGTTTGCTCAGTCCCCCATGAAGTCGTCTCATAACTAGTAACTCAGAGGAACAGTGGGTGGATATCCTGTGCTGCCATGGATGCATCCCTCTGTCCTAGACAGGTATAGGTGCCCCCCGTATAGAAAGTGCCACAGTATAGATAGTTAGCTATAGGTGAGCCAGTATAGGTAGCCAGGTACAGGTGGTGCCCTAAGTTAGGCATGTATCGGCTGGCTTACATAACCACGTTGTTCCTCTTGCCACGCTCTCCTCCACTGGCCAGCTCTCCTCCGATCATCATCTCCGTGTCCTACCATCATGGTTACTTCCGGCGGCACCTCTGAAATAATGAAAGCCGCCACCGGGGTAACCATGCAGACAGGACACGAGGTGGTGGGAGGAAGACAGCAACTGCGGCAAAAGGAGTCTACACTGGAACGGGGTATTGTAAGTTACTGTGTGTCCCCAGGGCATGATGGCCACCGCCAGCAAGTAAGCGAGGCCACCCCTCAATTGAGGCCTCAAGCAGGGGCGTCCCTGACTCCTGACACAAATTGTTTTATCAAAGGATGGACTTGATGCACCAAATGCTTTATGGGATTAAAATTATGCTGGATGGCATGGTCAACAAAAACATACTTCTTCATACTGTCTGTCTGTCTGTCTGTCTGTCATCAGAGTAGTCAACAAAAACATGGTCAACAAAAACATACTTCTTCATACTGTCTGTCTGTCATCAGAATAGATGATCTAGATTGAGCCTATCACATTGCACTAAGAATCCCCACTGTAAACAGCTTAGATTCCAATGGGCCCAATGGGTGTTCTGTGAGAAATCTGGCTCCAACTAGATCTCTTATAGATGACTTTTGCGATAGTTTATTAACCATCCAAATTGGTTCAACGTGAATCTGCTAACAATAGGATGTCGTTGAGATAATGATGTGTATGGAGACTCTTCAGATGTAAAAGAGCTATAACCTCCAACAGAAGTTTGGTGAAAGTTCTGGGGGCTGTGAATCAGGGGTGCTCAGGTACCCCTTTTTAAAATCCGAATTGATTCGGATCCGGATACCCAGATATCCGGATCCGGATCGGATATCCGCCTCCGAATGTTCTGCTATCCACGTTCATGCGGATATCTGAACGCATTATCCGCGGATATCCGACCAATTTGGATATCCGCATAGAAAACCGGAAGTGGGCTCTAAATTGCTTTTAAAACGTTTTTATGGTTAATGATGCATGAATCATCATGTTTTATTAAAGAGAAACACTAAATGATTATGTGGGGAGTTAAAATACAAAAAAAAAAAAAAAAAAGGCTGTCAATTAACATCAGGACTAGGTTCCAGACAGCGGTCGTGCAGCCCACATTGTGTCCAAAGTCCAACCGCACAACTGGGACATCAGTTTTCAGCCCAGACACCTCCAAAAAATGACACCGCAATTGTGTTTTGGGTTAAGTGCTATCAGCAGCAGTGGCCTGTGGCACCGTGGGAGCCAGCGCCAGCTTGCTTCAGCCTCTTGAACTCCTCATGCTCAACAACATGTTTTTTGGCCAGATGGGTGATGAAGCTGGAGGTGCCATACTTGTAGGGGTCACAACCTCTGCTCATCTGTAGTTTGCAGACATTGCATATGGCAAACTTGCTGTCCAAAGAGGGCAGAGTGAAAAACCGCCAAATTGGGGAGGTGAAGATTCCCCTGCGGCCTGAATGGGATGCTGCTGCTTTTCTCCCTGTGGCGGTAGAGGGTTGAGTGGTGCGGCTGGTGGTAGCGGCAGAAGGCTGTGGGTCCCGCATTCCACGGCCACTGTCTGCAATGCTGATCCTCCGTGCCAAACCCACCGACGCATCCTTCTCCTCAGAGTAGGAGCTGACATCCCCATCCTGTGGATGGTAGTCACGGTCCTTCATCTCATCATTAACATCATACCCCTCCTCCTCTAAACCCAGAATATCCTCCTCAAACTCCTTGCGGCTAACAGCCCTGAGTTCGATCGTGGTGCCTGGAGCGAAAAGCTCGCTGACTGAGGGTAGGCTGCCCGCTGGGGTCGACACTGACGCGGCAGACCTTCTGAGGGTGGCCGCAATGTTGCTCCCTGTCCTCTTGCCCTTGCTGCCCCTCCCCGGCTGCCGGTGCCAGCAGAGTAAAGCAGACATAGTACAACTTATACGTGATGATGTCACCAGATGATGTGGGGTACTTGTACTTTAATAAAATCGGGGTTGGACTTTAAAGCAAATCAGCACGGAGTGACAGACCGCAGAGTAGAGGATAGTGCACACTATCTAACTGTCACACTGACACTGCTCAGCACAGCAGCACTGCAGTAATCTGTAGTAAGCTAACACAGTACTACTCTAACAACTAACTGCAGTATTAACTATACAATAACACAGTAATCTTATTCCCTAACCTATACTGTCCTGCTGGCCTGCACAGCACACACAGACACAGGACCTAACTAGCAGGCGGCTGCAGCACAGGAATCTGACTGTCACCGAGTGAATGAAATCAAACAATTACAAGCTAGCTAGCTAGCTAAAAAAAACAATAGAACAATAGTGTAGTGAAGGTGTTTAGCACTGAAAATCTTTAGGTTTATCACTGTATACAGGCTGGCACTTGCTAGGCCAGCAGCACTGGAGCATGTCTCTCAGTGTGCATTCAGCAAGCCAAGACGATCTGTCTCATCATGGCAGCCCGCCTTATTATACAGGGGGGCTGGCCAGTGTTCCTTTCTGTAATTGGGTGCTAGGGCTTACTCTGGGAGCCCTCTGATTGGCTCAATGAGGTCAGGGGGGGCTGGCCAGAGTTCCCCTCTGTGATTGGTTGCTAGGGCTTCTGCTGGGAGCCCTCTGATTGGCTGCAGGATGTCATCACCTTAGTTACATTATTTCAGATCCGGATATCCGCAATATCCGTGGATATCTGCATTATGCGGCCAAATATCCGCAGATAGCTATCCGGATTTCTAGAAAAATCCGGAATCTTGAATCCGATCCGGATAGCGTAAAAAAGAATCCGGATGAGCACCACTGTTGGGAATATTCCAAAAGGAAGGCAGACGAACTGAAAATGCTGATTTCCAACAGCTTTTTTAGGTTTTCTTGTATAGGGACGTGCAAATATGCGTCCTCCAGATAGATCGAAAGTAAATAGTCTCCTGGTCTTACTGTTGATAAAATTGCATTCAGTGACTCCATGCTGAAATTTTCAGGTTGATGAAATAATTTAATTTCTTCAGGCCAATCCCCTGTTGAGTATAAGCCCTGCCTCCTTTCTCACCATGGGACTGGTATGATTGCCTGCTTTTGTAACAGTTCCTGTAAATATGTCTCTAGGATCTCTCTCTTCTCTGCAGAGAACGGAATCTTTGTGCTCCTCAAATGTCTTTCTGATGGAGGCTTCATAAGCGTCCAGAAGTGTCCTGTTGTGATGTTCTTGATAACCCAAGGTGAATTGATGTGTTCTTTCCAGACTAGACAAAACTGTTGAAGCCTTGAACCCACTGGGCACTTGTGGACCTGGCAACTGTCAAAAGGACTCCTTCCCCCAGAGGTAGTCAGGGTGGATTTTTTCTTTATCTGTTAAAGTTGGGTTGCGTAACTTGCCAATTTCTCCTAAAGTTTTTGCCTGGTCTATAAGTCCTAGCATTGCGATATCTTGAAGCTTGTGAATGAGAATGTGAGTTAGTAGATTGTCTTGTCGGATGTCTGTCCTGAGGGATCACACCGACTTGCCGGCTGTAACTCTATTTATTGCAGTATCCATTTTATCCTCAGAAAGGGACTTCCCATCAAAGGGGATCTTACACCAAAGAAGGCAAGAAGACGGATCTGCACCCAAGATTTCAGCCATAAGGCACTTTTCTCTGTTACAGAAAATAGCATAGATCTAGCCGAGGAGCAAAGAATATCAATTGCGGCCTTCGCAATAAAATCTGCTGACACTTTGAATTCCTCCAAAGTCGCAATAAGAGTCTCTTTATCGGTATCATCCTTTATTGTTTGTTCTAAATTCTCAGTCCATGCTGTAATGGATTTCACAACAAAAGTAACGGCTGGTTTACAAGCCCCTCCGCAGACTGAATAGATCTTATCAGTATGATTATTTCTGGATTTTAGGGTTTTTCAGAAGATTTCAGACCTTAAAATCAGGAAAAAATCATGCCGCCAGAATGCCTGCAGCAGCTTAGCACTCACTCACCTCCCTGAGCTTAAGCTCTGCAATTCTCCTTCTGTTCTCTGGGAGGCGCTGTAACTCTGTAGTGAGATTGCTGACAGCGATCTCACCAGAGTGATTCAGAGCCTCGGAGGACAGGAAGGAGAACTGCTACTGACATCTGGATCCCCCGGGAGGTGAGTAAAAATGCCCGCTGTGCGCTATACTCTGCATTGAACTCCCAGCAGCTAGCCCGAGCGTAGCATTATTTAAATGTTTGTAGTATCTCTTTTTGGATTTTTTCTTAACATCATCATCTGACTCTTCCCATTGAATGGCGTCTTAACATAAGGTTCCAATAACACAAAATCAAATCTTATCTCATAATCTTCTCCGGAAAGGGTTGGCGCTGGAGTAGATAGTTGATCTTGTATCATTGGTTGAGATTGCACTGGTGGGATCGGTAAACTTCCAATATAATTATTCATTTATTCTTGTACTGCTTTCTGTAAGACGTCTGTTACATCAATTTGTTCCGAGACAGGTTCTTTACCTAGTTTTTGAAAGCAAATGGCACATACTAGCTTCCCAGGTACTACCAGCTGTGCACAAGCCTAGCAGAGTTTTTCTTGATCAACAAAGGGAGAGAGCACATTTCGTACAGTAACAACATATATATATATATACATACACACACACATATATATATATATAGGGATGGGCTGCACCTTAATGGGGAGGGTGCAGCTGCATTGGGGGAGAAGATGGCTAAACGGTTGGAGGAGATTTTAAACTAGGATCTGGGAGGAGGCGGAAGGATAAAGTCTCAATGCGTAGACAAGATAATGTAAAAAGACAGTGGGAGCCTAACATTATGGGGGGTGGAGAGGGGGGGTGGGGACAGTGTAAAGATTAAGGAGGTTGGTAAAACTTCAAGTAGCCCATTTCATGTAAACAAAATTGGTAAATGTGGTGGTAAAAATATAAAGTGCATGGTAACCAATGCTCGGAGCCTTGCAAATAAAATAGACGAACTAGCGTTCATTCTGAATGACAAAGGCTATGACATTGTGGGAATAACCGAGACATGGATGGATGAAAGCCATGACTGGATAGCTAATTTAAAAGGATACAATGTGTTTAGGAAGGATAGAACAGGGAAAAAAAGTGGAGGGGTTTGTCTCTTTGTTAAGAATTCTTTTACAGCTGTCCTCAATGATGAGATGGAGGAAGATTGCGAAGATGTGGAGTCCGTTTGGGTAAATATTCATGGTGAAAATAAAAGTTGCCAATTGCTTATTGGGGTATGCTACAGGCCACCTCATATTAATGAAACTGCAGAACTGCTATTACTACAGCAGATTGAAAAAGCTGCAAGTAAAAATGAGGTCATAATTATGGGCGACTTCAACTTTCCAGACATTGACTGGAGTATTGAGGCTACCCATTCTGGTAAAAGCAGCAGATTTCTGGCAGCACTACAGGACCATTACTTGACTCAAATGGTAACGGAACCAACTAGGGGGAATGTGTTACTGGATCTGATCATTTCTAATAGACCAGATAATGTATCAAATGTGCAGGTTCAAGAACATTTGGGAAATAGTGATCACAACATGATAACGTTTGATCTGGTGAGCAAAGTTCAATCAAATTAGGCAGGCAGGCATTAAGTTTGGTGAACTGAGATAATGTACTACAAGGGGAGGACACTGAAGGGAAATGGCAAGCTTTTAAACGTATACTCAATCAATATTGTAGTATGTATATCCCATATGGAAACAAATATCTAGGAATAAAAAAAGCCCTCTATGAATGAATAGAAAGGTTAAAGATAAAATGAGGAGGAAAAAGAATGCCTATAAGGTCCTAAAACAGGAGGGGATCTAGGCTGCACTAAGCAATTATAAGGAGTGCAATAAAAATTGTAAAAAAGAAATTAGGCTGGCAAAGATCGAAGCTGAAAATCAAATCGCTAGGGATATCAAATCTAACCCAAAAAAGTTTTACAAGTACATCAACTCTAAAAAAAGAAAGGTTGACTGTATAGGACTCCTAAAGGATGAGGGTGGGAACTCAATGGTGGATGACCAAGGTAAGGCAGAGTTATTAAATGCTTTCTTTGCTTCTGTCTTCACAAAGGAAACAGCACTGTTACAAATTACAGAGGCAGAAGAGTCTCAATCTTCTAACTGTAATATTAAATACTTAATGCAGGAAGAAGTGAAGGCAAGACTAAATAAATTAAAAATAGACAAGGCACCTGGCCCGGGTGGCATGCATCCTCTGGTCCTAAGGGAATTAAGTTCAGTTATAGATAAACCCCTTTATCTTATCTTTTGTGACTCTCTTTCAACTGCCTGAGTCCCAGTAGATTGGCGTACAGCCCACGTTTTCCCATTATTTAAGAAGGGCAAAAAATCATATCCAGGAAATTATAGACCTGTAAGCTTAACATCAGTTGTATGCAAACTATTTGAGGAGTTACTAAGAGATACTATACATGACTTCATAGTAGAAAATAATCTTATTTCTCAGCATCAACATGGGTTTACTAAAAACAGGTCCTGTTTGACTAACATGCTCAGCTTTTATGAGGTAGTGAATGCTAATATGGATAATGGGAATGCTGTAGATGTGATATACTTGAACTTTGCAAAGGCCTTCGACACTGTTCCCCACAAAAGTCTGGTGCAAAAGTTGAGGATGCAAGGACTGAGGAAGAGTCTGTGTGCATGGATAGGGAACTGGCTAATGGACAGAAAACAAAGAGTTGTGGTCAATGGATCGTACTCAAAATGGGAGACTGTTAGCAGTGGGGTCCCACAGGGGTCTGTTCTGGGTCCAGTGCTCTTCAATTTATTTATTAATGACCTAGTAGATGCAGTAGTGAGCAATGTTGCTATTTTTGCAGATGATACAAAATTGGGCAGAATCAGCAACTCTCAGGAAGATAGTGTCATGTTGCAACAGGATCTGGATAGGATGGCTATATGGGTGCATACATGGCAGATGAAATTCAATGTTGAAAAATGTATAGTCATGCATTTTGGTTGTACCAATGGTCTAGCCCAGGGGTAGGGAACCTTGGCTTTCCAGCTGTTAAGGAACTACAAGTCCCACAATGCATTGCAGGAGTCTTATAGCCACAGTCATGATTAATAAAGGCAAATGCATGCTGGGATTTGTAGTTTTATCACAGCTGGAGAGCCAAGGTTCCCTACCCCTGGTCTAGCCCCATACAAAATAAATGGGATACAGTTGGGGACATCAAACTTGGAGATAGACTTAGGAGTACTCATCGACAACAAGTTAAATAATCGTACTCAATGCCAAGCCGCTGCAGCTAAAGCTAACAAAATTTTGGGATGCATTAAAAGGGAAATGAAAACTCGAGATGCTAGCATAATATTGCCCCTGTTTAACTCTCTAGTAAGGCCACATCTGGAATATGGAATTCAGTTCTGGGCACCACATTACAAAAAAGATATTGCAGTTTTAGAGCAGGTGCAGAGACGAGCAACAAAATTGATACGTGGGATGGAAGGTCTCACTTACCAAGAAAGGTTAGATAAACTGGGTTTATTTAGTCTAGAGAAAAGACGCCTTAGAGGGGATCTAATTAACATGTATAAATACATCAGAGGGCAATATAATAGCTTGGCGGATTAGCTTTTTGTCCCTAGGCCTTCTCAAAGGACTAGAGGACATGATCTGCGCATTCTGCGCATGGAGGAAAAAAGTTTTAGCCATTTATTTAGGAAAGGGTTCTTTACAGTAAGAGTGATTAAGATGTGGAATGCATTGCCACAGGAAGTCGTTATGGCAAACTCTATACCTGCATTTAAAAGGGGCTTAGATCCTTTCCTTGCGTTGAAAGACATCCATGGCTACAATTACTAGGTAATGCCTAATGATGTTGATTCAGGGATTTTATCTGATTGCCATCTGGAGTCGGGAAGGAATTTTTCCCTTTTGGGGCTAATTGGACCATGCCATGTAAGGGTTTTTTTCGCCTTCCTCTGGATCAACAGGGATATGTGAGGGAGCAGGCTGGTGTTGTACTTTATACTGGTTGAACTTGATGGACGTATGTCTTTTTTCAACCAAAATAACTATGTCACTATATAACTACCCACCTATGTCCTACACAGGTAAATGTGTGGTTACTGAGATATATATTCACCCCACAGGCTACTTTGGTAACTTTGGGGAAGAGGGGTTTAGAAGGAGTTAATAACGAAAGTAATCCTTTTTTTTTAATTGATTTTTATTTTTTGCCCACAAGTTGGCGCTATACACTATCCTGGGTTGAATAAGGAAATTGATTGGTTTATGGGAGTTTAATGGGGAAAACTGTATATTAAAATTTTGATTATCACAAAAACATATGTCATTTATCAGTAAAACCTCAATTTTATGAAAAAAAAACTGTTAATTCAAGACAAAACTACAATACAAAAAGATATCATCTAGAAAAGAACCAGTCTACTGGTCTTAATAGTACACATAAAAATACCAACATTCATTTGCAAACCATATTAGGAAAGACAAAGTTATTTTTCATGTGATCAGGAAAATTTGAATCTGGACCAACAGAAATCATGTGTTGACAATCTAAGTATTGTATTGTGGGTCCCTACTAGTGTTGGGCGAACATCTAGATGTTCGGGTTCGGGCCGAACAGGCCGAACATGGCCGCGATGTTCGGGTGTTCGACCCGAACTCCGAACATAATGGAAGTCAATGGGGACCCGAACTTTTGTGGTTTGTAAAGCCTCCTTACATGCCACATACCCCAAATTTACAGGGTATGTGCACCTTGGGAGTGGGTACAAGAGGAAAAAAAAATTAGCAAAAAGAGCTTATAGTTTTTGAGAAAATCGATTTTAAAGTTTCAAAGGGAAAACTGTCTTTTAAATGCGGGAAATGTCTGTTTTCTTTGCACAGGTAACATGTTTTTTGTCGGCATGCAGTCATAAATGTAATACATATAAGAGGTTCCAGGAAAAGGGACCGGTAACGCTAACCCAGCAGCAGCACACGTGATGGAACAGGAGGAGGGTGGCGCAGGAGGAGAAGAAGGCCACGCTTTGTGAGACACAACAACCCCGGCCTTGCATGAGGGCAAGAAGCGTGCGGATAGCAGGCTTTGTACCGCCATGCAGTCATAAATGTAATAAAGATAAGTGGTTCAATAAACAGGGACCACGCGGCAACGCTAACCCAGCAGCAGCAGACGTGATGGAACAGGAGGAGGCGCAGGAGGAGAAGGCCACGCTTTGTGAGACACAACAACCCAGGCCTTGCATGAGGGCAAGAAGCGTGCGGATAGCATGCTTTGTACCGCCATGCAGTCATAAATGTAATAAAGATAAGTGGTTCAATAAACAGGGACCACGCGGCAACGCTAACCCAGCAGCAGCACACGTGATGGAACAGGAGGAGGGTGGCGCAGGAGGAGAAGAAGGCCACGCTTTGTGAGACACAACAACCCCGGCCTTGCATGAGGGCAAGAAGCGTGCGGATAGCAGGCTTTGTACCGCCATGCAGTCATAAATGTAATAAAGATAAGTGGTTCAATAAACAGGGACCACGCGGCAACGCTAACCCAGCAGCAGCAGACGTGATGGAACAGGAGGAGGCGCAGGAGGAGAAGGCCACGCTTTGTGAGACACAACAACCCAGGCCTTGCATGAGGGCAAGAAGCGTGCGGATAGCATGCTTTGTACCGCCATGCAGTCATAAATGTAATAAAGATAAGTGGTTCAATAAACAGGGACCACGCGGCAACGCTAACCCAGCAGCAGCAGACGTGATGGAACAGGAGCAGGCGCAGGAGGAGAAGGCCACGCTTTGTGAGACACAACAACCCAGGCCTTGCATGAGGGCAAGAAGCGTGCGGATAGCATGCTTTGTACCGCCATGCAGTCATAAATGTAATAAAGATAAGTGGTTCAATAAACAGGGACCACGCGGCAACGCTAACCCAGCAGCAGCAGACGTGATGGAACAGGAGCAGGCGCAGGAGGAGAAGGCCACGCTTTGTGAGACACAACAACCCAGGCCTTGCATGTGGACAAAAAGCGTGCGGATATAGCAGCAATGCTTTTTGCCGCCATGCAGTCATAAATGTAATACAGATGAGAGGTTCAATAAACAGGGCCCGGAAACGCAACACCATCCCAGATGTTCATTGGTCATGTTACTTGGTTGGGGTCCTGGAGTGTTGCGTAGTCATTTCCAATCCAGGATTGATTCATTTTAATTTGAGTCAGACGGTCTGCATTTTCTGTAGAGAGGCGGATACGCCGATCTGTGACGATGCCTCCGGCAGCACTGAAACAGCGTTCCGACATAACGCTGGCTGCCGGGCAAGCCAGCACCTCTATTGCGTACATTGCCAGTTCGTGCCAGGTGTCTAGCTTCGATACCCAATAGTTGAAGGGTGCAGATGGATGGTTCGACACAGCTACGCCATCTGACATGTAGTCCTTGACCATCTTCTCCAGGCGATCGGTGTTGGAGGTGGATCTGCACGCTTGCTGTTCAGTGGGCTGCGGCTGCATGGGTGTCAGAAAATTTTCCCACTCCAAGGACACTGCCGATACCATTCCCTTTTGGGTACTAGCTGCGGCTTGCGTTGTTTGCTGCCCTCCTGGTCGTCCTGGGTTTGCGGAAGTCAGTCTGTCTGCGTACAACTGGCTAGAGGAGGGGGAGGATGTCAATCTCCTCTCTAAAGTCTCCACAAGGGCCTGCTGGTATTCTTCCATTTTGACCTGTCTGACTCTTTCTTCAAGCAGTTTTGGAACATTGTGTTTGTACCGTGGATCCAGAAGGGTATAAACCCAGTAATTGGTGTTGTCCAGAATGCGCACAATGCGTGGGTCACGTTCAATGCAGTCTAGCATGAATTGAGCCATGTGTGCCAGAGTCCTACCAGAATCCTCATCATCCTCTTGTGAGCGTTGTGATAGTTGTTGTGATGCATCATAGTCGTCACCTTCCTCCTGGTCTGCTTCTGCTGACCATTCGCGTTGAATTGTGGAAGTCCAACGTGCACCGCTCTGGCCCTCGTCAGTGGTGGCATGAAATTCCTGCTCCAACTCCAGCTGTTCCTCCTCCTCTTCTTCGTCATAGCTGCTGGGGCCAGCGTTCCCTGAGGCGGATGGCCTGATGTTGGTACCATCACGCTGATCGTTTTCTCCTTCAGATTCCCCCAGTTGCATCATGACAGCTGTTTCCTTGATTTTTAACATCGACCTCTTCAGTAAACACAGCAGTGGTATGGTAATGCTGACTGAAGAGTTGTCACTGCTCACAAGCAACGTGGATTGCTCAAAATTTTGGAGGACTTGGCAGAGGTCCAACATGTTGGCCCAATCGGATCCACAGAAGCTTGGCAGCTGGCCGGATGCGCCTCGGTACTGCGCCGTCATGTACTGGACCACTGCACTCTTCTGCTCGCAAAAGCGGGCTAGCATGTGCAGCGTAGAATTCCAGCGCGTAGGGACATCACACAGCAAGCGATGGTGGGGGAGATTGAAGCGCTCCTGCATCTTGGCGAGTGCCCCCGAAGCAGTACTGGAATTTCTACAATGTTTGGACACTCGACGCACCTTCAACAGCAGATCGGGCACGCCTGGGTATGTCCTCAGGAACCGCTGAACTACTAGGTTCATCACGTGCGCCAGGCAAGGGATGTGTGTCAGCTTAGCCAACCTTAAAGCGCGAATGAGATTACTCCCATTATCACACACAACCATGCCCGGTTTCAGGTCCAGCGGTGCCAGCCACAAATCCGTCTGTTCCTTTATTCCCCTCCAAATTTCCTCCCCTGTGTGCTGCTTATCCCCAAGGCAGATTAGCTTCAGCAACGCTTGCTGACGCATGCCAACAGCTGTGCTGCACTGCTTCCACGATCCTACTGCTGCTGGGTTAGCGTTTCCGGATGAGGTACAGCTTTGAGATGCGTTGGAGGAGAAGGAGTCAGAGAGGTAGGTGCTGCTGTTGTTATCCAGTGGGAGGGACGGCGGTGCAGCTGTTTGTGGCGTGGGCAACACCCGTGCCGTAGCAGGTGAGGAATCGCTGCCAGGCTCCACAAGGTTCACCCAGTGCGCGGTAAGGGAGATGTATCGACCCTGGCCGAACGCACTCGTCCAGGTGTCAGTGGTGAGGTGAACCTTGCAGGCAACGGCATTCTTCAAGCTTCGGGTTATTTTGCTGACCACGTGCTCATGCAACTCAGGCACTGCAGAGCGTGCAAAGTGGTAGCGGCTGGGAACCACGTAACGTGGGATGGCCACTGACATCATGCCCTTGAAGCTGTTTGTCTCCACCAATCGATATGGCAGCATTTCGCAGGCCAGAAGCTTGGCTATGCTGGCTGTTACTGCCACGGCCCGGGGGTCATTTGCTGGCAATTTCCTCTTGCGCTCAAACATCTCCGACACAGACAACTGAACCGTAGCGCTGCACACGGAAGGGCTGTTGGTTGTTGTGTTTGATGAACACTGGGAGACCTCAAGAGCACTACTCCGGAAAGTGACAGTGTCAGCGTCGTCTGATGTTTGTGAATGTTGTGAACCACGCAATGGCTGGGCTACTGCTGCTGCTGAGGCGGGTCTGGTGAACCCAAGGGAGGCAGTGTTGTTTCTGGTACCCTGTCCTGACGCGTTTGCCCAAAGAGTGGGATGTTTGGATAGCATGTGACGGCTCATGCTGGTGGTGGAGAGGTTGTTAATATTTTTCCCCCTGCTCAGGCGGGTCTTGCACACCTTGCAAATCGCCATGGTAACATCCTCAGTGCAGTCTTCAAAGAAAGCCCAGACTTTGGAGCACCTGCCTCCTTGCTGGCGATTTCTGTTTGCTCCTCTTTTGCCTCTCACTTGAACTTCCACGCTTGTGGTGCCTGAAATTGCGCGCCGCCTACCTTGTGGCACAAGGCGAACTCGTGCAGCAGTGTGTTCTTCAACAGACTCATCTGTGCTGCTGCTACGACGGCGATGTTCTCGTTCACAAACAAAATCTGGGTCTCTGTCCACATTGTCCATACCCTCCTCTTCCATCTCCTCAAA
Organism: Hyperolius riggenbachi; assembly: GCF_040937935.1. NCBI lineage: Eukaryota > Metazoa > Chordata > Amphibia > Anura > Hyperoliidae > Hyperolius > Hyperolius riggenbachi. The sequence goes on along the minus strand of NC_090656.1, from coordinate 160,241,876 downwards.
CTCGTCATATGTCATTGTGGGCCACCGCCGTGGAGTAGAGCTCCCCACAACAACCTCTGCGCAGCACACTCCAACGTCGTCTTCCAGATCTTGTCGGCCGACCTCCTGCAATTGCAACCCCTCCTGCCCAAATTGCTCTGGGATTTGGGTTTCCGAGTCCTCGGACTCGCCTTGTATTTCAGTGCGCGGTGCATTTCCCACAGTTAACGGTTGTGAATCCAGGCACAACATTTCTGGCTGTTCCTCCATTGACCTTTGAAAGGTGGAAGTTTGTTGGGCTGGGAATAGCTCCTGCGAATACCCCATTGTGTCCTGAGGTAATTCATCGGACTGGTTATCTGGCAGTTGTGTGCGTGGTGTCGCTGCCGGTTGTGTCAGCTTTGTGCCCACTGGCTCCTTGTAACTGGCTGAGGACTCGGACCTCGTGCGTGATGTGCTGGTGCTGCTTAACCCACTGCTGGACGCTTGAGAGGTCATCCAAGTAATTATCTGGTCCTGTTCTTTTGGATTTGTGAGGGTTGTTGTCCTGGACAACATGGGCGGTATTGAGTGGGTTTTCTTGGGTGCTCCCCTGTGGCCTGTACGTGAACCGTCAGGGGAAACACCTCTTCCCTTGCCCCTCCCTCTTTCACCGGATTTCTTCCTCATTTCACTTATCCTTACAGTACACGCTGACTGGCAGCAGTACAGTGGCAGTACAGAAATGCTATACAGTACCACTATTCCCAGCAGCGACACAGAGCACAATGCTATACAGTGACGGGTGAGCGGTGTACCACTATTCCCAGCAGACACAGAACAGTACACAGAATGCTATATAGTGTGGCTGAACGAGCGGTGTACCACTATTCCCAGCAGACACAGAACAGTACACAGAATGCTATATAGTGTGGCTGAACGAGCGGTGTACTACTGTTCCCAGCAGACACAGAACAGTACACAGAATGCTATATAGTGTGGCTGAACGAGCGGTGTACTACTGTTCCCAGCAGACACAGAACAGTACACAGAATGCTATATAGTGTGGCTGAACGAGCGGTGTACCACTATTCCCAGCAGACACAGAACAGTACACAGAATGCTATATAGTGTGGCTGAACGAGCGGTGTACTACTGTTCCCAGCAGACACAGAACAGTACACAGAATGCTATATAGTGTGGCTGAACGAGCGGTGTACTACTGTTCCCAGCAGACACAGAACAGTACACAGAATGCTATATAGTGTGGCTGAACGAGCGGTGTACTACTGTTCCCAGCAGACACAGAACAGTACACAGAATGCTATATAGTGTGGCTGAACGAGCGGTGTACTACTGTTCCCAGCAGACACAGAACAGTACACAGAATGCTATATAGTGTGGCTGAACGAGCGGTGTACCACTATTCCCAGCAGACACAGAACAGTACACAGAATGCTATATAGTGTGGCTGAACGAGCGGTGTACTACTGTTCCCAGCAGACACAGAACAGTACACAGAATGCTATATAGTGTGGCTGAACGAGCGGTGTACCACTATTCCCAGCAGACACAGAACAGTACACAGAATGCTATATAGTGTGGCTGAACGAGCGGTGTACTACTGTTCCCAGCAGACACAGAACAGTACACAGAATGCTATATAGTGTGGCTGAACGAGCGGTGTACTACTGTTCCCAGCAGACACAGAACAGTACACAGAATGCTATATAGTGTGGCTGAACGAGCGGTGTACTACTGTTCCCAGCAGACACAGAACAGTACACAGAATGCTATATAGTGTGGCTGAACGAGCGGTGTACTACTGTTCCCAGCAGACACAGAACAGTACACAGAATGCTATATAGTGTGGCTGAACGAGCGGTGTACTACTGTTCCCAGCAGCGACACACAATGACTGGGGGGGACCCTGGCTAGCGTGGCTGGAGCGCGAACTACCCTGCCTGCCTACCCAAAGCTAAACCCACAGACAAATGGCGGAGATATGACGTGGTTCGGGTATTTATTTACCCGAACCACGTGACAGTTCGGCCAATCAGAGCGCGTTCGGGTCCGAACCACGTGACCCGTTCGGCCAATCACAGCGCTAGCCGAACGTTCGGGGAACGTTCGGCCATGCGCTCTTAGTTCGGCCATATGGCCGAACGGTTTGGCCGAGCACCGTCAGGTGTTCGGCCGAACTCGAACATCACCCGAACAGGGTGATGTTCTGCAGAACCCGAACAGTGGCGAACACTGTTCGCCCAACACTAGTCCCTACAATACAATACAATATCAAGATTGTCAATATATGATTTTTGTGGGTCAAGATTCTAATTTTGTAGGCCACATGAAAAATAATACTATTCAATTTTATACATTATATTTTACATGTTAATCAGGTCACCTCTTAGTCGCATTTTTTCAAAGCTAAATAAGCCCAGTTTTTCCAACCTATCATAGTAAATTAATAATACTAAATTATTCCCTCTGATTAATTTAGTTGCCTATGTGCCTGTTCTAGAAGGTCAATATCTTTTCTATAATGTGGTGCCCAAAATTGTATCTCATACTTCAAATGCGGCTGCACAAGTGATTTATACAGAGGGTGTATTAAACTAGCATTTCTAGATTTTATTTCACATTTTATGCATCTCAGAATTGTATTTGCTTTAGCAACCACTGATTGGCATTGGATAGGGTTACTTAACTTGTTATCAACTATTCCCAAGTCCTTCTTCAAGCCCCAGCTGTATGGCAATTATTTGATATGGTGTTCTACCATTGGTACATCCAAGGTGCATGAGCTTACATTTATCAACATTAAATGTAATTTGCCATGTGCCTGCCCATAAGTCACATGTTGTCAAGATCCTGTTGTAATGTGTCACTGTCCGTCTAAAGGTAGCCACTAATGATCCAATATCTTTCATCCAATTTTACCAAATCTATGTAGCATAAGGGTAAATTGAGTGAATATATTGAATGGATAATTTAGGCAGTTCCCTTATATTACATAGAAATGGTATTATTGGATGAAAAAGATTGGATCATTAGTGGCCACCATTAGAGTTGACAATTCTGATAATTTTGTATCATCTGCAAAGATGGCTACATTACCCTGTATTCCATCCACTAAATCTTAAATAAATACATGAAAAAGAATGGGACCAAGTGCTGACCCTTGTAGTACCCCACTGCTAATAGTTTCCCATTTTGAGCATGTTCTGTTTACCACAACTCATTGTCTTCTATCCACATACACACAGTCCCTGTATCCTCAGCACTTGTACTAGGCTATTGGGGGCTGCAGAGAGTGTGTGTGTGTGTGTGTGTGTGTGTGTGTGTGTGTGTGTGTGTGTGTGTGTGTGTGTGTGTGTGTGTGTGTATATGTGTGTGTGTGTGTGTGTGTGTATATGTGTGTGTGTGTGTGTGTGTGTGTGTGTATATGTGTGTGTGTGTGTGTGCGTGCGTGCGTGTGTGCGTGCGTGCGTGTGTGTGTGTGTGTGTGTTTTCTCTCTTTTTTACAACAACAAGCAATGTAAAAGATACAATGGCCCATATGCAATTCACTTTTTCACCTGAGTTTTCTCCTAGGTGATAATTTTAAACTTGTCAATACAATACCTTTTATGCCACCAGAAAGCAAGAAAATACTCAAAATAATTTTGATAGTACTTTTTCACCTACTTTTTGAAACTTTTTTAGTAGAAAAATGCTGGAAAGTTATTTTAAATTGAAGATGAAAAATTATCTCCTAGGAGAAAACTCAGGTGAAAAAGTGAATTGCATATGGCCCAATGGCTCTCTTTGATGTCTTGGTTGGAGTCAAAATGTAAACTGATGCTTCACTACCTGATGGCCAAGCATTGCTTTGCATAAGGTTACATGGAAAAAGTTAAATGGTTCTTACTGCCAAATATGGGCACAGAAAGATTTTCTATTCTGGATAGAATTGAAGGCATTCCTGAAGTGATTACTGCAATCGCATCGAAAAATGAAGAGTGTGGAGCAACCACAAAGATCGGGGCTTCATTAAAACTTGCAGGTTTTCCGATGATCCGAACATGAAATCCCATAGAGAAATAAAACAGACGTCCAAGATGGCCTAGACCATACTTTAACACATTCCTGTCAGAAACATAATGCAGAGAAAATTATGTTCAGGCAAAAAAGTACAAAAAAACACAAAGCAGTAAAAGAGTAAAATAAGATTGAAATAGTAAAAAGAAAACCTATAAAGGCAGATGACAGCTTGTGGAGTGCTTCTTTTTGTTTAGTGAATTGTATTTTAAGCCTGATACACACTTTCAATTATGATTGGCCAATTTGCTGAGCCACCTCCATGTAATAAGGTCAACAGATATTGAATACTATGAGCAGATTGTGCATACTACATGGAAGTGGCAGATTATTTGAACCTTTCAGCAGCCATTTTGTGCTTAGACACCATTTTGTACTAAGGAGCCATTTTCTTTCTTTAAGAAGCCGTTTTCTTTTTAGTTTCATAGCTTTTGTTATTAATACAAGTAAATTACAGGGAGCCATTGAGAAGCCATTTTTATATGAAGCCAATATATTAGATTTAATTCTTCTCTTTAACAATAACTAACAACTTATTTATCTTTGTCTTGTATTCAAGGCTGGAAAACAGCATCTCAAGGTCTATTTTTCCTAGTATGAAATACACCATAACATAGTAGCTTATCAACCAAAATGCAGCAGGCTTTAATGATGAGAATAGATTGTAGCCGATGTTTCTGAGTTTCTGTGAGAAGAATTTACGATCATTAGCGTATTCCTTTTTTAATAATGTAATGTAATTTATTGGTTACTTTTGCTGTGATGCTTGATGATGTAAAAATGCCTGTATAGTCTGTAACACTGAAGTAAACTTTGAGTGAGTTCTGATCATGCTGTTCATGTGGTCTGATTATTTCTCACTCCCAATGCCACTGATTGATTACCAAGGGCAACTGTGGTGTATGCGTGTATTGTGTGATTGGAGTCTCAAGAAGAACCCAAGATATTTACCATCCTTTCAGTGGCCAATCAAAATTGAAAGTGTGTACCGGGCTAAATTATATTAGTATGACATGACCATTCGTGATCATTTCAGGTGACTATCCAAAGTTTGTACAGGTGTCCACAAGTGTGTGCAGACTGAAGACTGTTTTGATTGCTGCAGATTGTTTATGCTTTTCTTACACCCTCCTCTCTCCTCATGGCACAAAAAGACGAGCAGCATCAGGGGCGTAGCTAGAAGTGACTGGGCCCTATAGCAATTTTTTTCATGACCCCCGCCCCACACACAGTAAATTATATCCCCCCTCCCCCACACACACACACAAAGTAACTAACAAAACACACACAACTCCCCACGTCCACCCTCTCAGCACACAGTACACACACACACACACACACACACACACACACACACACACACACACACACACACACACACACACACACACACACTGAGTAACAACACACACACAACACACACAGAACCATCTCCTACTCCCCCTCCCCCCCCCCCCACACACTCATACACAATAAAGTTACAAAACACACACACCTTCCATTCCCACCCCTCCCTCACACACACACAGTAAAGTTACAGAACAAACAAACACCTTCCAATACCCCACAGACACAAACAAAATCTGCAGCTGTTGTCCTCCAAAAACACTGTGCTCTTATCATGGCTCACCACACATGTTGCACTCACGTTGTCGCCCAGAGCCCGCATCATTCTCACATACCGCCTCTCTCCCCTGCAGTTCTGGCCACTGCCAAGCATCAGTGTTGCCACAGCAACAGAACACGGAAGTCAGATGACCACTGCGTGGCCCGGATTTTGTGTTCTGTTGCCATGGCAACACTGATGCTCGGCGGTGCCCAGAACTGCAGGAGTAAATGCAGCCGCGATGCGCACTCCAGGTGACATTGTTGGGGTTGTTGTTGGGAGGGGGGGGGGGGTTTAATGGGTGGCCCGGGTGTTTCTTAGAGTATTAAATAAAGAAAAAATAAGGACAGGTTATGGGAAGCTACAGGCCCCATAGCAGCTGCTCTGGTTGTTATGGCGATCCATACACCCTTGAGCAGCCTGTTTGTATAGGGATCATGTTTGTATAGGGATCAGTCACCCAAAACAATGACAAACAATTATTTAGAACAACTACAGTTTAAGGAGTGTATTACTGTAGGGTTTTCACTGGTGGTGGTTTTTTATAGCAGTGCAGGAAAAGGAGTTTTAAAACGTTTAACTTGACATTTAACTAAAGCAGTATGTAAAACATACTTCCGTGTTATATACTGTACTACTCCCCTTTTTTTAAAGGTATGTGCGTTCTCTACATGTGTGGTTTGTAAAGACTTGTAACTGCACTTAGCATGGCCGAAACAGCACATGCACTTCATGGGATGATAGTGGAACAACAGAGTGGACCTGGAGGACAGTGAGGGACCTCAGTGACCATGGGGGCTGGAAGGAGACCCGGATAAGTAAAAATCTTTTTTTTTCTTGGTTCAGGTGTACTTTAAGCTTCATACACAGGTATTTGATCCCTCAGGCAATAGTGCAGTGCCAAGGTTGTACAGAGCTGTCGGAGCAGCACATGAGGAGTGGGTGGTTCGAGTGGGGAGAACAATGCCCACCATGGCCAACGCTCAGCTGAGTGGATTAGCCAGGTCAGAAATCAGACTTCCTACAGTAGGGTGGAGCCACAACCCTTACAGCTCCCCTTTCTTCAGGGCAGTTTCTAGGTTAAATTGCTCTCAAGGAAAGTGTAAGAAAAAATAACATCCTCCCTCCACCCCAAGGATAAGTTATAGGTTGCCAGCTCTACCTCACCCCCTTCTCCCTCAGCCAGTGCACCCTGCCTCCCTGAGTATATGGGTTGCCACTTGCCATCCCAGACCCCCTCAGCCAGTGAGCCCTCCCATTGTTCAAAGTGCTGCCACAGCATAAGCGAGAGCTCCCCATCCAGACAGGGACTCAGGAGACATATGCAATAAGACTCTTCTTGGGCAGGCACCTCAACTGCAATAGCTGTAGGACGGCAGTATCATCACGTAAACTACTGTTGCGGTAGACATGGGATTACTGCCCCCCAACAGGAGTATAGATCATCAGTGTCTCCCACTTAGAGTTGAGCCGAAATTTTCGTAATTTCGCATTACTATAATTACGCATGCGAAATTTGCGATTACGATGCGAAATTACGGTAGCGTAATTGCCATTAAAATCGTAATTGAAAATAGCGTAAGCGTAATTTTCAACGCGTAATTTCGCATTTCGTTCATGCCGTAATTTTGCATTAAACGCTACCGTAATTTCGCGTTAAACCGTAACGCTCCCGTATAATATAAAAAAGCCGCCGACTTTAAGGGTTAATAGCAAAGCCCCCTTAAATGCTAAGAGCCTCAAATTTGGAGAATATATTAAGGAGATCAGGAGGAATAAGAGGAGAAATTTTTTTTTCAAAAAGACCTTATAGTTTTTGAGAAAATCGATGTTAAAGTTTCAAAGTAAAAATGTATACATTTAAAAACCCGCCGACTTTAACGGTTAATAGCAAAGCCTGCTTAAAGTTTAGGAACACCAAATTCCTAGGGTATATTAAGGGGATCAGTGGGAATAAGAGGAAAAAAAATTTTTCAAAAAGACCTTATAGTTTTTGAGAAAATAGATTTTTAAGTTTCAAGGGCAAAAATGTCTTTTAAATGCGGAAAATGTCAGTTTTTTTTGCACAGATAACAATAGTGTATTATTTTCATAGATTCCCCCAAGTGGGAAGAGTTTTACTTACTTCGTTCTGAGTGTGGGAAATATAAAAAAAAAAACGACGTGGGGTCCCCCCTCCCAGACCCCTTTAACCCCTTGTCCCCCATGCAGGCTGGGATAGCCAGAATGCGGAGCACCGACCGCGTTGGGCTCCGCACCCTGACTATACCAGCCCGCATGGTCCATGGATTGGGGGGTCTCGGAAGGGGAGGGGCAGCCAAAATTTTCCTCTTATTCCCACTGATCCCCTTAATATACCCTAGGAATTTGGTGTTCCTAAACTTTAAGCAGGCTTTGCTATTAACCGTTAAAGTCGGCGGGTTTTTAACTGTATACATTTTTACTTTGAAACTTTAACATCAATTTTCTCAAAAACTATAAGGTCTTTTTGAAAAAAAAATTTTTTCCTCTTATTCCTCCTGATCTCCTTAATATATTCTCCAAACTTGAGGCTCTTAGCATTTAAGGAGGCTTTGCTATTAACCCTTAAAGTCGGCGGCTACCTAACATTGATCCATGCGTCAACTTTTCCGCTTGGGAGCATGGCCATACGCATTAATTTCGTAATACCCACAGTAATGCGAAAATTACGCGAAAAATTACGCTTACGCGAAATTTTGCTAAATCCTTCTACATTACGATTATGTACTTACGGCCATAATCGTAATTACACTAATTACGCGAAATTTCGCGAAATGTAATTACGCCATTACGCTCATCTCTACTCCCACTAGGCTGGATAGTGATGGGGATGGTTTTGTTCTCACTCTGCTGCACTCTACATTCTCCTTTTCCCTGTCTGCACCCCCTGCTCCCTCTTCCATACTGCGCTCTGGGCGGTTGCCAGCTTGACCAAGAAACAGGCTTGCCTCTCTTATATTCCAACAAAGGCATGATTTTGCACTCTAATAAATGCTAGCAAAGCAAGATAGTTAAACTCCAGATCTTCTTCGTTAATTATCAGTGTACTTTGCTGAAATGCACTGCCGGATTGAATGCCAATGCAGGTAGCAGTGAGTGGTGCATCACACATTTTACATTTATTCTGACATAACTATGCAGTTAATTTCTCATAAAGCCAAGGTTACTTTAATTATTTTATTCTGTCTTGAGATATATGTCCCTTTAACAGAGGGGTGAACCTAAATTAAATCTCACTAAGCAAAAACTCATACATTGTAATTAGAGTTGGGCCGAACCTCCGATTTTAGGTTCACGAACCGGGTTCGCGAACTTCCGCGGAAGGTTCGGTTTGCGTTAAAGTTTGCGAACCGCAATAGACTTCAATGGGGATGCGAACTTTGAAAAAAAAAATTTATGCTGGCCACAAAAGTGATGGAAAAGATGTTTCAAGGGGTCTAACACCTGGAGGGGGGCATGGCGGAGTGGGATACACGCCAAAAGTCCCCGGGAAAAATCTGGATTTGACGCAAAGCAGCGTTTTAAGGGCAGAAATCATATTGAATGCTAAATGACAGGCCTAAAGTGCTTTAAAACATCTTGCATGTGTATACATCAATCAGGTAGTGTAATTAAGGTACTGCTTCACACTGACACACCAAACTGTTCACTGAACAGAACAGGTATGCAGTGGCGGGTTCACTGAACAGAACAGGTATGCAGTGGCGGGTTCACTGAACAGAACAGGTATGCAGTGGAGAGTTCACTGAACAGAACAGGTATGCAGTGGCGGGTTCACTGAACAGAACAGGTATGCAGTGGCGGGTTCACTGAACAGAACAGGTATACAGTGGCGGGTTCACTGAACAGAACAGGTATGCAGTGGCGGGTTCACTGAACAGAACAGGTATACAGTGGCGGGTTCACTGAACAGAACAGGTATGCAGTGGCGGGTTCACTGAACAGAACAGGTATACAGTGGTGGGTTCACTGAACAGTACAGGTATGCAGTGGCAGGTTCACTGAACAGGTATGCAGTGGTGGGTTCACAGTACAGGTATGCAGTGGTGGGTTCACAGAACAGGTATGCAGTGGTGGGTTCACAGTACAGGTATGCAGTGGTGGGTTCACAGTACAGGTATGCAGTGGTGGGTTCACAGAACAGGTATGCAGTGGTGGGTTCACAGTACAGGTATGCAGTGGTGGGTTCACAGTACAGGTATGCAGTGGTGGGTTCACAGAACAGGTATGCAGTGGCGGGTTCACTGAACAGGTATGCAGTGGTGGGTTCACAGAACAGGTATGCAGTGGTGGGTTCACAGAACAGGTATGCAGTGGTGGGTTCACTGAACAGGTATGCAGTGGTGGGTTCACAGTACAGGTATGCAGTGGTGGGTTCACAGAACAGGTATGCAGTGGTGGGTTCACAGTACAGGTATGCAGTGGTGGGTTCACAGTACAGGTATGCAGTGGTGGGTTCACAGAACAGGTATGCAGTGGTGGGTTCACAGAACAGGTATGCAGTGGCGGGTTCACAGAACAGGTATGCAGTGGTGGGTTCACAGAACAGGTATGCAGCCAGGGACAAGCTAAGCCTAACTAATCTTTCCCTATGAGAGAGAGTGTGCAGCAGCTCGCCCTACTCTCACTAATGCAGGCACACGAGTGACCGTAATGGTCGCCGCTGCCTGCCTTTTAGTAGGGGGGAGTGGCTCCAGGGGCTAGTGTAGCCTAATTGGCTACACTGTGCCTGCTGACTGTGATGTAGAGGGTCAAAGTTGACCCTCCATGGTGCATTATGGGGCGAACCGAACTTCCGCAAAGGTTCGCCTGCGGGACGCGAACGCGAACCACGGAAGTTCGCATGGAACCGTTCGCAGGCGAACCGTTCGGCCCAACTCTAATTGTAATAGCACTTAGTGCCTAGACTGCACAAAGCACAAAGTGACAGGAATCAGACAAGTGAACAAGAAAAATCTTTGTGGGAGATGTAAAGGCATTAAAGACTACCATGGGCAGATTTCAGGCAAGGCCACATAGGCCATGGCCTAGGGCACCAGGAAAGCAAGGGGTGGTCTGTGGGCAGCAGGGAGGCAGTAGCAATTAGCCTGCCAAACATTTGTCATGCTACAATGAGTTTGCACATAGCATCGCGCTACTACAAACAGCCGGATCTGGCACTTGGGGGATGAAGGGGCAGCGAATGGGCACTTACAGTGATCTCTGAGCCGCCTGTCACTCACCAAATGTGCCACTCGCCAAGGAACTTACAATTGAATCCCTGCCATTACTAATCACTAACTGTCCTCAGGGGAGCCTACAATCTAATCCCTGCAATGATGCGGGGGGGGGGGGTAGGATGCTGTCGGTCCAGAGGCAGCTGCTGATAGTTGGCCTTGGGTGGTAAAAAGTACAAATCCAGTCCTGAAGACTACATCTCCCAGCATGCACCAGTGACCTGCCACACTACAATCCCTGGCATACACAAGCAGTTGGGAATGCAATGAACCTGCAGGCACTTTGAGCTTTGGCCATGCGATAGGGACAGCTACAAGAGCAACCCCCGAAGGTAAGTTAATTTAACACTGACACACACACACACACACACACACACACACACACACACACACACACACACACACACATACACACAAACACACACACAACACATCATTTATGAACATACCTTAAAGCGGAAAATAACCCAGCATTTCATCTTTGCTCTAAAACATTATTTACAGCATATTATATGCAACCAGCATTTCTTTTTTTTTACAAAACCAGCATTCGAAGGGTTACACACAGAGCTTGAAAGTTCAGTGCAATGAAATGTGGATGCATCAGAAGTTGAAGTTGTAGTTTATGTTATCTTGTGTTTACTTAAATGTATCAAGTGAGGGATGTGACACATTCTCTGACTGTGGAGAAGCAGCTCCACACAGACAGAGAGTCAAAGCATGTCTGCCTTCAATACACAATGAATAAAGCCAGTTATTAATAACAACAAAGCAAAAAAACTGTTCTTTTTGGGAACCTATAATTTCTAAATGAACAATAATACTTATGCACAAATGCAAATAGGATAACCATATGGCATTTCAAAAGTAGGAAACCATTTTTATTCAATATTATGTCAGGGTTTTATACCGCTTTAAGGTTCATTTTAGAAATTTGTTTAGAGTTTTTTAAAAAAAATATTTATTTATTAATACAGTCAAACAAAGAAATTACCTAAGAATGTATTCTTTGACAAGGAAATTACAACTGCACAAAACAATTTGCAATAAAAACACAGATTTCATTGCACAGAATTCAAATGACAGTCCATTGAACAGCAAAATAACAGGGTAGAAAGACTCTTGGGTCATACTGCACCAAGTGTTTCAAGAGAGAAGACACGTACAATAAACTCATGGAGCTTGATTCACTAACCGGCGCTAAGCCGGTTAGTGTGCCTTTAATATCTAGTGGTGTTAGGTGGTTTGCGCCCAAACATCGTGCACAGCAGCATGCACAGCACGCATAGCACGGTGCGCCGGTAATAGTGCGAGGTGCAACGATAACGTCGCATCCACTGCCCTGTAAACATCGAACCCGATGCGCTGAAAACGGCGCACCGGGTGCAACGTTTACAGGGTAGCGGGTAGGGATGCTCCATCGGATTCCGCGGAAATGCAATTTCCGAAATTCCGATCGGAAATTGCATTTCCGCATCGGAATGCGGAAATCGGTAATGTAAGTGCCGTAGGCGGATTTCCGCCGGAAATCGCGGAAATTTCCGCCAGAAATCGCGGAAATTCCACCCGACTTTAACATCGATTTTCTCAAAAACTATAAGGTCTTTTTGAAAACTTTTTTTTTGCATCTTGTTCACAAGATTCGGTTTAATAAACCCTGAAAATTTGGTGTTTCTAGGACTTAAGGGGGCTTTGTTATTAACCATTAAAGTCGGTGGATTTTTACTGTAATGTAAAATGCAGAAAATCTGCCTATTTTCTGCATTTTATATTACAGTAAAAATCCGCCGACTTTAGCAGTTAATAGCAAAGCTACCGTAAGTCCTAGAAACACCAAATTTTCAGGGTTTATTAAACAGAATCTTCTGAACAAGATGCAAAAAAAAGTTTTCAAAAAGACCTTATAGTTTTTGAGAAAATCGATGTTAAAGTCGGGCGGAATTTCCGCGATTTCCGGCGGAAATTCCGCATTGGAATGCGGAAATTGGTAGCGGAAGGCGGAATCGGTAATCGGTACATGACGGAATGCGGATTTACCGCGGAATCGGAAATTGGCATTCCGACCATCCCTAGTAGCGGGTGTGATGTTATCGTCGCACGTGCATTATTACCGGCGCACCGTGCTGCGCATGCTGTGCACGCTGCTGTGCGCGATGTAGCTTTGCGCAGGTGCTAGTCACTCCGGCACTAACACTTAGCGCCGGTTAATGAATCAAGCCCATAGCGTCAGCAGGTCAATAATGCTTAGTCATGAAACGCGTCGAGAAATGTTCTAGCCTCCATATGTAGTTCTCAAGCCACCTCCCACGCCTAAGCCCCATGGCTTACAATTAGATTAAGGAGCCTTCTTTTCTCTACATAGCCCAGTATTCAAACCTGGGTCTTGGCAATGACAGTCATATACCATACTATAATAAAACTTTTTAAAGTAATAAAACAGATTTTAAATATGTTTATATATAAGGTGTTCAGTTCCCTTAAATGAACTAAAACAGTTTGCACTTGATTACGCTTATGAATTTATTGTTACTGAGAATTTTTTTTAAATGGCTGGAGTGTACTGGTTAAGGTTTCTGCCACTGACAAAGGAGACCTGGTTTTGAATCTCAGCTCTTCCGGTTCAGCTAGCATCTATTCAGTAGGAGACCTTAGGCAAGACTCCCTAACACTATAGAGCATGTTTTAGTGGCTGCAGCTCAGGTGTTTTGAGTTCGCCAGGAGAAAAGGGCAATATAAATGTTATTTGTCTTGTCTTGTCTAATATAAATACCTTTTCCATCCTGTTAATGCTCCTTTGCTTGACTTTGGAACACAACATCTTATGATGAAAGCAGTCAACCATGCTGCTAGACCAACAATCGCAAAAAGAACAAGGCGTAATGGAAAAATAATGAGGCCACACAGCAGCATCTACAAAACAGAGGCATGAAATGAATAATAATTCAAGGCGATCAAGAAAGGGAAATATATAGTAACATAGGAGAGTTTTACCAGTAGCTTTCAATAAAAGTAGAAAAACAGTCATGTCATGTATTCGATTTAACATCTTAAGCCCCAGAGGTTTATACCACCTAATGACCAGGCCATTTTTCTACAATACGGCACGTCACAACGTTAACAGTTTATTGTTCGATCATACAACTTAGCACCCAAATTAATTTTACCTCCTTTTCTTCGCACAAATAGAGCTTTCTTTTGGTGTTATCTGATTGCTGCTATTTTCAGTTTTTATAATTTTAAGCAAAAATGACCGAAATTTTGTAAAAAAAAAAAATACACTTAGAGATAAGTTTATTGGCTTCCCCCTAAATTGGCCCTAGAGTAAAGCTAACCATACATCTAGTGAATCTGATTCAATCGACAAAGCGATCGACTTTTTTAAGGAGTTGTCTTTAGTATGGAAAGTCAAAAGTCGGTAGACTAAGCTGGTCGATTCAACCATTCAACTGTAGTATTAGGTCAGGGATGCGCAGCCTTCTACCCGTATTTGTTTTCATAATTTTGTAACTACCAGGTTAGCAGCTCCCATTGTGCTTCCCGTTTGCATGGTAGGTATTTAGTTATGCATATGTTTTGCATCTGTTTGATTGCTGAGTGTGTATTTGAGCTGTATAAGTGGTGCACATGAGGTGATAAGTCATTCAAATGCAGCCCATGTGGTGAGCGCTGGCTTTATTCTCTGCTGTCCATATTGAATGTAAGCACCGGCGTACCTACTGGGGATGCAACCTCATCAGCTGCAGGGGGGCCCGGGGCCCCTCTGGGGCCTGCTCGCTGTGTGCGGGGGGAACGCTGCCACGTGCCCGATTCTGGACCCCCCAGCAAGGTGCTCAACTGGCCGCAGCGTCTAATAGACGCTGCGCTAGTTCATTCCCCGCAGCCCTGCTCCAGCAGCCTGCATATTCCTCCGGCAGGAGAAAAAAATGGCTGCTGAAGCCCTGCACTGGAGACTATTTGTGTCTCCAGTACAGGGCTTCGGGCGCCATCTTGCCGTAGCCCTGCACTCTGCCTGTCAGCGCGGGAGATGTGCTGCACAGGAGGAGTGTCGGGGAGCTGCGCAGTGCGCACCAGAGGCCAGGAGAGACTCCTGACAGGTGAGTGAATAGTTTTTTTGTTTTTTTTACAGGGGCATTTTTTTTTCTGGTGACTGCTGCACACATTACAATTTTTTTAGGTGATTGTTGCCCACATTACGATATTCTGTTTAACGCTGCCCACATTCCGATTTTCTGGTGATTGCTGCCCACATTACGATTTTCTGGTGACTGCTGCCCACATTACGATTTTCTGGTGACTGCTGCCCACATTACGATTTTCTGGCTCACATTACGATCTTGTGGTGATTGCTGCCCACGTTACGATTTTTTGGTGATTGCTGCCCACATTACCATTGTCTGGTGAATGCTGTCCACGTTACGATTTTCTGGTCAACGCTGCCCACATTAAGATTTTCTTTTGAACGCTGCCCACATTACGATATTCTGGTGAATGCTGCTCACATTGCGATATTCTGGTGAACGCTGCCCACATTACGATTTTCTGGTGCCTGCTGCCCACATTACGATTTTCTGGTGACTGCTGCCCACATTAGGATTTTCTGGTGACTGCTGTCCACATTGTGATTTTCTGGCCCATATTACGATTCTCTGGTGAACACTGCCCACGTTACGATTGTCTGGTGAATGCTGTCCACGTTACGATTTTCTGGTGAACGCTGTCCACATTGCGATTTTCTGGTGAACACTGCCCACATTACGATTTTCTGGTGAACTCTGCCCACATTACGATTTTCTGGCCCACATTACGATATTCTGGTGAACGCTGCCCACATTACGATTGTCTGGTGAATGCTGTCCACGTTACAATTATCTGGTGACTGCTGCCCACGTTACAATTTTCTGGTGACTGCTGCCCACATTACGATTTTCTGGTGAACTCTTCCCACATTACGATTTTCTGGTGAACTCTGCCCACATTACGATTTTCTGGCCCACATTACGATTTTCTGGTGAACACTGCCCACATTACGATTTTCTGGCCCACATTACGATTGTCTGGTGAACTCTGCCCACATTACGATCTTCTGGCCCACATTACGATATTCTGGTGAACGTTGCCCACATTACGATTTTCTGGTGAACGCTGTCCACATTACGATTTTCTGGTGAACTCTGCCCACATTACAATTAATTTACAGTGAAACGCTGCCCCATTACGATTATTTGGCACCTATGGGGGGGCCCATCCAAATATTCGCAGGGGGGCCCAGTGATTTCTAGTTACGCCCCTGAATGTAAGTTACACATTTTTGATTAGCTGCTGTCAGGGTAAGGACATGTGCTTTTAACTGAGGTCAGATAGTGTAGGACATCTGCTCCGGAGAATTACCTCAACGTTGGTGCAGATGTCCAATAAATTGTATTTTGCATGCAAACTATAATGGACGCTAAACTTTCTCCATTAACCAGTATTGCATTGTTTGGATGCGGGGTGTGCAATTTTAGTCCAGGAGGGGCGGTGTACACCACAGCAATTTACCATTCAACTGTAGTATTAGGTCAGGGATGCGCAGCCTTCTAACCGTATTTGTTTTAATTTTTTAACTACCAGGTTAGCAGCTCCCATTGTGCTTTCATGTTTGCATGGTAAGTATTTAATTATGCATATGTTTTGCATCTGTTTGATTGCTGAGTGTGTATTTGAGCTGTATAAGTGGCGTACGTGAGGTGATAAGTCATTTGAATGCAACCCATGTGGTGAGCGCTGGCTTTATTCTCTGCCTCCGAGAGAAATAGGCACACGGGTGCAACCTCCCCTGCAGCCCAGAACGTTGAGACAGCACAGCCCCTACTCCAAGTTCTGAGGCGTCAACCTCCACAATGAATGGGTAAGAGGTGTCTACGTGTCTCAATATGGGTGCAGAGCAAAACAGTTCCTTCAGAGTGGAGAAGGCGGCCAGAGCCTCGGGGGACCAGTGATTGGTATCTGCCCCTTTCTTAGTGAGACTGGTGAGGGGTGCAATGACTGTAGAGTATCCCTTTATGAACCTTCTATAGTAATTTGCAAACCCTAAAAATCTCTGAAGAGATTTGAGTCTCACTGGCTGAGGCCACTCCAGTACCGCAGAGACTTTGGCGGGAAACATAGACAGGCCAGAAGTGGAAATTATGTATCCCAGGAAAGCAACAGATGTCACCTCAAAAATGCATTTCTCTAGTTTAGCATAAAGCCTGTTCTGTCTAAGTTTGTGCAGCACAAATTTAACATGAGCTCTGTGCTCAGAGAGGTTGTTCGAGAAGATTAAAATGTCATCTAGGTAAATTAGGACAAATTTACCCAACACCTCCCTAAAAACCTCATTAATGAGTTCTTGGAAGACGGCCGGGGCGTTACACAACCCGAAGGGCATCACCAGATACTCGTAGTGCCCGTCGGGTGTGTTGAAGGCCGTCTTCCACTCATCGCCCTCTCTGATCCGCACCAGGTTGTATGCACCCCGCAAATCCAGTTTGGAAAAGATCTTGGCATTAGTGACCTAAATGAACAAATCGTCTATCAAGGGTAATGGATAGCGATTTTTAATTGAAATTTTATTCAGCGCCCGGTAATCAATGCATGGGCGAAGGCCTCCGTCTTTTTTCTTAACAAAAAAGAAACCTGCTCCAGCAGGCGACCAGGAAGGGCGAATGAACCCTTTGGCTAAGTTTTCACGGATGTATTCCTGCATGGCCACTTTTTCTGGCCCAGACAAATTGTATAAGTGGCCTCTAGGGGGCATACAACCTGATAGGAGATCAATCGGACAGTCGAACGGGCGATGGGGCGGTAGCTTATCAGCAGCTTTGGGACAGAATACGTCTGAGAACTCAACGTAAGACTCTGGGACACCCTCAGCTAGTTAACTGACCAGTGGACCAATCTATCTGTGGCGAATGGATGTGTAGCCACGGCATACCAAGGATGATAGTGGAGGTTGTCATGTGTAAAACAAAAAACTGCAGCCTCTCTTTATGTAATACCCCTATGGTGACTTCTACCTCTGGAGTCTGGGACAGTGGATGATTACGCTGTAGAGGTGAGTCGTCTACTGCCGTAACCTGCAGGGGTGGTTTAACCAGGGTGAGCGGAACACCTAATCTCTTAGCAAACTCGTAATCCATAAAATTTGCCTCTGAGCCCGACTCAACGAAAGCCTCAGAGACTTCAGATTTACCCTCCCATGTGACAGTACAAGGGAGAAGTAATCGTTTATCTTCTAGGGGTGAAAGTCATGCGCCTAGGGTGTTACCCCCTACAACTCCTAGGCGGTAGCGTTTCCCGACTTATTTGGACAATTGCGTACTCTATGGCCCCCCTCTGCACAGTAAAGACATAACTGCTCGGACATCCTACGTCTTCGCTCCACTTGGGATATTTTTGACCAACCAATTTGCATAGGTTCGGGTGGAGGCGAGACGGAAGGAGGTGGAGTGACTGGAGGCGCAGCGTAGGACACCAATCTGACCTGACTACTACCCCGGGTCTGCTTCTGATAGCGTAGTCTGCGGTCAACTCGGATGGCTGATGAAATGGCCTCATCGACAGTTTTAGGTTCTGGCAGACTTAAAAGATTTGATACCTCATCCGACAATCCTGATAAGAAGCAGTCTAGGAGGGCATAGGTGTCCCACCTGGCTGAGACTGACCACCTCCTAAACTCTGCTGCGTAATCCTCGACCGGACCCTTGCCTTGACGCAAAAGCTTGAGCTTCCGCTCAGAAGTCGCAGCAAGGTCTGGGTCGTCGTAAATCACAGCCATAGCTTTAAAAAAATCATTCACTGAGGTCAGGGCTAAATCTCCGGGGGGCAAACTGTAAGCCCAGGTCTGAGAGTCGCCTGATAACAAGGTCTTAATAAATGTGACCCTTTGGGCCACCGTTCCCGAAGATCGGGGTCTCAACTCAAAGTAGGATAACACTCTACTCCTAACATTTCGGAAGTCTGACCTGTGACCAGAAAATTTCTCAGGTACCGGCATACGTATGTCGGAACTAGGAGGGAATCGCACCTCCTCCACGGCCGTCTGGAGGGTTTGCAAAGAGCCAGACAAGGCGTCATTCATCGTCTTGTGGCTACCCAGCACTTGGTTGATGTGATCCACTGAAGTGGCAAGTGCGCCCAGACGGTCGGGATGTGTATCCATTGTATTTTATGGTCTGGCGTTCTGTAATGATCGGTGTAACACAGAGAGGGTCTGACTACCGGTGAACTGCAGTATCACCAACAATGCAGAATATACCCGATTATTGATGATCTGCAGTATCACCGATAATCAGATATATATTCTAACCTCTGGACACCTGAGCAACGAGTAAGTGTTAATGCAACAGTAATACTCTGAGTTCACAGAAAAGTAAGTACCTTCCGTGGCCTAGACTCTCCCGGGGGAGGAGCTAAGCAGAGAGAGGAAGGACAGAGTGTGAGTGACACCAATGAGGGAGTGTCACTAACAGATCTGGGAACTGCCTCTAACAGTAAGGCTAGTTCTCGAGGTCGGGCAAGCCAGGTCGTTAACACACAGACAGATAAGGTACAGATTCGGGAGACAGATACGGAATCCAATGAACAGGCAGGGTACGGCAACGGAGTATCAGAATAGCAGGGTACAGAATCAGGAGGCAGATACAGAGTCCAGGAACAGGCAGAGTTTGGCAACAGGTTATCAGAAATAGCAAGGTACAGAATCAGAGATCAAAAGGAATAGTCAGGCAGGCAGAAGGTCATAACAAATAATAAAGTATAATTTCCTAACTCTAAGGTGTGCGATCCTTGGCCGTCAACACCTTTGGAAACTATGCTAGAACAGGTCTGAATGCTACCACTAAGTGATCGCAACGCCAGACAACCAGAGAATGACCAGCATCCAGTATATATACTTCAGTGCTCTCCAGCACCTCCCTTAATTGCTGGATCAATGAAAGATGCTGCAAATGTCAGCTGACTGGCCTGGTCAGCTGACCTTCCTCTGACTGCCATAAAACCCTGCCTCTCTGCGCGCGCACGCGTCCTCCTGAACCAGTGTGGACTATTGGTCCCAGCCACCCCAGTCATGTGTTGTAATGTAGTAGCCGTATGGGATGCGGAATCCGCCACCACGCTGTTCGAGCATGCGGCGCTTTCTCCGCGTCCCACCTTACTGTGAGAGGCAGGCCTAAGCACACAAACCGCCGCGTCAGACGCGGCGGTATCTCCGCGTTCCTCTATGCCAGACGCGGAAACAGCCGCCCTATCTTGCGTCCATGCGGCGGCTTTTCCGCGTTTCTTCACAATGGGGTTGCAGGATTTGATTGAGCTTGCCGCAGGTGGGGGTGGGGCCGTGCTACGCCCGGCTGGTGGGTAAAGTCGCCCACCAAGGTGGGTGGGCTCTGTGCTCATTTTGTTATGGGCATTTACCCTCCCATGTTAACTCATTTATAAGAATGGGGCTACAGCATCAAAGGGGTTAATGTCTCCATTAATTTAATTTATGGGTTTAGGCATTAGGGTTTAGTTTAGATTAATTTAGGCAGGGAGTTTATGTGGTATTAGATCTGGCATGTTAGGTGTTAATGCTTTTGCTGTGCAGAGACTGCTGCTGTAATTTTCTCTTTCAGGTAAAAAGAAAAAAAAAAAAGAAGAAGAAGAAGAAAGAAGAGAGAACAGGAATAGCTTCGCTGGCCAGCAACAGATTATCTCACCTGTGATTGGCAGCTGTCAGAAAGTGCGGGAGGTCAGCTGGCCAATAGATGCTGGACGTCTGCCAGGATAAATATACCCCTCCCATCACGAGCCTGTCATTCTGCCTTGAGGAGCTGCTGGAACTGTTTCCCCTCCCACCCCCCACCCCCCTTTTTGTTGCAGGCTCTTTATTTATTGGTGTCACAGTGGAGGCGGCCTGCTTTGGGCCGGCCTGTTATCTGAATTGGTTGGACGGATTTTCTTTAGGTACTTCAGTCATTGTGTTTTAGTAAAGTCACCCACTAAGGTGGGTGGGCTCTGTGCTCATTTTGTTATGGACTTATATATTGGACTTTTTATTCAAGTTTGACATATGTTTTATATGAAGTTATTTATGTTATTAAAGTTTGATTAAAGATAAAGGTTTATCTACAAAATAATTTATTCACCAATAAAAAGTGCCTGCGGCCAATTAAATTCCAGTTGGTGTGAGTGTCTAATTATTTTGGTTAATGTTTTATCTGTTGGTTATTCTTTCCCTGTGTATGCATTTGCCCTCTCATGTGCTATTCCACATAAGAGATGTCTGTCAACCTTTTGCACCGTGTCTACTACACTCCAGACAGGCTCCAAAGGCTAGACACTACCATATTTCCAAACTGCTTTAGGGGTTGCAGAGCAACAGGATCACTTTGGCATGTTTGGTTTGCTTGTCCAAGAGTGCAGGCCTTTTGGTGTACTCTTTGGAATAAGATGTCTGCAATACTCTGACACCCGATCCCTTTCACCATCACTTTATTTCTGTTAGGGGACAAGCCTCCTTAGCTTAAATACCACACCCATAGACTCCTACAGCACATGGCCTCCACTGCAAAAAGAGTCATTGTCCAAAATTGGAATACCTCTCACCTCCCACTGGAAGGTATATTTACCTTACTCTCGGAAATCATGCTAGTGCCTCATGTTACAGCAAAAGTTACTGAGAGGTTTTCATAATACCTGGTCCCCCTGGATTACATGGTTGGAGAACTGTGGCCTATCCCATATTTTGTATAATTTCTCTATTTGATTCTATCAACAGGTTGCTGAGTGTCTTTGTTTCTTGTCCTTTTGTTTTGAAGTATTTCCTTATGTGGTTTAACCTATGTTGTGCTATAAGTATGCATGTATATCTCTGTAGCTTACAGTCATAGCCACTGCATGGATTTTATTGGCATTTTGGCCTATATACCTATTCTAAATCAATAAAATCCTTTTGAAACCTAAAGAGAATCTATACTGTCCAATTTGAACAATAAAAAACATACCAATCGAGGCACTGTGATCTCCTGGATCCCTCTTTGCAGTTTCCGCCATGATCCTAGCTTTTAATCGCCAGTTTTAGGCAGTGTTTACAAACAAAAAACATGGCCGATAACCAGCTGCACTGGAAATATTGTGCTTTTATCGCTAGATTAGCGTAGGTCTTCCCCAAGGGGTACCGCTGTGGGGAAGTCTATTAGGTTATAATTTGTGCACATATTATCACTGACGCTAACCCCCTCCCCCCCTTGCAGTCTGTATGTTTGTTTTATGAAATGTGTATACAAGACAAATAACATTTATATTGCGCTTTTCTCCTTGCGGACTCAAAGCGCCAGAGCAGAGCAGCAGCCACTAGGGCGCGCTCTATTGGCAGTAGCAGTGTAAGGGAGACTTGCCAAAGGTCTCCTACTGAATTAGTGCTGGCTTACTGAACAGGCAGAGCCGAGATTCGAACCATTTGTTTGAGTAGCTGCACTGGAAATATTGTGTTTTTATTGCTAGATTAGCGTAGGTCTTCCCCAAGGGGGTACGTCACCGCTGTGGGGAAGTCTATTAGGTTATAATTTGTGCACATATTATCACTGAAGCTAACACCCCCCCCCCCCCCCCCAATCCTTTGCCTGTAGTGAAAGCCAGGTGTGTATTTTAGTCCAGTAGTTATTGGAGCTCTGCACATTATGGCAGATAAATCATTCAGGTATAGGTTCACCCCACACTGAAGCTATGTCCCCCCTCTTTGTGCCTGCAATGAGTGTTGTGTGTACTTTAGTCCAGTAGTTATTGGAGCTCTGCACATCTATGCAAGAAAATCATTCAGGTATGAGTTTTAAAAGCGCTGCCATTCCTCCTGCTGTATGAACCAGGAAGTGATGTTTATGTATATATGTATATATGTATACACTGTATATATATATATATATATATATATATATATTTATATATATACTACAAGTTTATTATCTGCACTCCAGTCTGGGATTCTCATATTCTGACAGGCAGCTCCCTCCTCGCTCAGCCTCACAAACTGCACAGACAAGCTGAAAGTGAGAGCAGAAAGTGAGGAGTAAACAAAGCACACAGAGCCTGGAGGGGACTTTCATTACAACAGAGGCAGCTCATTCCTCCCTGGGTTGACAAGGCTTGACAAAGAAAAGATATATTACAGAGACAGTGCAACTAGAAAAGGCTGCAGTAATCCAGACCACATTAGAACAGGTATAGGAACTTATATGATAGAAGGAATAAGGCTGAAAATTTTGTTACAGAGTCTCTTTAAGTAATATAAAAATGTGGGTTTGGGGATGGGTATGGTTTAATTCGCTGGTTCTAGATTTTGCATAATACTCCAGTAGCTAGGCTTTGCATTAAAGGATACCACAACTGACATGTGGCATAATGAGATAGACATGGGTATGTACAGTGCCTAGCACACAAATAACTATGCTGTGTTCCTTTTTTTCTTTCTCTACCTGAAAGAGGTAAATATCAGGTATGTAAGTGGCTGACTCAGTCCTGACTCAGACAGGAAGTGACTACAGTGTGACCTTCACTGATAAGAAATTCCAACTATAAAACACTTTCCTGGAAGAAAATGGCTTCTGAGAGCAAGAAAGAGATAAAAAAGGGGGAAATTCTTATCAGTGAGGGTCACACTGTAGTCACTTCCTGTCTGAGCCAGGACTGAGTCAGCCACTTACATACCTGATATCTACCTCTTTCAGGCAGAGAAAGAAAAAAAGGAACACAGCATAGTTATTTGTGTGCTAGGCACTGTACATACACATGTCTATCTCATTATGTCACATTTCAGTTGTGGTATCCTTTAAGAGTCGTGTGTCTGAGCCTTTTCAGATCCCATCAGGATTGTTCTCTGTTGTCTTTTTATTTTCCATTGCTTTTAGAGCCACTAGCACAGGCTATTAGGGAATCCTCGGATATTACTGGCTTTAGAATCAATAGGACTAAAGAACTTCTCTGTCTGTATTTGAAGGACTTGCTTAGATATCTGGCCAATCCTGGTACATCGCTGTCAACAAATCTGTTGCAAATCTTTGATGACTTTGGTGACATCTCAGGTGTATCTATTAACTAGACTAAATCTAGTTTAATCCCCTGGATAAATTTGACAGGTTCCTTAATCTGTAGTACTTCTCAACCTAATGTGGTGGATAAATTTCCGTCCTAGAAAGCCACTGGACCCGCCGGGGCTCAGGACAGGGCAAGTGGAGTGGGCGTTAGTTACCCGGAGTGTGCGTAAGTTACCAGTGCATGCTACACTGTACTACCTTAGCATAGTGAGCGCTGAGCTCGCCTTCCTCTCATTAAGCTGCGCTGCTAAAGCTTGATGTGAATTAAACCCAAGATCATATAAAACTTTATCCAAGGCAAAATCAGTATGGATATATCAACTAGATACAATGTCCCCAAAGTGTCTTTTAATATGGAACGCTTCACAAATTTGCGAATATAGGCTTTTCTAAGCTAATAAATGTACACTGGATAGTGTAATAGTTAAGGGCTCTGCCTCTGACACAGGAGATCTGGGTTCGAATCTCGGCTCTGCCTGTTCAGTAAGCCAGCACCTATTTAGTAGGAGACCTTGGGCAAGACTCCCTAACACGGCTACTGCCTATAGAGCGCGCCCTAGTGGCTACAGCTCTGGTGCTTTGAGTCCGCCAGGAGAAAAGCGCGATATAAATGTTCTGTGTTTGTGTTCTGTGTTTGTTTATATCTGGTACCCAAAGGTATGTTATCTGATTTTGGAGAAGGAACATCTGTGTGATCACTGTATCTACAATAAACTGAATTGTAGGGTGACAGTTGTAATAATTAATGAAGGGGTGGTATAGGCATGCTATTGCTACAAATGAGGAGAGTAGAAGCCCAGGGGACATCTCTGAAGAAGAGGGGTTTGCCTTTTGAAGCACGTAAGTGTCCATTGGTTCCTGTTAATTACATCACTGACCAAGCTGGGCGGAAACTATACTGCCCATTGGCAGCGCTGCCAGCATGAGTCATCCACGCCGGAAACTGACCCATTCAGTCTCACTGCTTCAGATTGCAGCATCTTACCTCTTCACACTCTGCAAATGGCTGGATTGAGCGGTAAATCGACGGATCCTTTGCACTACATCGCATACCATATTTTTGGTCTTAAAGTGACCCAGAGATGAGTAAAAAGACTGTTTTTCACTTACCCGTGGCTTCCTCCAGCCCCAGAAGCATGGATGCGTCCCTCGCCATCCTCCGCGGTCCTCCGTTAAGCCGCAATCTGCTCCGGTAAGCGGCTATGTGACTTCAGCAGCAGGCCTTCTGCGCATGACTGAGCCGTCTACCGGAGTTTCGTTGCGGCTTCATGGAGGATTCCGGGCGGACCGCGGGAGGCAGCGTGATGACTGTGAGGGATGCATCCATGCTTATGGGGCTGGAGGAAGCCCTAGGTAAGTAAAAGACAGTCTTTTTATTGATTTCTGGGTCACTTTAAACCTTGAATTTTAAACTCGTTGAATAATTGTTTTTATTCATTTCTGACCATATTTAATTATCATTCCCACACCGCCCTTTTTTTACCCCACAACCCGCTGCAGTGAGGGTATGAGTCCAGCGTGTATGTTGGTGGAATAGGGGTCAATGAGTTTTTTCAGTATTTGTTTTAGGGTTTGATGCATCCTGACATAAAAAGTATATATGTATTTTAGCACTGTGGGCAACGTTTTTTTATATCTTTATTGAAAAATTTACTAAAAGCTATCGACAGATATAAATTAAATGAAACCACTAAAAATACAAATAAACCTGCTGCGATTTAGTTGATTACATTTCTGACACACACATCAGTAATAATGATGTTAATCTACCAAAGCTAACCTTTCAAAAAAGACCCATGAGGGTAACATAAACATCTCCTCTCTAGAGTCCACCCTCTGTAATAGAGGGTGGACCCTTCGGGGCTCTTCTGCCCAAGGGCCCCGATGCGGTCGCTACCTCTGCACCCTCTATTGCTACGCCACTGCTTTCACAAATAATGGGTCAATAAATTCACATCCTACTGCAATGTAGATTCAAAGTAAAAAAAACAAAACACTTTATATCAAAGATCAAGTAAACTGTAGTTCAAAACGTGCAGGATAACCTGGAACACTTTAACAGTGTAATGATCGCTGCTGCAGCAGCTATTACTGGAAGTATTAGTGCTGCAGCTCAGGCAGTTCTGATCTATTTCCATGCAAGTTGCATAGCTTTGTCTGTCTTTCCCTGCTGTCAGCTTGTGACTGATTATCATTCACCTGTGTGGGAATCTGCATGTCTGCTCCCATTGGATGACCTCAGTATAAAGATCTGCTTCCTGCAGGGTTTCCTTGGGTTTTCATAGCTTCAGCTTAAGCCTGCCTTGCTGTCGCTTTAGCCCCCGATCGTGTTTCTTGTTAAAGATACTTTGCTGGTCTTTGCATCATATATTGGTTCATTGCCAATATATATGCATACCAGCACGTTTATTATTTTCCTTGTATTTGTGTTACGTGATACATCAGTGTCGCTGATGTATACGTACACGAACTGTTTATATCCTGTGTGCAGTTAGTCAGCTTTCCAGCACGTTTTGGTAGGTTGCGCGTACCGTGACCACCCGTGCTGAGGTAGTTACCCTGTTCCTGGTCCTGTTTGTGGATTGCGTTCATCTCTGCGAAGAGATAACGAATCCTTCTGAATCCTGTTCTGTTACTGTTTGTGGATTGTGTTCATCTCTGCGAAGAGATAGCGAATCCTTCTGAGCCCTGTTCCCTGTTTTGCTCCAGTGTTAGTCAGCGTTCCTGCTTAAGTCATATATCGGTTCATTGCCGATGTATACATATGTTAGTCAGACGTTACAAATAGTTTCATTGATAGCTGTAATTGTAATACGCTAGGAAAACATACTTATTGTATATTTATCTGTGTTACGTTCATCTATCTTAATCCTGCTATTTTCTGACTGTCCTGTCCTGTCTTTGTGAGGCACGCCATCGCCGCAACGCATTGGCTGCCTCATTCCAGTCTGTCTGGTTTTGGACGCTTGCTGTCGCTAAGTAGCCGCTAGCTAGCAAGCGTTCATTCTGTCTACCTGTCCTGATCTCCTCAGTTCTGGTTTATGCGCTCAGCGCTACTTTGCGCTGAGACGTTATAACGAAAGCATTGTTTGTGGCTGTCAGATCTGCACCGGCTCTGTGCGCCACAATCTCCTATTGGAGTCAGTCCTCCCCTCCACTATACTAGGGATAGCCTGTTTCCTTGTGCTAGTGTGTGTACCTCCTCCACGCCAGCTCATGCATTGCATGCTGACTGTGGAGAATACACCACCAAGCCTTACATTATGAAAACCCCATTACCAATCCCCATTGTGGGGGGGATTCCCAGAAAGTATGACACTGTTAATTATGGTTCCTGTTCCTTTAAGAAATTTGAAGAACTTAGCTCTGAAACAGAAAATGAGTTTTTCTCTGAATGTGCCAGGTTCCTGACCAATCCTGATCTCCAAGCGACTCCTGTTTCAACCTGGGCACTCCAACTAAGTTATATTTTGTTTAAAGGGGAATTATTCCAGTGGGCATTTGATGTTCTCAATCATTCCGATTTGAAAGATAGACCGCTGGAATTTCTAGCGTTTGTGATCCATAACTGGTTGCGCATAGATCCATTGCCTTTTCCTCTTAATGAACTCCTGGCAGCAGGCCAATCAGCTGCTCCTTCAATTGCTTGCAAGAATGAGCAGCAAGCAGAAAGTGTTACTGATAATTTTCCTGCAGCTTTGAATAAATCACCAAAAACCGCAAGGTCAAAGGCAAAACGCAAACGTTCTAAGAAACGTGTCCAATCTGCAGAATCGTTATCCTTAGCGACTGAGACCTATAATGAGATTCTGCCATTAACAGATAATGAAATGCAATTGTCTTTCAGGGGAGTTAAATGGACTTATGAAACTACTAATGAACTTTCCTCCCTGGCTAGGGAAAATAAAGATTTTTGTTTAAAAGAATTATCTGAGTATGATTATGATGAGATATTACAGAGTATTGAACAAATCAACTTATTTGTGAACCAAGGGAAGTTTGCATACACTACAGTTCAACACTTGCTACAGGTATTGGAAATTCTTAAGAATAAGGAATCTGCCAATCACCTGCTAATTAACCCTATACATGTGCCTGCCACAATCATATCTGCAAACCATGATCTGCCTGTTAAGTATGTTTGGAATCCTCCATTTGAGAAAGGAGAGATGGAAGCTCTGGTCAATGAATGGAAGAATGATTCAAGTTCATTTTGTCAATTTTACAGTGCAAAAAGTGAATTGGTATTGAATGCATGCATTAAGTCTGCCTATAACCTAATAAAAACTGGTGTGTGTGAGTATGACTTTGTGGCTCCATTGATTGATGTGTGGGAACTGATTTTGGATGATTTTTTTGTGACTCCGAATTCGCAAATTTGGCGTTCTGACCCGCCTGCTTCAGCACCTTTGGCTGATTCAGCAGGTGATTCGGAGCTCTTTTTGTGTGAAATTGAAGTTCCTGCAATTCCACCCTGTACCAGGGATAACTCAGTGTTACTTCCCAGTAAAACAGAAGCCACTGATACATTCTTAACCTTGCCCTGCGCAAATTTCTCAGCAGAGAATCCAGAGGTCCTGCTGACTTCCGAGTCCAGTCTAGCCAGTACTCATGACTCTTTGTTTAGTGAAACAGACACCAGAAAAATCTTGCCTGTCTCTGCAAACACTTCTGCAGAAATTACCTGTGTTAATAAAGTTCAACTCCTGTCTGATCCAGCAGATGCCAGTAGGTGCACTGCATCAGTTTCCGAGTCCCAGCAATCCTGTCTAGTAAACTCAGAACCCCAGCATCTGAATTTTCCAATTTTACAAATGAATGGTGATTCAGATGCGCAAACATTGTGTCTTGATCTTCCTGTTTCTACACCTCGCTCTAGTTTCGTGAATAGCTCAGAGCATCTGCTATGTGAACCTGAAATCGCAGAATTATTACCTTGTTCAGAAAATTTTCCAATAAATTTGCCCTGTACCATGAATTGTGCAGTAGATCTCTCCAATGAAACTCAGGTCACAGAATCATTATGCTGTCCAGCAGGTGCTTCCATGGTTTTGCCCTGCAATATGGACTGTTCAGTGATCCTGTCCAGTGAAGCTGTGGTCGCAGAGTCTTATGCTTCACCCAGTACTTT
This sequence comes from Hyperolius riggenbachi, assembly GCF_040937935.1. Classification (NCBI taxonomy): domain Eukaryota; kingdom Metazoa; phylum Chordata; class Amphibia; order Anura; family Hyperoliidae; genus Hyperolius; species Hyperolius riggenbachi. Next base: position 160,212,773 of record NC_090656.1, on the reverse strand, counting down.
GGATACTTTAAACCCTCTAGCAGAGGAGGCTGAAGCACTGCTTACCTCAGTTGGTGTTGCAGTAATATTCACTTGTCTAGCAGCTGTTTTGGAATTAAAGTCTGCTCTAATAAAACTTGATGAATTTCTGCCCAGCAAAGCAGAAGCCATTGAAATATTGTCCTCGTCAGCAAGTGTGTCAGATACCTTGCCCTGTACACAGTCTGATTTAACCAATGTTGAGTCCCTCTCCAGTGTTGTAACAGCCGAGGAACTCCAGCCCTGTCCTCTGAATGTTTCAGAAGTCTTGCCCTGTAACATGGATAATTCTGATTCTCTGGTCAAAATAATAGAAATCTCAGAATTTCAGTCCGGTCTGATGAGTGTTCCTGAAACCCAGCCCTGTATCCTGAAAGATTCTGGTTCTCTGGCCGCTGTGGCAGAGGTTCCAGAGTTCCCTTCCTGTCCAGGGAATTCCTCAGTTTTGCCTAGTCCAGTGGGGGCTGCTGCAATACTGACTTGTTCTGCAGCGCCTCATGAGCTCCAATCCAGTGTATTAAATGAGTCTCTGTCCAGTCCAGAGGTAGTTGTGGAGTCCCTGTCTGGTTCAGTGCATACATCAGAAGATTTGTCCTGTCTTGTTAGTGCCCCTGAATCTGATTTGTTACTGACTTTGCTGGAATCAGCGACATCTAAGTCTGATCCAGCATTCTCGTGTAAAAGTCCAGTAGTTGCGAAGTTTAGTCATGATGATTTTTTTTTGGCCAGTCCTGGTTTTGGTCCTGTCTTGGCTGACCCTGAGGCTCACAGTTCCTTGACATGCCCAGAGGTTTCTCTTGTGCCGGTGTGCCCAGATGTTCTTTGTGTGCCAGAATGCCCAAGTGTGTCTAAGGTGTTAGCGTGCTCTGATGCTTCCTTAGTGGGAACACGTTCTGATATTGCCAGTCTGCCTGCATGCCCAGAGATGGTTCTGGTCCCTGAAAGCCCTGATATTGATGTTTGTCCTTGTGGCCCTGACTCGGGAATTGCCCTAGGTTCCATAGGGGTTCTTGATAGTTCTCCATGTGAGCCTAAGGGGCATTCTGACCTATGGGGATCTCTTTGGAGCTTCAAGGTGTTCTGGGAGGTCTCTGAGAAAACTTGTCCTGGTGCCTTGGACTGGTTCAACAGTGGGTTTTGTGTTGGTAAAGACAGTACCGGTGGGCATTGCAAAGGCTTTGGCGTTTCTGAACTGTTCCTGGAAGGCGGTGGGTATCGCTCAGGGAGTTTCGGAGGGCTTTCTTCTGGAAATCATGGTTCTGATGGGTGTCACACTGGGGCTTGTAGTACTGATGGGCATGGTTCTGTAGGTTCTGGTTCTGATGGGTCCAGTCTTGTGGGGACTGATTCTGGAATTCGGTCTTGCCGGGCTGTCCCGGTCATCATGAATTATCAGTCAGACTGTTTTGTTGGAAATTTCAGTTTTGAAAAGCGTCTGGAATCCACTTTTAAAGGCGGGGGTACTGTAATGATCGCTGCTGCAGCAGCTATTACTGGAAGTATTAGTGCTGCAGCTCAGGCAGTTCTGATCTATTTCCATGCAAGTTGCATAGCTTTGTCTGTCTTTCCCTGCTGTCAGCTTGTGACTGATTATCATTCACCTGTGTGGGAATCTGCATGTCTGCTCCCATTGGATGACCTCAGTATAAAGATCTGCTTCCTGCAGGGTTTCCTTGGGTTTTCATAGCTTCAGCTTAAGCCTGCCTTGCTGTCGCTTTAGCCCCCGATCGTGTTTCTTGTTAAAGATACTTTGCTGGTCTTTGCATCATATATTGGTTCATTGCCAATATATATGCATACCAGCACGTTTATTATTTTCCTTGTATTTGTGTTACGTGATACATCAGTGTCGCTGATGTATACGTACACGAACTGTTTATATCCTGTGTGCAGTTAGTCAGCTTTCCAGCACGTTTTGGTAGGTTGCGCGTACCGTGACCACCCGTGCTGAGGTAGTTACCCTGTTCCTGGTCCTGTTTGTGGATTGCGTTCATCTCTGCGAAGAGATAACGAATCCTTCTGAATCCTGTTCTGTTACTGTTTGTGGATTGCGTTCATCTCTGCGAAGAGATAGCGAATCCTTCTGAGCCCTGTTCCCTGTTTTGCTCCAGTGTTAGTCAGCGTTCCTGCTTATGTCATATATCGGTTCATTGCCGATATATACATATGTTAGTCAGACGTTACAAATAGTTTCATTGATAGCTGTAATTGTAATACGCTAGGAAAACATACTTATTGTATATTTATCTGTGTTACGTTCATCTATCTTAATCCTGCTATTTTCTGACTGTCCTGTCCTGTCTTTGTGAGGCACGCCATCGCCGCAACGCATTGGCTGCCTCATTCCAGTCTGTCTGGTTTTGGACGCTTGCTGTCGCTAAGTAGCCGCTAGCTAGCAAGCGTTCATTCTGTCTACCTGTCCTGATCTCCTCAGTTCTGGTTTATGCGCTCAGCGCTACTTTGCGCTGAGACGTTATAACGAAAGCATTGTTTGTGGCTGTCAGATCTGCACCGGCTCTGTGCGCCACAATCTCCTATTGGAGTCAGTCCTCCCCTCCACTATACTAGGGATAGCCTGTTTCCTTGTGCTAGTGTGTGTACCTCCTCCACGCCAGCTCATGCGTTGCATGCTGACTGTGGAGAATACACCACCAAGCCTTACAAACAGTATATTTTCTTTTCAAAGGCTCTACAATAGTTGGTATGAGGTTCATACAATACAAATGTATAAGAAAATATGCTACATTAACTAATTGAATTACATTTTACAAGGGTGAATTGGTTAATAATCCCTAGTTCTCAGTACATGACTGTGGGATTCATTGGGGATTGTACTGTCCTTTGGATGAATACAGGTTGATTATTTGAAAAATGCCATAGTAAAACATATAACAATGTCCACAAAGTCATCCTTAGAGTAAGACCATGTGGATGACTCGGAAGCCTGTTAAAAGCATATGCTGTGGGTAGACTAGACATAAGCAACAACATAGCACTGTAAACTGAGTGTAGCCATTGTGTTTTGTGAAAAGCAAAGATTGCATTCCAGCATAAAATAACTTAATTTCTTAAGCATACAGTATCACTGGTTCTTAAACTGACAAGACTCCTGAGATGAATCAAAATAAGATGCAGCATAAACAAACTAAGACTGCAATCATACACGCAGGTATAGAATCTCCCAAAATGCACAGAAACTAATTAATTTTAGAGAATTACTAACTACCTGCGGACCGCCGCAGTATAAATCTACGGCGGGCAGGGGGCGCTGCGGTTCTGACCTGACGTAAACTCTACGTCCCATTGACCGTTCGCCCCCACCGCTGTCGCCGCTCAATCTCCGCCGCAATATGCTGCCCTGCTGCCTCTATGACGGCAGAGCACTGTGAGCCGGGCAGGAGCCGTTTTCAATGGCTCCTGGCCTTGTCATTTACGTAAGCTGTTCCCATTGGCTTACATGGAGTGACAGGGTCAGGAGCCAATGAAAGCGGCTCCTGACCGGCGCACAGCGCTCTGCCATCATACCGACGGCAGAGAGAGCAGCCTGCGGCAGGGACAGAGCAGCGTGACCGTCGGGAGCGGCGGATTTTAGCGGTGATTCGTCGGGAAGCGGCGGTTTACTGGACCAGCACCCTCTGGTCCTTAAGGGGCAGAGGGTGCTGGTCCCGAAGTGGTTAATGTAAATTCAATCACCACTCTATACCTTCACTCGGGCAATATTCATAATTAATTAAAAAAAAGTAAACATTTCTTTATAAAGTTTATCCTTACCCATATCTTGTCAGTGATTGTTAAGTTGATTTCATGGATAAAAGGGTTTGGAATCTGTGGTGGGATGAAGGATTTCTGCCGAGGCAGCAGTAGTTCCCGATGCTTTAGGACCATTTCAGACTTAAAAGCAAATGAAAAACATGAGGATTTAAAATCCAACTTGGTTAAACACCAACATAAAATTTCAGTTATCCTATGACTGTATGATGATACAAAAAAGAATACCATAGATAAGTGAAGCTATGAACAAATCCGTAACTAAAGGCAGCCAGGTTAAATATACCCTTTAGATTCAAATACATTTCATACATAATGAAAATTTCTCACATTCTAAATCAACCAACTTTAAAGAGACTCCGTAACAAAAATTGCATCCTGTTTTTTATCATCCTACTAGTTCCAAAAGCTATTCTAATGTGTTCTGGCTTACTGCAGCACTTTCTGCTATCACTATCTCTGTAATAAATCAATGTATCTTTCCCCTGTCAGACTTGTCAGCCTGTGTCTGGAAGGCTGCCAAGTTCTTCAGTGTTGTGGTTCTGCTATGAACTCCCCCTTCCAGGCCCCTCTATGCACACTGCCTGTGTGTTATTTAGATTAGAGCAGCTTCTCTCTTCTCTCTTATCTTTTACAAGCTGGATAAATCCTCCTCTGAGCTGGCTGGGCTTTCACATACTGAAGAATTACAGACAAGGGCAAAGCTGTTTGCAGGAGAAAAACAAGCAGCCTGAAACTTCAGTGCATGAGAACTGCAGGGGGGAAGAAACACACAAATGATCTCTTGAGATTCAAAAGGAAGGGTGTATACAGCCTGCTTGTGTATGGATGTATTTTCTATGTGTGGACATACTGTACATCAACCTACTTCCTGTTTTGGTGGCCATTTTGTTTGTTTATAAACAAACTTTTTAAAACTGTTTTTAACCACTTTACCCCCGCGCGTACGTATTTCTCCGCCCCTTTTTCCATCCTTTAACAACCAGGGACGGAGAAATACGTACTTTCCGCGTTCCCGACGCTGCCCGCGCTCCCGCTCGTAAACACGCCGCCCGCCGCTAGTAAACACGCCGCCGCCCGCTCGCCCAGAGATCAATGAACGGGAAAATCCATTCCCGTTCGTTGATCTAAGCCCCGCAATGATCCGCTGCTCTCCTATGGGCAGCGCGATCATTGTGAGAAAAAACTCACGTGTCCAGCCTCCTTATACTTCCTCCAAGCTTCCGGAAGGAAGCTTGGAGGTCGCATTAAAACAAAAAGTTACTGTGGCCATCTTGTGGCCAAATAGTAAACTACACCCTACACATTTTTCACATACAAATAAATGACTTTTACACATAAAATTAACTCATTACCTCCCACACTCCCCATTTTATTTTATTTTTTGTAATTAAAAAAAAATTAAAAAATTTACAATTAAAAAAAATACATAGTCCTTAGGGACTGAACTTTTTAAATATTTATGTCAAGAGGGTATAACACTGTTACTTTATAAACTATGGGCTTGTAATTAGGGATGGACGCAAAAATGAAAAAAATGCACCTTTATTTCCAAATAAAATATTGGCGCCAAACATTGTGATAGGGACATAATTTAAATGGTTTTATAACCGGGACAAAAGGGAAAATACATTTCATGGGTTTTAATTACAGTAGCATGCATTATTTAAAAACTATAATGGCCGAAAACTGAAAAATAATTATTTTTTTCCCCACATTTTTCCTATTTTCCCATTAAAACACATTTAGAAAAAAATAATTCTTGGCATAATGTGCCACCTAAAGAAAGCCTAATTGGTGGCGGAAAAAACAAGATATAGTTCATTTCATTGCGATAAGTAATGATAAAGTTATAGACGAATGAATGGAAGGAGCGCTGAAAGGTGAAAATTGCTCTGGTGCTCAGGGGGTAAAACCCCTCAGTGGTGAAGTGGTTAACCACTTTTAATGCGGCGAGGAGCGGCGAAATTGTGACAGAGGGTAATAGGAGATGTCCCCTAACGCACTGGTATGTTTACTTTTGTGCGATTTTAACAATACAGATTCTCTTTAATTTAAAGCTGTACTTTAGGAAAAAAATCTGTTTAGATTTGGATATTGTGTATCCTTGATTTTTGTGCCTTTTTGTGATTTTTGTGCTGTCTTTTTGTGGCAGAAAGTGTAAACTGGGACATTACGTTGGCTTTACTTCTTGAACACTACAGGTTGTTTTCCCCCAAGGACTAGAGCAATTTTCACATTTCAGCACTCCTCCCATTCATTTTGCCAATAACTTTATCACTACATATTACACCTAAATGACCTACACATTGCCCCCCCCCCCCCGGTTATTACTACAACAACAACAAATTCACCCAACACCCCCCAGGCCCCCAGCCCCCCCCCCGCCCCTCCGGGTTTGCCACGAATTAGGGTTTTTGTAGGTGATTTTTTGTTGTTGTTTTAGTAATTACATTATTTTCTATGCATTTTAATGGGAAAATAGGGAAACAATGAAAAAAATAAACCACTCCATTTTCAACTACTATAGTTTTAAAATAAACAACTGCTACTGTAGATAAAACCCACACATTTTATTTGCCATGAAACTGTGCAAAACGCTGCAGGTATATTTAGCAGCACTATGCGCCACCATAGGCCATAAGGTGAATTACAGCAATAGCGGTGCTCAGACAGTAATATGGGGCACCATAAAAAGACGGAGCCCAAATGACTTTAAAAACAGCATCATTCGGCCGTCAGCTATAGCTGGCAGTCGAATACATCTTTGCCCTGGGTTGTTTTTCTTTATACCTTTTTTATCTTTTTGTTTCTGTGGATTTTTGCCCTCAAGCAAATTGTGCCTTGATAAAGGGGCCCTGCGTGGCTCCAAAATGTTACAGTTACATAGTTATTTGGGTTAAAAAAATAACAATAATAACTATAACATTTGTAAAGCGCTTTTCTCCCATAGGACTCAAAGCGCATAGCTGTGTCTCAGATTAATACAGGGTTGCAGGCTGGGTTGTGTTACAGAGGAGATAGTCAGATGTTCATGAATGCCAGACTGAAGAGGTAGGTTTTCAGTTTAGACTTAAATGCTTCCAGGGATGGAGCTGTCCTGATTGGGTGTGGCAGGGAGTTCCAAAGTGTAGGGGCAGCATGACAAAAGGCTCTGTCTCCAAAGGTTTTGAGGTGGACTCTGGGGGTGACCAAAAAAAGACATACGTCCATCGAGTTCAACCAGAGAACAAAGTACAACACCAGCCTGCTCCATCACATATCTCTGTTGATCCAGAGGAAGGCGAAAAAACATTACAAGGCATGGTCCAATTAGCCCCAAAATGGAAAAAAATCCTTCCCGACTTGAGATGGCAATCAGATAAAATCCCTGGATCAACATCACTGGGCATTACCTAGTAATTGTAGCCATGGATGTCTTTCAATGCAAGGAAAGCATCTAAGCCCCCTTTAAATGCAGGTATAGCATTTGCCATAACTACTGCCTGTAGCAATGCATTCCACATCTTAATTACTCTAACTGTAAAGAACCCTTTCCTAAATAAATGGCTAACACGTTTTTTCTCCATGCGCAGATCATGTCCTCTAGTTCTTTGAGAAGGCCTAGGGACAAAAAGCTCATCCGCCAAGCTTTTATTTTGCCCTCTGATGTATTTATACATGTTAATTAGATCTCCTCTAAGACGTCTTTTCTCTAGACTAAATAAACCCAGTTTATCTAACCTTTCTTGGTAAATAAGACCTTCAGTTCCACGTATCAATTTTGTTGCTCGTCTCTGCACCTGCACTAAAACTGCAATATCTTTCCTGTAATGTGGTGCCCAGAACTGAATTCCATATTCCAGATGTTGCAAAGTCCAAGTATATCACATCTACACCATTCCCAATATCCACATTAGCGTTCACTACCTCATAAAAGCTGAGCATGTTAGTCAAACAGGACCTGTCTTTAGTAAACTCATGCTGATGCTGAGAAATGAGATTATTTTAGTATACTTAACGCAGGAAGAAGTAAAGAAATCTGGTAGGTGAAAGACCGTACATGACAGCGAGAAAAGCCCCAAACTTGAAGAATAAATTGGTGAGATCTGATTTTGTCAGTAAAGAAAAAGAGACTTGGCTAAATAAATTTCGCCCAAAATTTGGAATGTTTAGTTGTGGAGATTGTAATGTGTGTGGCCTTGCGGAAAGAACAAAAACGTTTACCAATGCCAAGCGCACTAGGTCCTTTGAGATCAGGGATAACATAATTTACAATTCAGAAAGAGTTGTGTATTGTATTAGATGCCCATGCAATTTGTTATACATTGGGAAAACAAAACGACGTTTAGGCACCCATATTGGGGAGCATGTGAAAAATATTGAGAAAGGGGAGAAGGACAGCCCGCTGGGGACACATTTTGCAAGCTTTCATAATAAGGAATCTTAGCAATCTGAACAGTTCTTAGCATAGCAATCTGAACAGTTCTGGGGAAGAATTGGGAAAGAGAAGGACTGATCCTGGGATCCAAAGATCTGTCTTAAAGAAACAGTGCACTGTTAGTGTGTGAGTGAGGAGGCCTCGGGCGTGCGCAGGGTGGAGGGACCACAAATGTCCAAATATGATATTGGATAACCGATTGATTTGCATAGGCTTAGGCTGGGCGATCAATACGGTGCTATACCATCATGGGGACTGTGGGATGGCATAACATGAAAAGCTCTTGTGACAGTTATTGGTTTTAATATTTTAGATGTATTGTGAACCACGTTTTGTATTAAGTAATTTTGCAGGCTATTATTAAAAGTATTTAAGCACAAGAAGATACTCTGGTTTGTTGTTGGTTTGAACACTCCTTATAATTGCTTAATGTAGCATCGGTCCTCTCGTTTTAGGACCTTGTAAGCATTCTTTATCCCCTTCATTTTATCTCTAACCTTTCTATTCATCCATAAAGGCCTTTTTTTATTCCTAGACATGTTGTTTCCATATGGGATATACATACTACAATATGATTGAGAATAAGTTTAAAAGCTTGCCATTTCCCTTCAGTATCTTCCCCTTGTAGTACATTATCCCAGTTCACCAAACTTAGTGCCTGCCTGAGTTGATTAAACTTTGCTTTTCTAAAATTCTGCCCCGTGGCCTATCAGTCACCAGATTAAACGTTATCATGTTGTGATCACTATTTCCCAAATGTTCTTGAACCTGCACATTTGATACATTATCTGGTCTATTTGAAATGATCAGATCCAGTAACGCATTCCCCCTAGTTGGTTCCGTTACCATTTGAGTCAGGTTACTGTCCTGTAGTGATGCCAGAAATCTGCTGCTTTTACCAGAATGGGTAGCCTCAATACTCCAGTCAATGTCTGGAAAGCCACCCATAACTATGACCTCATTTTTACTTGCAGCTTTTTCAATCTGCGTTGGCTATATGTTTTATATTGAACCAATAAAGATTCACCTTGGATGTGCCAGCTCTTTTTGATGTATCTTGTAGGGGCCCTTTCACACTGCAAGTTATTTTGTGCCTCATACCATCCATTTACAATAATTTGTAAAAAAAAAACAAAAAAAAACAGTTTTTATAATGTAATTGCATCAGTATATTCACATCAGTGCAATCAATTTCCAACATTGATTTTGCTGCTTTTTTGTGTGTTTGCAGTAAGTATAGGAGTGAAGGAAAATCATGTAGCAAATCTCTGTACTATGCAATCTGGGTTTTCTTGCGATCCAGCAATTTACATTTTTTCCCCAACTTCCATTGTAAACGACAAGTGAATTCACGCTATACAACATACCATAATTGCATTGTAAAGTGTGCATTGTAAGTAGAGGCAATAGCAATCGCATTTACCATGCTGATCGCGATTTCCAGTGTGAAATGGTCCTACTTTTGCTTATCATGCTTGAGCACATGCATAGAGTGTGCACAAGCCCTTATTAATTTCAGTGGAAAGAAAAATTATAATGACACCTTCCAAAGCGCTTTTGCATAGTGTATATAGTCATGTAACTAAGTCCCCCATAGGAGCTAACTATCTAGTCAGTCATTGTTTTAGGTTCCTTTTGCAGTCTCAAAGCAAACCTTAAATAAGTTTAAAAAAAGAGATTCACTTACCTGGGACTTCTACCAGCCCCCTGCAGCCATCCTGTCCCATGCCGGTCCTCAAAGATCCTCCAGTCCCCCGCCGCGGCTCTGTTTTTCTAGCAGGGAGCGTTCTGCGCAGGTGCAGTAAGAGAAAATCTTTACTGCACCAGCGCAGGAAGCTCCCAGTGAACAAGGATGTGCACAGCCAGGGCCACACAGGAGCAGTGGACAGCGACTGAACAAAGAGAAACTGAGCCGCAGTGGAGGACCGTAAGATCATTGTGTACCGATAAGGGACAGGAGCAGGTCAAACCCTTATTTAAAAAAACTTATTTCAGGTTCACTTTAAGGTGGCCACACATGATACAATAAAATGGGGGTCCAGGGACTGCACCGCCATAAACAGGCCTTTGGGGGTTACCGCATCAGTATGCAGTAATACCCATCTGCCAGCCAGTCACTTCCTGTGGCCAAAGCAATTACAAATTTCTAAAATATGCTTCCGTGCATGCATGACAAGTAAGACTTGCGGAGAGCATTTTAAAAACATGCAACACCATAGACTTACATAACTTCCAGTCCCCTGCACTTCACCGCATGGTAATGTAGGCATGCACTCGCATTAGAGTACTTTTGGCACAGCGCACTGCAGGCAGTGTGAATTACCCCATATAGTTACATTACCCTAAAATATAAATGGCTTAATTCACTAAGCTGCACAGCGCAGCTTAATGAGTGCAGAGAGTGTTATAATGGCCTGCGCATGCTATGCAGTCATAGCGCGCGCAGTGAAATTACGCTGTGCTAAGATATTGTAAAGGGCACTTCGTTACCACTGAACCCACCTGGAGCCTGGCGGGTCCAGTAGCTTCAAAGTACAAGATTCCTGCACTTTGATTGGCCCTCTAGGCTGCCTGTCATTGCGCAGCTTAGTGAATCAAGTCCAAAATGCCGCAATGCACCGCACCAGTTTAAAAGGGCCCTAAAGGTGGCCACAAACCATACAATAAAATGATCCAATTTTACAGCAATTTAATAAAAAACGCTCGGTTGTAGAGAAAATGGATCAGTTGTATAGAAAAATTGAAAGCTTTTTTTTTTTCATTTCTTTGGATAATTCAAGAGATCGAATTTCCCATTTTTTTTTATAAAAGAAGATTGGGATTGCTGGATTCTTCTGATCAATGTATATGTTACGGCCAGAACCCGAAGTTTGGCCAAAACTAGAAGTGGCCGGCCACTTCGGGTTCTGGCCGGCCAATGCGCGAACTGGCCGCTGCGCTGCGGCCAATGTGAGGAATGAAACAATTCCTGTAAGGTTAATGTGATGTTGTGGCCGCAGCGCAGCGGGTAAATGTATCACATCTTTACTTTATTCAATGGCATTAAGCCGCCCGGCTTTTTCCTCCGCCTCTCTCTCCTCCCCCCGCCTCTCTCTCCTCCCCCCGCCTCTCTCTCTCCTTCTCTTTATGGGCACAGCCGGGCGGGGACACGCGTGTCCCTCCGGAGTCGTTCGTCGCGGCAGGGGAATCCTGCCGTTCTTGCAGAGCGGGTGCTGGCAGAAGCGATGTCTGCAGCCTCCCCGCTCTGCTCTCCTGCCGCGACGAACGACTCTCCTGGACACGCGTGTCCCCCGCCCGCTGCCCATAAGAGAAGGAGAGAGAGGCGGGGGGAGGAGAGAGAGGCAGAGGGAAAAAGCCGGGCGGCTTAATGCCATTGAATAAAGTAAAGATGTGATACATTTACCCGCTGCGCTGCGGCCACAACATCACATTAACCTTACAGGAATTGTTTCATTCCTCACATTGGCCGCAGCGCAGCGGCCAGTTCGCGCATTGGCCGGCCAGAACCCGAAGTGGCCGGCCACTTCTAGTTCTGGCCAAACTTCGGGTTCTGGCCGTAACATATATAACAAATTGAATGGTGTAGGGTAGATTGTCAATTTCATGATGTACAGAACCAAGCAATTTTTTCATAGTTTTCAATCATTTTTGTATAAATGGGGAAAAATAGAACATGAGTGTGTGGTACCTTGGTCAGATTTTTAAATTTTGGTCAGAAAAGCAGTCATAAAAAACTGACTGCAATTCTTGAACTGAAAAGATATTTAAAAAATTCTAATTTTGAGGGGGAGTCAATTAACCTATCTGTATGATTTTGGGATGTGGAAGGAAAACAGAGTACCTTGAGAACGGTAAGTAAACACAAGGAGAACATAAAAACTCTGTGCATATAGAGTACTCGGTCAGATTCAAACTAGGGATCCAGTGTTGCAAGGCAAGTGTGCTATCCACTGCACAACCAAGCAGCCCACTATTCCACCATATCAAGTTTATGAAACCAGAAAAAATATGGGTAGACTGATTGACATTCAAATAAAATTGCACAAATGTAAATAGTTTAAGTATATTATTATATACATATGATATTTATATAAAAATATAACTCTCACAACTAGGTGACACTGTAGGCTGTAGGATCCCCATATGTTGATGTGATTCATGGTGGAATCATGGCAGACACTGACAGATTCCTGGTGAATCAAATCTGAATAATTGCACTTGACGTTCCTGTGGTTTGGTAAAGCATGATCCAATGTCACTATTTGTTAAAACAGTAAAGAGTTGCTGTATGTGTTTTGTGCAGAGTCCGATTATTTGTTGAAACTCCGTACAAGCAATGACTTTAAATTCCAGAGCATAACGCTTCTAAAACAGGAAAGCAGCATTGGGCACATATTTTTCTGCATAACAAGCATCGGTTTCTGGGTTTCTGCATAATAACAATCACTGGTTCAGAGGGAAGGATTTGTGTACAGTCTTTATATGACAGCGATGAATCATCTGATGGACCTTTTCTGAAATGCACAACGCAGACACACCCTAAGCAGACAATAAAACTTTATTGCTAAAATGATTAGCTCAATATTAGTAGTGAGCCACCAAAACCAACACAGAGCAACATCTTAGAGAATAAGCATAAAACATTTTGTATAAAATATAATTAACTTCCTTGTAACACTTACCAGGAGAATTGCCTTTTGCAGTGATGAGAATTACACAAGGTTTTCGTGGTTTGTTACAGTGCAAAAAGTCTCTGCTGATGTTTGTTCTGCTTTTACTTCCTCTCAGCCTCTTGTTTCTCCACCCTCAACTTGTTATTACATGTTATACTACTGTATAGAGAAGCAACTGAAAACTGTGGGGGAAAAAGTCAAAAATTACTTATACGACTTCTCCTTCCATTGCAGGTTCAGGAAGATATAATAGAACATTCAGATCACTCTAATTGTATGGAATAATGTCAGTGAGAATGATAACAGTTGGGCGAATTGTAAAAGAGATAAGCAATAAATGAATGTCTCAACATTCCAAAACCTACAGTATTGTCTCACAGACTTTTGTTTCCTTTCAGAATTATTCCTCAAAGTGCCCCTCACTGTTTAACCGTTTAGTTCTCCCAAGGAGTGCCCTGCATTCCTAATGCTTGTTAAAGCATTCCTAAGCTTTCCCGTATATAGCAAAGTGTTTGTTTTAAAACCAAAGCACAGTGCCCTTTTAAATAGAGGTTAATCTTTTCCCATTTATTCATGCAATGCGTTTATGGTGGTCATATTCCTTTGAAAGGTTCTCCGTCACAAAAGAGGCAGCGAGCATGCTACCCAGCTTGAGATGATTGGGGTTATTATTATTATTATTGATTTATAAAGTGCTGACATATTCCATGGCACTGTACAAAGTAAGAAATTAACATTAAGTACATAATAATACAGACAAATGGAATATACACCAATATACAAAATACATAATTAGTGACAAAATACAGAATTGATACAAAATACAGAATTGATAGTGACAGTGACAAAAGTAACATGATGAATAAAATGTATAATGGATTCCAAGACACAAAAGGGGGAAAGAGAGTGATGGCACCACAACCTATTCCCTCATTGACTGGAGGGACCAATAACTTATTGAACTAAAACAGATACTAGTTAAACATTAAATTCTTCAAGAACAATGGACAGCGTAGTGGTTAGCTCTCGCATTGCAGCGCTGGGGTCCACGGTTCGAATCCCTGCCAGGGCACTATCTGCACAGAGTATGAGAGGCTGGCAGGCCGTAGCAACACAAACGTGCTATAATGGCCCTGGGAGATTAGGAGGATAGTATGTCCAGAGGAACCCCCCAGAGGTGAGCAAGTTTATTGGTAACGGGTGTAATGCTGGGGATACACGGTGCGTTTCTTCTTATCAATCGAGCCGCTGATGGCTCTATTGATAATTTCCAACAGGTCTGAGCAACACGCGGATCGATACCCGCGGGTGGACAATAGCGGAAATCGAGCGGAAAATAAGGAAGTGCCGCGGGGACGAGCGGGAATCGATCCGACGGCTAATCGAGCCGCCGGATCTAACCGTGTATGCCCAGCATTAGACTGTAAAGTGTTTGATCACAGTAACTCTGCTGACAGACAGGTGGTTAACAATACAGATGCAAGGATTGGCAGTCAGATAGTCAGGATATAGATCTGGTCATACACAGAGTAACTATAAGGTTGGAGGATCAGGCAATCCGGGAGACAGTACACAGATCAGGTCGGTACACAGAATATCTAAACACAATCTTAACATAATATACGAGGAGACAAGCTCTACGTCTAGCAAGCCTAGCTTTCGCTATAACCGGCGCGGCGTCTCCGGAAGCCTTAAAAAGGCAGAGTGACGTCAGCTCCGGAACGTGCGCCGCCTGCTAGGGCATAGGGCGGACGCACACTATCCATGCGCCATTTGGGACGCACGTGCCTGCCGGAAGAGGAGACCGTGGAGCACAAGCCGGAAGAGCCAGGGACATAGCGGGCGCGCGGATCAGGTAGTATCGTTACAGTACCCCCCCTTTGAGGAGTGATCTCCGGGCACTCCAAGCCTGGTTTATCTGGTAACTTGGCATGAAACTCCTGTTAACTTCAGTTAATTTCTGAGCATGTACCTGTCGAGCAGGGCAGGGCCGGGCCGAGGCATAGGCTGGAGAGGCTCCAGCCTCAGGGCGCAGTGTAGGAGGGGGCGCAGAATTCATTCAGCTGTCATTCCTAATTGTGTTTGAAGCAGAAAGAAATAAGAAAAGGGGATACATGGCAGTGACTGTAAGCCAGATAACTAGATATTAAGGTCTTGGGGAGGTTGTGGGCCCTGTGGCCCTCTTAGTGTAATAGCAATCAGTGTTTGATGGCTCGGGTGGCAGGGATGGAGGGGCGCACTTTGGTGTCTCAGCCTTGGGTGCTGGAGGACCTTGTCCCGGCTCTGGAGCAGGGACCCAACACCTCTCATCCGGCCCATATCCCTTCCAGTCATTTAGGTACTGTAAAGAATTTCTGATTTTTCTGGAATCCAAAATTCTCTCCACCTCATATTCAGTTTCACCTTCCACTGTCACGGGTGGAGGTGGAGAAGAGGAGACCTGAGATTGTTTTGCTGGTTTTAGTAGGGAAACATGCCATGGAAGGAATTCCCAACTTTCAGGGAGTACAGTAATTTCACCTTGTATGCCACCCTGTTTAGTTTCTTAATAATAGGAAAAGGGCCAATGTACCGGGGCCCTAATTTTGGTGTTGGTTGCCGAAAAGGAATGTGTTTTGTTGACACCCAGACTAAATCCCCTGGCAAGAATTCTGGTTCTAGTGATCTGTGTCTGTCAAAGGAATGTTTCTGTTTCTTGACAGATTTCTGCAAGTTTACTTTAACCTTTTTCCATACTGAAGACATATGCAGTAACCATTCCTCTAATACAGGAAAATTGGAAGGTTGCCTTGACAGGGGAGAAAATTTAGGGTCTGACTCCTGACCGGTGACCACTTTGAAAGGGGACATGCCTGTAGAAGAATTTACCCAGTTGTTAAAGGCAAACTCTGCAAATGGAAGAAACTCTGCCCATTCTTCCTGGTTGCTGGACACATAACAGATACTGCTCCAGAGACTGGTTTGTCCTTTCAGTCTGACCGTTCATCTCTGGGTGAAAGCCTGATGAAAACGACAAATTAACCCCCAGGTGGGAACAGAACAAATGCCAGAACTGAGAGACAAACTTGACTCCTCTGTCAGAAACCACCCTTTCAGGGATACCATGGAGCCGAAATACATGTGTAATGAAGAGGTCGGCCAGTTCCTTAGCGGAGGGCAATTTGGTCAAAGGAACAAAATGAGACATTTTACTAAAGAAATCCACAACTACCCAAATAACCATGTATCCCTCTGATGGTGGTAAATCCACAATAAATTCCATGGATACATCCGACCAGGGCTTAGATGGTATGGGTAATGGAGGGATCGGTTGAAAAGGGCGCCCGAGGTGCCTGTATGAAAAGGGCGCCGCCATAGACATCAATGTTATTTCTGGAAATATGGGCTACAAGGTGTAGAAAAGGGCGCCCGAGTTTTGATATAGGCTACAAGCGGGCTCCCCTTTGTAGCCCATATTTTTTCGGCTACAAGGTTTTCGGCTACAAGCGGGCTCCCCTTTGTAGCCCGTATTTTTTTCGGCTACAGTAAGGTGCCTCTCTGTAGCCCATATTATTGCCTTTTTTTTGTAGCCTAAGTTTTTATATGGGCTACAAGCACTGTAAGCCGAATTATTTCACTACCCCACTATCCATGGCGGCCTGAAGGGGGAATAGTAATTAACACATCCCGGAGTTTTTTTGCAGCCGAAGTTTTTATATGGGCTACACCAGGCGCCTTTCTTTTTTGTAGCCCAAGTTTTTATATGGGCTACACCAAGCGTCTTTTTTTGTAGCCGAAGTTTATATGGGCTACACCAGGCGCCTTTTTTGTAGCTGAAGTTGGTATATATATGGGCTCCACCAGGCGCCCTTTTTTACCGGCGCCCTTTTCATGTAGACCCGTAATGGATGGAGTGAACTACTGGGAGCTGTTCTAGAAGCCTTGCTAGGGGCACAGGTAGAACATGCACTGACAAATGCTCGAGAATCACGAGCTAAGGATGGCCACCAGACTAGGCGAAACAAAAGTTCAAGTGTTTTGGCTTGACCTGGATGACCTGCAGTTTTGTCCTCATGAAACTGTTGCATAACTCTGAGTCTCAACTGCGGGGGAACATATAAGCGATCTGATGGTTTGCCCGGGCTTAAGCTCCTCATCAGGATTGGGAGTAGTCATAGCTGCGATGATGCACTGAGTGGGCACAATGGGTTCAGGGTTCTGGGAACAGGGGGGGATCAGGACAAAAATAACGGTACAAGGCATCTGCCTTGACATTCTTCGAGCCAGGTTTATATGTGATCGTGAACTTATATCTCGTGAAAAACAGAGCCCACCGTGCTTGTCTGGGGGTTCAATCTCTTTGCAGATTCAATGTATTCTAAATTTTTGTGGTCCGTAAATACTGTAATGGGATTGTTCTCTCCCTCTAGCCAATGCCTCCATTCTTCAAATGTGCACTTGATGCCCAACAACTCCTTGTTCCCTATGTCATAATTCTGTTCCGCTGGAGAGAATTTTTTTCGAAAAAAAAGCACAGGGGTGCAATCTCTCAGGGGAAGCTGCATACTGAGAGAGAACTGCCTCTACTCCCAGTTCAGAAGCGTCAACCTCCACAATAAAGGGACGAGAGATATGAGGATGCACCAGAATTGGGGCTGTACAGAAGGCTTCCTTCAAAGCTTCAAAAGCCTGATGAGCCTGAGGAGACCACCGACTAGGATCAGCCCCCTTCTTGGTCAGGTTGGTCAGTGGTGCCACTCTGACAGAAAACCATTTAATGACTTTCTTATAGAAATTTGCAAAGCCTAAAAACCTCTGCAGGGACTTCAGATCAGTGGGTTGGGGCCATTTGAGAACTGCCGAGACTTTGGCTGGATCCATAGTCAGTCCCGAGTTAGAGACAATATACCCTAAGAAAGGAATCTGATTGGTTTCAAACGTACATTTCTCCAATTTCGCATACAAATGATGTTCTCTCAATTTCTGCAGGACTGCTTGGACATGTTTACGGTGGACCGTCAAAGAAGGGGAGTAAATCAATTATATATCGTCCAAATAGACAATTACAAACTTCCCTAAGAAATCCCTAAAGACGTCATTCACAAATTCCTAGAAGACTGCAGGGGCATTGCAGAGCCCAAATGGCATAACTAAATATTCATAATGACCGTCAAGAGTATTGAATGCAGTCTTCCATTCGTCTCCCTGGCAAATCCGGATGAGGTTATAAGCCCCCTGAGATCTAATTTAGTGAAAATCTGTGCCCCAGAAATCTGTCCAAACAAATCATCAATTAGCGGGAGTGGGTATCGATTTTTGATGGTTATTTTGTTTAAACCCCTATAGTCAATACAGGTGGTGAGACCACCATCTTTCTTTTCTATAAAGAAGAATCCAGCCCCTGCAGGAGAATTGGAAGGTTGAATGAAACCTTTTTCCAGGTTCTCCTTAATATAAGTTCTCATGGCCGTCCTTTCTGGGATTGACAAGTTGAATAAGCGGCCACGAGGGGGCATAGTTCCCCGGCAACAAGTCGATGGGACAGTCGTAAGGGCGATGTGGGGGTAGCTCATCTGCTGCACGAGGGGAGAAGACATCAGCGAATGAACTGTAGGCCTCTGGAATTTGATGAGGGGACAACTGAGTACTGAGAAGCGGCAGGGTGGAAAGACAATTGTTCTGCCAGAACCCAGACCACCTGACAAGCTGTCCTGTCTACCAATCTAGTACTGGATTGTGCCTTTTCAACCGAGGCATCCCCAAAACTAATGGAGTGGATGGCATACTCAGAAGAAAGAAACTAATCCTCTCAGGGCACTGCCTTTGACATGGGAGACCAGGGTTCACATCCCGGCCAGGGCCAGTACCTACTCAGTGGTGTTTGGATGCTGTAAATTGGCAAAAGAATAAATTAAGTAAAAAAAAGAATATGCAATAGTCTTTTTCAAGATTTAAATAATTATAATGATTCGATCCAGTGGGAATATAATTAGTATATTTGACAGAGGGATTGATGTGTAAAAGTATTTAGCTGCCATCTAGTGGACCAAAAAGTTATGACCCGGTCCTAAGACACAAGCATCAATAGACATGTAAGAGCAACATAAAAATTAATAGACACATAAAAGAAACCAAAGAAAAAAAAATGTAAATTAAAAAGGTCATAACAATAATAAACAAATATGGATCAACTTAATAGTCCTGGGCAATTGTAGCAACGGGTAAAAAGCACATAACAATCAAACCAAATTACACTTTTTGACATAAAAGTATGTAAAATAATGATCAAGCCAGAGGTGTAGTTGTAAAAATGGACGATGTTACACTAAAACTTATTGGGACAAATAAAATAAAATAAATAAACAGTTTGAACCCTGGTCTCCCATGTCAAAGGCAGTGCCCTTAACCAAACTCTATTCAGACAGTACTCTATTCAGCTGCACATTTGGTCACCATGATACCTGTGTCTGCCCCCCCCCCCCCCCCCCCCCCCAACTACCCAATACACTGAACACAGGCGGAGATAGCCCATTGGCTACTCATAAGCCTGCCCTAACCCCGCCCACCCTTCCCAAAAACCCAACTCACTGAACACAGGTGGCAAGAGCCCATTGGCTGCTCGCACACTGGGCCCTAACCCCGCCCACCTAACACCTCCCACACATCTAATTGGCCCTTTTAGCAAGAACCTGTATATATAAGGAGTTGAGCGTCCTCACCACTTCACTGAGGCGCTACACCTGCTATTGCCGAAATTCTGGTGAGTTCTTTATGTTATTTTATTTGCACACTTTACCCTGTATTTCTGGCCCCCTGTTCGCTTCTCAATGCTCTATTACCCATTACACTTGCTGACAAATACCCTTTTCCATTACCAATACCATTGCAAATCTGTGTAAAAAACACCCCATTGCCCATTACTATCACGAGCACCATAGCCTCTACCCCCTATTGTTTACTTATACACCCAACTCTTTTATGCCATCTCCACGAAGCAATAGCGACAAAGCGCATGCGCAGCACGTTCGCCACACAAGAAGCGCAATACCGACAAAGCATACCAACCCTGACTAAGCAAAGAAGCACGAAAACAAAAGAGAACGCAAACGCTTGCTAAACGGTTACCTCACCGAGATGACAGCAAGCGTTCGCTCCAGACAGACAGACAGATGGAGCAGCCAGTAGCAACCGCTGCTCTGGGTACACTCCTAAGGCAGAATACAGAAGGAACCACCGCCTCTACCGCTAGGGCGAATGCGATCCAAACAGGCAGACAGATGAAGCGACCAGTAGCAACCGCTGCTCTGGCTACACTCCTAAGGCAGAATACAGAAGGGACCACCGCCTCTACCGCTAGGGCAAATGCGATCCCAACAGACAGAACGATTTCCTGTCGACCGCCGCTGGTGACAAGACAATCGCAACAGATAGACAGTACAAAGCAATACAGGTAACAAATAACCTAACTATGCTAACAGGAATGCTAGGGCACTCCCAAGGAACTACTCTAAGATAGCAATATTAGCAAACAGTAAGCAAAGGGCTGAGACTCCAGGTAAGTTAGCAGGAACAAACCATCATGACCAGAAAGGAATTCTGGGAGGAAATGGTATTTATACTGCAAGCCATGAGAGGAAGCAGCTAAGCAATTTGCATGACAAGTGGATGCAAATTCCTCACCAGAACAGCAACTCTGCAGCTTGCAGAGTGGAGACAGGTCTCTTTTCCAGGGACCTGCAACACTCAGACCTAACAAATGGTCAAAAAGCTGTCTGCCTGTGCAGACAGCAGAGCAGATCATTACAAGCATAATGTATTGTCTCTTGTCTACAGTTTTGTCCCCACGTTTATTGCCTGATGAAGCAGACTGGGCCTGCGAAACGCGTTGCACTTTTTTGGGGTACTATTTATTAAATGTGATTGCTACTATTCAGACAGTCTTTCATGTCTGCTTTATGGAGGTAAGTCCACCACTTCCTCCCAGCAAATGTTAAAGGTTTTATCCGCTTTTATCCTGCGGGTGCCTCTGTTCTCCTACTGCTATACCGTGTCCACCCCTGTTGGAGGCATGATCTACCCCCTTTCGCATCTACAGAGAGCGACTTCTTATCCCTGAGTGAGGACAGGTCTAATCTCCTCACCTGCCTATACAGTGGCTTACTTTGTGGTAACCCACGTTTGTGAGTATAATTTTCTCACCGAGAACCTTTACTTCGTTTATGCTTAACATACTACACTATATTGGGCTCTCGGTTTCTCTACACTTTACAATCTTAATGTTATATACGAGGAGAAAAGCTCTACGCCTAGCAAGCCTAGCTTTCGCTATGACTGGCGCAGCGCGGCATCTTCGGAAGCCTTAAAAAGTCAGAGTGACGTCAGCTCAGGATCGCACTCTGCCTGCTAGCATAGAGCGGACGCGCACTATCCATTCACCGTTTGGGACGCACACACCTGCCGGAAGAGGAGACCGTGGAGCGCAAGCCGGAAGAGCCAGGGACATCGCGAGCGTGCGGATCAGGTAGTGTCGTTACAAGGTCATTAAGGAGGCAAATGCCTTATTCCCTGTTGTGTTGTTTTTGTTTGTTTGTTTTTTCCCCTCTTAAGTGTTACTTGCTGAGCACGAAATGTAAAATTGGGTGCAGCACAGCTATTTAGCAGTTAAAGTAATGGCTACCACTATCGGGTTTCAATATCTAACGCCTATGCCTAAGAAAAAGAAAGAAAGAAAAAAGGATAGAAAAAATTCACAGTGCAGCATTGATATTTAAAGAGGAACTCCAGTGAAAATAATGTAGTAAAAAAAGTGCTTCATTTTTTACCATAATTATGTATAAATGATTTAGTCAGTGTTTGCTCATTGTAAAATCTTTCCTCTCCCCGATTTACATTCTGACATTTATTACATGGTGACATTTTTACTGTGGGCAGGTTATGTAGCTGCTCCTAGCTGTTTTGGCTGTTAGAGACAGCTGTAAACAGTCATTTCCTGTCTGTGAACATTGTTACATTGTGGCAGTTTGCCCAGAGTACCGCGGTCCCAGAGCTTCTTGTGGGAGGGATTTCAGCACAAAATCAGTCATACAGCGCCCCCTGATGGTCTGTTTGTGAAAAGCATTATATTTCTCATGTAAAAGGGGGTATCAGCTACTGATTGGTATAAAGTTCAATTCTAGGTTGGAGTTTCTCTTTAAGGGTTGTAGTAGCAGCTGCAGTATAATTGATGTTTATGAATGTAAAATAGGAACGTAAAATAGGTATGTTAAAGCTGGCACAGCAATTACATGTCAGTTAATATAGCGGTTAGCAGTTAGCATCAGTGATTCCCAACAGTTACAACAGTGGTTGTATAAGTTCGCTCCAAGTAATGGAACATTAAAACGTCACATCAATAGTGCATAACCGCTATTTGTTCTGGAACGTTACAAGCTGTGCGCAGCGCTCATTTAGTTTATGGCCGCTATTACCGCCCTCAACTATTGCGGGATACTGTAAGTGGTGTACTGCATCAATCTTTCAGGTATTCACACTTAGCGGCTGGATTCGCACCCATTTCTATTAGCTTTTCCTTTCGTATACCTATAAGACCGGTGAGGGCATTTCCTTTTTTGGTGTTTTTTGTTTCGTGTGCTTTTTCTTTGTTGTTGTTGTTGTTGTGTTATGTCAATATAATTGGATTCGGACTATGATGTGAAGATGTGCCCAGGGACACAGGAGCACGGCTGTGAAGTCATGTTGATGGAAGTCCGGGCAAGATAATAAGCTGAGTCTGAAAAAAAAAAACCATACAAACTCAACGCATAGAAAGTGCCCTGGCTGGGATTCGAACTGAGTACTCAGTGCTGCAAGGCAAGAGTGATAACCACTACCCCATCATGCTGCCCATGTTAGAAATATACCTATGTGCTTATTGCAAGCAAAGGATTTAAGCTTAGTCCTGAAATGTCTGCATTGTTAACACCTGGAAAAGTTAGTGCATAAACTTAACGTCCTGTTCTGCCCAAAGATGCCCAAAATCTAAACCTGCAACCTCCGAAATAAACCTCATTATTCGAAACAGAAGTATAAACCATGAGCCCCTTGATAGCATGCATTGACTTAACTTTCAGCCAAATCTTCTGAAGCATGTAAAGATGAGGGGTGGTATGGCAACAGTCTATTGAGATAAATTACTAGCTATAACCACAGGATGGCAGAGCATATTTAGTAGAAGTGGCATTTCTACATCTTTCTGTATATGCAATTCACTTTTTCTCCAGACTTATCTTCTAGGAGATAATTTTTCATCTTCTCTTTAAAATATCTTTTCAGCACTCTGCAATTGAAAAAGTACCAAAAAGTAGGTGAAAAGGTAATATGAGTATTGTCTTGCTTGCTGGTGGCTTAAAAGGCATTTTTTTGACAAGTTATGAAAATATTACCTAGGAGAAAGCTCAGGACAAAAAGTTAATTGCATATGGGCGCCTGTGTCTGTAAAAGGAAGTTGGTAATAAACTTGTCAATCCCCCATGAAGAGATGGATTAGTCAAAACCTGTCGGTTCTGTCAGATTTCTACTACCTACTGTAAGCAACAGGAACATAGGAGAACGGTAATTTATGCCTCATTTTCCTCTGCAATAAAACTACTTCTTATTTTTATGTGTTTACATGTATTTTAAATTTTACAATTTTTTATGATAGTGGTCCTTAAATAGCAAAGCTGTCCTGGATAATCCAGGAAGTAGAACTATTCTCTTACTAGAGATATCCAAAGCTTTTGACAGTTTGGAATGGCTATACTTTTGGGAGGTTCTGTCAAGACTGGGTTTTGACCTAGTGTTATGAAATGAGTCAGAATGCTATATAATAAGCCATATATTAAATTTAACAGGATAATATTTTCATCCACATTTACTCTACAAAAACAAGGATGTCCTCTTTCCCTGCATTATTTACATTGGCTATAGATTCCTTAGCTCTACTAATTCAAAATTATAACAAAATAATTGAATTCCATTCTGGTCCAATTGAAAAAAATCTGTGTTATACACAGTTGATACTCTACTTTTGTTAGGTGATACAGTCCAATCCGTTCACAGATCAGTAAAAGTGATTACTTTGTTCGGATACTATTCAGGTTTAACCTTTTTCCCTTTTTTTTTTCCATTATATGCGCTGCTGCACCACGTTCTTTTGTGCCTACCTCAGTGTAATGCAGAGCGATATACCGTATTTACACTTCTACCCCAGTGTGATGCTGTAATGGCAACATCCTCCTCTGGATCCCAATCACATAATATAACACGTGATTAGGAACCGAAGGGAGGATGTCAGCATTACAGAGCCAATCTCCTCTTCCACCACTGCGCTATAACGCAAACATCCTCCTTTGAGTTCCAATCACATATCATATCATGTGATCAGTAGAGATGTAGCGGTTCGCCGGGGAACGGTTCCAGGCGAACTTAGGGGGTTCGCGTTCGCCTGGTTCTGACACTTTTGTTGCATGCACAGCCTTGCTAATTGATATTGTGTGTGCCACTGCCAGCAGCCCAGCACATTCAGTGACTACCTGTGTGTGTGACAGGGAGCTGCACATTGTACTACCCAGTACTGCATATACCCCAGTACCTGTTGTGTTTACTTAACCCACCTCATCACTGCATATACCTAGCGTTGTGTTGAGTGAACCCAGCTCACTGCATCTAACTACCTGTTGTGTTGAGTGAAAACCCACCTGGCCACCTCACTGCATCTAACTACCTGTTGTGTTGAGTGAGAACCCACCTCACTGCATCTTAAGTACCTTTTACTGTTCAGTGAACCCAGCTCACTGCATCTAACTACCTGTTGTGTTGAGTGAGAACCCACCTGGCCACCTCACTGCATCTAACTACCTGTTGTGTTGAGTGAGAACCCACCTGGCCACCTCACTGCATCTAACTACCTGTTGTGTTGAGTGAGAACCCACCTCACTGCATCTTAAGTACCTTTACTGTTCAGTGAACCCAGCTCACTGCATCTAACTACCTGTTGTGTTGAGTGAGAACCCACCTGGCCACCTCACTGCATCTAACTACCTGTTGTGTTGAGTGAGAACCCACCTGGCCACCTCACTGCATCTAACTACCTGTTGTGTTGAGTGAGAACCCACCTCACTGCATCTTAAGTACCTTTACTGTTCAGTGAACCCAGCTCACTGCATCTAACTACCTGTTGTGTTGAGTGAGAACCCACCTGGCCACCTCACTGCATCTAACTACCTGTTGTGTTGAGTGAGAACCCACCTCACTGCATCTTAAGTACCTTTACTGTTCAGTGAACCCAGCTCACTGCATCTAACTACCTGCTGTGTTCAGTGAACCCAGCTCACTGCACCTAACTACCTTTTGTGTTGAGTGAGAACCCACCTCACTGCATATAGCTAGCATACCCCCGAGATGGACAAAATGGACAAACCAGGTAGAGGAAGAGGCAGGCTCAGAGGAAGGCCACCAGGCACCGGCAGGTCTGTGGCTGTGCGAGGTGGTGTTGCTGTGATTTCGTGCGGACCTGCCCCAAAATACAGTGCTCAGAAGAAGGCACATGCCATCACTTCCCAAAATCATGAGGAGGTGCTTGAGTATTTAACACAGAACACCTCATCTCCCGCAGCCATCAGCGCTACAACAAGCACCACATCCGCTGCATTTGACACTTTGCAGGAGTTATTTGGTGGTGGTGGTGAAATCACTGATTCCCAGCCACTACTGCAACAACAACAAGAAGGCGCAGGTACACCACCTTATACGTCTGAGTTAGGTGGCGATAGTATGGACGTAACATGTGTGGATGGGGATGATGGTGGACCACCTGAAGTTGGTGCACTTGAGGAGGTGTCTGAGGAAAGCGCAGCTGGCCAGGAGGATTATGATGACGATTATACGGATACGACATATGTTCCCGGTAAAGGAGATGACCAGGGGGACAGTTCAGAGGAGGAGTCAGATAGGAGTAGGAGGGAACGACTCCATGATAGAAGCAGAGGGAGCTCGTCCTCAGAAACAGCTGGGGGCAGTGTCCGGCGCCATGTATCACCAGATATGGCCAGCCAGCCAACATGCCCTTCAATGTCAGCTGCTGATGCCACCATAGCGCCATCACCCCAGGGGGGTTCAGCGGTTTGGAAATTTTTTTCAAGTGTGTGTCTCAGATCGGAGCAAAGACATCTGTTGCCTCTGCCAGCAAAAATTGACCCGTGGAAAGGCCAACTCTCACTTAGGGACAAGTGCCTTACGAAGGCACCTGGAGAGAAGGCACAAACAGCTATGGCAAGAACACCTGAGGAAAAGCAGCACCCCTCAAAAGACAAGCCACCCTCCTTCTCCTCTTCCTCCTTCAGGTGCATCGTCTTCATCCACTTTCTCCCTTGCACCTTCACAGCCACCCTCCTCCACACCACCTCTTCCCTTCAGCGGTTCCTTCTCCTCTGCCCACAGCAGTACCCAGCTGTCCGTGAAGGAAGTATTTGAGCGTAAGAGGCAAATGTCTGCCAGTCACCCTCTTGCCCGGTGTCTGACAGCTGGCGTGGCGGAACTATTAGCTCGTCAGCTATTACCATACAAGCTGGTGGAGTCGGAGGCTTTCCGTAAGTTTGTGGCCATTGGTACACCACAGTGGAAGATACCAGGCGGCAATTATTTTTCAAAAAAGGCCATACCCAAACTGTACCATGCAGTTGAGAGGCAAGCGGTGTCATCTCTGGCACACAGCGTTGGGTCAAGGGTCCACCTGACCACGGATGCCTGGTCTGCCAAGCACGGGCAGGGCCACTACATTACATACACAGCCCATTGGGTCAACCTGGCGACCGATGGCAGCAAGCAGGGAGTACGTGGCTGCGCAGCGGACCGACTTGTCACACCTCCACGGCTTGCAGGCAGGCCTCCAGCCACCTCCTCTCCACCTGCTACCACCGCTTCGCTGTCGTCATCCTCCTCCTCCTCGGCTGCTGCAGCGATCTCCTCTCCAGCTATACAGCCCCAGCCCCCCAGGGCCTATGCTGCATGCCAGGTACGATGGTGTCACGCAGTGTTAGACATGTCTTGCCTGAAAGCTGAGTCACACTGGAGCAGCTCTCCTGGCTGCTCTTAACAAACAGGTGGAGCAATGGCTGACCCCGCACAAGCTTGAGATCGGCAACGTGGTGTGTGACAACGGCAGCAATCTCATTGCTGCGTTGAATTTGGGAAAGCTGACACACAT
The DNA here is from genome assembly GCF_040937935.1 of Hyperolius riggenbachi. Lineage (NCBI taxonomy): Eukaryota > Metazoa > Chordata > Amphibia > Anura > Hyperoliidae > Hyperolius > Hyperolius riggenbachi. Next base: position 160,185,691 of record NC_090656.1, on the reverse strand, counting down.
ACCCTGCATGGCACATGTGCTGAATCTGGTCGTGCAAAGATTTGTGTCCAAGTACCCAGGCTTAGAGGACGTCCTGAAGCAGGCCAGGAAGTTGTGTGGGCATTTCAGGCGCTCTTACAAGGCCATGGCACGCTTTGCGGACATTCAGCGTAGAAACAACTTGCCGGTGAGACGCCTGATTTGCGATAGCCCGACTCACTGGAATTCCACCCTGCTGATGTTCTCTCGCCTGCTAGACCAGGAGAAAGCCGTCACCCAGTACCTGTATCATTACAGTACAAGGACACAATCTGGGAGGATGGGGATGTTGTGGCCCAACAACTGGACACTGATGCGAAATGCATGCAGGGTCATGGAGCCCTTTGAGGAGGTGAGCAAACTGGTGAGTCGCGATGAGGGCACCATCAGCGACTTGATCCCCTACGCCTACTTCCTGGAGCGTGCCGTGCGTAGAGTGGTGGATACAGCTGTGGAGGAGCGTGAACGAGAAGAGTTACGGCATCAGGAGTCATGGGAGCCATTTACACCCGAACCCGATGTTCCCACAACACCTGCGGCAGCACAGAGGGGGGAGGAGGAGGAGGAAGAAGAGGAGTCGTGTGGGTAAGGAGAGGAGTCAGACTCTGATGATGGTGATGATGAGCAAGGTGTTTCTGTGGAGGAGGAAGAGGCGGCAGAAGAAGAACAACCGCGGCAGCCGCCACAGGGGGCTTCTGCTGCTCCACGTTCCCGTGGTAGTGTTCGTGGCTGGGGGGAGGAAGAGGAGTTGCATCCCGAGGAAGAGCAAGAGGAGATGGAGAGTACGTCTGCATCCAGCTTTGTGCAGATGTCCTCTTTCATGTTGTCCAGCCTGTTGAGGGACCCCCGTATCAAAAAACTCAAGACGAATGACCTGTACTGGTTGGCCACGCTACTAGACCCTCGGTACAGGCACAAAGTGGCGGACCTGTTACCAAGTCAACACAAGGCGGAAAGGATGCAGCACTTGCAGAACAAGCTGTCGATGATGCTTTACAATGCGTTTAAGGGTGATGTGGCTGCACAACGCAATCAAGGTACCACTGGCAGTAACCCGCCTCCTGCCAAGTCCACGCAGGCAAGGACAGGACGCTCCAGCGATCTCAGGGTGATGTCGGACATGCGGACGTTCTTTAGTCCAACTCCTCGCCATAGTCCTTCCAGATCCACCCTCCACCAACGCCTGGACCGGCAGGTAGCCGACTACCTGGCCTTGAGTGTGGATGTAGACTCTGCGAAAAGCGACGATGAACCCTTGGACTACTGGTTGCGCAAGCTTGACCTGTGGCCAGAGCTGTCCCAATTTGCCATACAACTCCTCTCTTGCCCTGCCGCAAGCGTCCTGTCAGAAAGGACCTTCAGTGCAGCTGGAGGCATAGTTACTGAGAAGAGAAGTCGCCTAAGTCACGACAGTGTTCAGTACCTGACCTTTATCAAAATGAATGAGGAATGGATCACTGAGGGCTACTGCACGACCGAAGACTAAGTCAGTCCCCACACACAGCATCTCTGCCTGCAGGCCGCTTGACTGCCTTCTCCGCCACCACCAACAGGGTCCAGGACTCTAGGCGGATTCCTGAATTTTTAAGGCCGCTGCTAGCAGCGGCCGCTACACAAATTTTTCTGGTGCGTGTACATGCCTGCCTAATTTTTCTGGCTGCACTGCAGGCGGCTGCAACAAAAAAACAAAAGGCATGTACATGTGCCCATCCCCCTTCATGATCATTACTTTGCCGCGGTGAAGGGGCTTGCGCATCACAATGAAGCATTGACCGCCGGCTATTTGAGTGTCTCGGGTGGGGGTGGCACACAAAAGATAATAAGGTCGTTGCTTCATTGTGGTCAGACCAAATTTGATCAGCTGGACAGTCACTGTTGTTCTATCATTGAGCTACCACAGCCCGGCGACCAAATGGGCTTGAAAACCACCACGGCCTACACTCTGGCCATGGTGCGCACCAGTCACAATGAAGCAATGACCGCCGGCTATTTGAGTGTCTCGGGTGGGGGTGGCACACAAAAGATAATAAGGTCGTTGCTTCATTGTGGTCAGACCAAATTTGATCAGCTGGACAGTCACTGTTGTTCTATCATTGAGCTACCACAGCCCGGCGACCAAATGGGCTTGAAAACCGCCACGGCCTACACTCTGGCCACGGTGCGCACCAGTCCAGCACGGCCGTCATTACGCAAACAGCTGTTTGCGGTGCGTTACACAGTGAGTTTGGTGTGTCAGTGTGAAGCAGAACTCTAATTACACTCCCTAATTGATGTATACCCATGCAAGATGTTTGAAAGCACTTTAGGCCTGCAATTTAGCATTCAATGTGATTTCTGCCCTTAAAACGCTGCTTTGCGTTAAATCCAGATTTTTCCCCGGGACTTTGGGCATGTATCCCACTCCGCTATGCCCCCCTCCAGGTGTTAGACCCCTTGAAACAACTTTTCCATCACTTTTGTGGCCAGCATAATTTTTTCTATTTTTCAAAGTTCGCCTCCCCATTGAAGTCTATTGCGGTTAGCGAACTTTTACGCGAACCGAACCTTCCGCGGAAGTTCGCAAACCGAAAATCGGAGGTTCGCGACATCTCTAGTGATCAGAACCCGGAAGAGGATGTGATCATTACAACTCGATGATAGAAGAGGAGAGTCAATGCTTCGAGGGAAGAGTAAAGACTGCATCTGGATTAGGTAAATGTGAAGCGCTCCCTGACACTCTGCATTAGACTGCATCAGGCATTTTAGCCGGCTGAGGGAGCCCTGCCCAAAGTTATCTAAAACGAGATGGGCAGTTAAAAGATTAAAAATAACTGGGAACAAACTGTGCCTCTTACCAGTTGATGATTTTGTTTGTCCACCTTTTTTAGCCAATCTATCTCCTGAAGTAATTACAATAAAATTTGTTTGCATGCACTACCCTGCAATACAGTATATATATTTTTTTCTCTTGAAGTAGTTACTACTTTTAAATATCTAGGAATCCTACATAAATCCTAAACAAAAAATTTGAAGAACTTAATATTACATCTAATATTAAAACACATCTAAGGCTTGGGCGAAGCTCTTTTTATTCCCTGTAGCTAAGATTAACCTAAAATGATTTTAATGCCCCAACTCCAATGTAGTCTGCATAACTCCCCTGTATGGATTAAACTGAAAACTTTCAGAGTAATTAATACCATTTTTAAAGAAATTATTTGTAACAAGAAGAAAGCTTGCTTTAAAATAGAATACTTACAATGCCCTAAAGATGATGGAGATCTTACTGCTCCCAACCCATAATTTATATTATATTGCAGCTCTACTACAACACCTAGTTGGCTGGAATAATCCTCTATTGATAGACCCTGATAGATTCAAGTACTCAAAAAGGTTTTATTCCCAGTGGTATAGCTAGAGTATTTGACACCTGGTGCTGATTATTTACAGAAACTAACCCTAACCTTCCTTAACCCATGGCAAAAATGCAGGCATGTTTATGACAGGATGTGGGCATAGCTAACTGTAATGTAACCCAAAGGCAGAGGGCTTGAGTTTATTGCCAAAAAAGTTGGGCAAAATGACCCAAAAGGTAATTAAACAAAGCTCCCCCCCCCCCACACACACACACACCAAAAAAAAGGCCCAACACAGTGCAGTGCAGTGACCCCCCCCCCCCCCCCCCTCCAAATAAAGGGTGAAAAAACTTGAGCACATAAGAATGCAGCATTCCCTTTATGGTGTGACTGAACAGGGGATTCGCATCATGGATGTGCAGACAATTAATTTGCTGAAACTGCGTGATACTATCGTGCCAATATGGACCAACATCTCTGAGGAATGCCATGAAGAATAAGGCAGTTAAAAATGGGGTCAAACTTCATACTAGTAAGACACAAAATATATAAATTTTCTTGTCTGTTTCTTTTGGTTCATATATTGGCATACCTTTTAGTGATAATGAGCCCCCAAAATGCCAAATGCTGAAACAAAAACCTTAAAGTATCAAATGCAGCCTCTAAGATCATCAAATAATAAATGTAGCAACTGTTACCTTTGACACATGAAATGCAGACAAAATTTACTTCCCACACATGAAATACAGCAAACATTGCCTTCAAACACATGCAGTGCAGCAAACGTTACCTCCAATTTTTGGAGATATGTTTGCTAATTTATGACAGATAGATAAGACCCTTTGTTTACTCAATCACAAATAGGAGTTGGGCTGGCATGGGGAGAGATTGTAAATTCAGAGTTCAAGAGTGTAATAATCTTACCTGTCAGCAACGAGTCCTGTGATGTCTCCCACGACGTCTCCGGCGGGACTTGTTTGCGTACGGGGACTTCCGCTCAGCCGTCCTCCTCTCGCTTTCCCAGCACCCCTGCGGCGGAGGTTCGACGTGCGCGCGTGCGCAGTATGACTGGACAAACGCGGGCAGCACAAAGCAGCCTTTACAGGCTGAGAAGGCGTGTCCATAGGTGTCAGCGGTGATGTCATCAGCTGACACCTTTTTGCAGGAGGTTCTATCTTTCCTGGGGGTGGGCTTAGGATCTACCTTGTGTGCATATAAGGCCGGAGCATTCACTTGCTCATCGGCCTTGATACTAATCAGTACACTAGTTCTTGGTCCTTATCCTAGTAAGATAGTAGTTTTGTGAGCTACATTTCATATATTGCGCATCAGCCCGATATATATGTACTCCAGTCAGTTTAGAACTGTGCAATATATATATATATATATTGTAATTATTGTATTTCTGTGTATGATCCGGAAAGTTCACCAGTCTGATTAAAGTCTCATCCCTTGGTACCTCAGTCATCTGATACCCGTTATAGACCTCAGCTAGCCTAACGACCTTGTCTCTGTCTCGTCCCTTCTGTACCTCAGCCATCTGATCCTATGTGTACGACCTCGCCCTGAATATTGACTTAGCACTTGTCTTGACCCTCTTGTACTGTAGCCATCTGACTTCCTGTGTAACGATATTGCCTGTTATTTGACCTAGCTCTGTTTAGTCCTACTGTACCGCACTATTCTGACTTCTTGTGTATGGCCTAGCTTCAACCTGACCTTGAGTTGTTGTATTCTGTGTGCACACCAAACACCCAGCGTCACAAGGAGTTAATGGATTCGGTATCTGTTTAGGCTGAAAAGAAAAGTGGAATTTAAACACTATCCACATCGTACCAACAAAGAAAATTGCTATCCTTGTTCAAATCCTTATGTATAGTTTTAAACCAATGTATACATTTAGTTTCTGTTATTAGTCTTTCTTTCTGCGACTTGAAACCACCCTTAAGAGCAGTATCCCAATGGTCATTTAAGCTGTGTCCATGGGAACAAACGTGTGTAGGGACTGGGAGATTAGATTTGGTATTCTTAAAGGAATACTTAAGGGAAAAAAAAAATGACACTTACTCACCCGGGGCATCCCTCAGCCCCCTGAAGCTGGATGGTGCCCTCGCAGCCCCGCTCCGATCATCCTGTCCCCGCCGGCGGCTACTTCCGGGTTCGGCGACAGCCGCCGACAGGCTGGGAACACGGCTGATTTTCCGCGTTCCCACTCGCTATATGCTGCTATAGCGTATATAGCTACGCTATAGCAGCATATAGCGAGTGGGAACGCGGAAAATCAGCCACGTTCCCAGCCTGTCGGCGGCTGTCGCCGAACCCGGAAGTAGCCGCCGGCGGGGACAGGACGATCGGAGCGGGGCTGCGAGGGCACCATCCAGCTTCAGGGGGCTGAGGGATGCCCCGGGTGAGTAAATGTCATTTTTTTTTTTTCCTTAAGTATTCCTGTAATAGTGTATCTATGTGCATTCATATGTTTACGCAGAGTTTTCCCAGTTTCTCCCACGTAAATTCCTTTGGAGCATTTTGCACACAGATATACCAGATTAGTGGAGCTACAGAAAAAATGTTCCTTGCATTTTGTGTTCCTGTTGTGTACCTGGTATTAATATCCTGTCTGTGGAGTAGATGTGTGTGCAGGCCTTACACCTTTTTTGTCAGTACTGAGATGTTTTGTTCTGTTGTGGCCAATTCAAAGGACTCCTGACAATCATCTGTTTTATATTTGGTGGTTGTCCATATGCCATGAGGGGAGGTTGAGGGAATATTTCCCTGAGTCTGTGATCCTTGTGTAGAATGGGTTACAGATCTTTTGCAATCCTTCTTAAGGTGTCCAGATTTGAGCTGTAAGTTTTGCCTAAATTCCAGGAGTTGAGTCCTAGGGATGATGTTAGCTTTCTGGATATGGGCCTCAGCCATTAGAGGAGTGTATCCTTGTTTGATGAAGTTCTTCTTCAGGTACTCCAGGTGTTAATCTCTATCCACTCTGTCCAAACAGATCCTGCTGCACCTCATAGCTTGGCTGTAAATTATATAGTTCTTTATGTGTTGGGGGTGGAAAACTGTCATACCTGAGGTATGTGGGATGGTCTGTCAGTTTGTGGTACATAGATGTCTGAAGCTTGTTCCCCAGGACGTATATGGTGGTATCCAGAAAATTAATTTCGGTTGAGAGTTGCTACGTTTCAGCCTGATTATGTGATCGAAGGCACTGAAGTCCCAGTGGAATTGGAGAAGATCTTCCTCATTTGCAGACCAGATGATTAAAATATCGTCTATAAAATAAAAGTAGGCCATGGGTTTTATTAGACATGTTTTCCTCCCTTCCTCTGCCTGATCCCAGTTTCGGGGATGTGGTGGTGTCCCAACCTTGCTGCTGCTCCATGTCCCTGTGCATGCATTTGCTCTTTGCTTTTGCCACCTGGGATTGTTGGGTAGACAGGGTGGAGGCAGAGACGGTGCTGCATGATGCTACAATCAGTGGGGCTTATAAGATGGCCATGCCATAGCTGTCATAAGCTCTAATTCACACACACTGTATGTAATGATGGCACTGTTTTATGGTTTGCAATAAATTTGGACACAGTTGTTTGCATGAGCGAGTAGTACATGAGTAATGAGTTGGTTAAATGTTGGATATATTATTGGCACGAGGGGTAAGGAATTTTGATGTAACAGACAAAAAAGCAAATAAATAAGGTTGTAAATTCTAGGGATAAGCACTACAGTTGGATGATCATACAACAATAATAAATATAATCTTATATTATTTGTTTTAAAAGTCACTGTGCAATCTGCGGGTGCAATCAATGTTGTATGGACAGTCTCTCAAAGAGGTGTATGCGCTCCAATAAAGGTGTCAGCTTCACCTAGATCACAGTCTGAGTATACTGGACAGCGCTCCACATCACAGGGTCACACTCTATTCAGAGTACATCAACAATACATCTCAGGTGGTATTACACTCACCCCGTCCAGTTGACCACTGCTAGACTGGTCATATATATCGCTTGTGTGATATATCCTGCACTGCCTGTGCTCCTGCTTGCTTGCTTCCTTCTGGTCGGGGTCTCGCTGGCTCACAGTATTCAATGTATCTTATGAAATGATAAAACTCACATAGTACAGCCCCGTATATAAAAAGTAACCTTTTATTATAAAAATGCACGCACAGCTGAGTTGGGGTAAACAGCGCTCAGAGTTTGTGAAGGGCTCTCCCCCGTGCCTCCCGGTCAGGCTCGTTGAAAAGACCACGCCACTGCCGCTAGTTTCCCCTCGGTTCCTGTGAAGGTTCCAGCACTTCCTGACACTCGAATCTCCACCCGGTGCGTTTCGTCACTCCGCGTGACTAATCAGGGGCGTGGCTAGCCCATCGGACATCAGGTTTATATCCCAGTAAGTCACGCCTATCCCCCTTCCGTTTGCGCATGGCCTTTGCCGCATTAGTACGCGTCATGATCCAGAAATTTGTACGCGTGCGTTCCACCCTGAACAGCGCATGACCGTTGCCGCAACAGTGCGCATCTGCTGGAAATTTGTACGTGTGCGTTCCAACCTAAGCAGCAAGTAATACTACTTCTTCCTGTGCTTACTCCCGAGTGTGCGCATAACATACGTTCCATGTCGGGTGCGCTTGTGGTGTCTTAAATTAACGGGCAAGAGGGAGGAAACCCTTTTACAATTTTAAAATATTAAAAGAACATTGTTAAAAAACATAATCCGCATGTTAAAAACATTATTTGATATTCAATACACAGTTTGCTAATATTGACTTATGCCATTTCTAATAGCGTAGTTGTATGCCATTTAGCACCCATCTTGTGGTTGTTTTTCAAATTGCCACCATTGATTAGATATAGCAAATTGCATTCACCTCAATTTTCCATACATAAATGTACACTCTTATGAATTAACCTTCCTGGCAGTAAGTCCGATCTGAGCTCGGGCTATGCCGCCAGAAGGCACCGCTGGGCCGACTTGCATAAATTTGTTTTTGCTACACGCAGCTAGCACTTTGCTAGCTGCGTGTGCAATCCGATCGCCACCGCTACCTGCCGATCCGCCACTATCCGTCATGCCGCAGCGGCCCCCCCCTGACCCCGTGCGCTGCCTGGCCAATCAGTGCCAGGCAGCGCTGTGGGGTGGATCGGTAGACGTCGGTGACGTCATCCCGCCCATCGCCATGGCGACGGGGGAAGCCCTCCAGGAGATCCCGTTCTTTGATGTTTGATGCTATCGTGTAGCGAGACCTCGTCTCGCTACATGAAAAAAAAAAAAAAAAAATGGTTCTTTTTACCATAAAAAAAATGGCTTTGCTGCCCCCTGGCGGAATTTGATAAACCGCCAGGAGGGTTAAAGGACCATATGGTAATGTTACAAAAATACAAAAACAAGAGATAATAAAAGACTAAAGCTTATAAAAAACTAGAAGAGTTACCCGAAAAGATAATAAGATGTATATAAAATGTTATGGACCAGACTGAACGAAATTTGGAGGTTTGTAATCATCTTCTTCAACCTTTGGTTGTAGAGTCCCCATTACATATATCCACTGCGTCTCCTTCTTTGATATTTCTCTGACTCTATTTGATCCCCTCCATGAATATTTCATCTTTTCAATCCCACAAAAGCTTAGTGTCGCTGGTTTGGATTGATGGTAAATCCTAAAATGCTCTGACACACTGTGTCCCTTAAGGCTTCTTCTTATATTTCCTATATGTTCTCCCACTCTGGTTTTAGAGGTCTAGTTGTTCTGCCAATATATTGTAAGGTGCATTGACAGCATAGCAGGTATACTACCCCCTTTGTGTTACATGTGATATTTTGTCTGATTTTGAAGTTACTTCCTTTGGCTGTTGATATGACTTCTCTACATCTCACCGGGGTGGCTTCGCTACATCCCACACATACTCTGCAAGGATAGAATCCGTTCTGCTGCCTTTGTGGTATCACCTCTCTGGGCGGGTTCACACAGCTTGGTGCCAGTATGTTTTTCAGATTTCTTGCTCTTCTATACACAAATTTCGGTTGCTCAGGTAAGGCCCTCTTTAGGGCTGTATCTTCTCTCAGTATAGGCCAATGTTTTTTAAAAATCTGTTTAACCTGTCTGAACTGTACAGAGAAGTCACGAATGAACGGAATACTTTCTTTGCCTTGTCCTCTTGCCATTACCCTTTCCCCGAGAAGGTCCTCTCTGTTAATTCTTCACACCTCCATGATTTCTCTTTGTATATCAGTTTCCCTATAACCTTTTTCTATAAGTCGTTCCAGTAGAGTTTGTGATTGCCTTATGTAATCCTCCATTTCACTACAGTTTCTACGCATCCTCACTAGTTGTCCCCTTGGGACCGCCTTTAGCCACCTAGGATGATGGCGGTTTCTTATGGACAAATAGCCATTGCGGTCTGTCGGTTTGAAGTATGTTTTCATACTCAGCCTATTATCTTTCTTCTCGATATGCAAATCCAAAAAATGAATGGACTTCTTACTGGCCTCCATAGTAAGTTCTATAGTAAGATTGTTTTGATTAGAGTAAGTTTTTCAAAAAATGGTGGGCAGGTCCTCCTCCCTTCGTCTCCATAACATGAATAAGTCATCTATAAATCTTCGCCACTGGAAGATTCTGTTATCTTCCCCACGTCCCATTATATCCTGTTCCCATTTCCCCATAAAAAGATTGGCGAAAGATGGTGCGAACCCCGCCCCCATTGCGCATCCTTTAATTTGGAGGTAGAATGTTCCATCATGCCAGAAATAATTCCTGGTTAATGCAAATTCCAGTAGGTCCAAAATAAATTCTCTTTGTTTGGGCTTCATTGTGGTGTCTTTCTCCAAGAAATGTTTTACTGCATCCATACCTGCTTGGTGCGGTATATTTGTATCGTGTGACGTAACATCTGCCGTCACTAGCAGGTCTCCTTCTTCCACCATTAGGTCCTCCAGGATTTGCAGCATATGCTTGGTGTCTTTTACTACTTGCGGCAGGCCCATCACCAGCGGTTGCATAAAGTGGTCAAGGTACTGTCCCAATCTATGCGTGACTGAGCCTATTCCGCTAATGATGGGCCTGCCAGGCGGCCTTTCTGCATTTTTATGCACTTTTGAAACTTGACAAATTATTGGAGTTCTTGGTGCTGTTGGTATTAGAAACTCAAATTCTTTGTCATTCAGTATTCCCTCTGTTAAGCCTCTTCTCAGTAATGTCCTCAGTTCTTCCATGAATGTTTTACAGGGATTCCCTCTAAGTTTTTTGTATGTAGCTGGGTCATTGACTAACCTATCAAGCTCTTTCCCGTACTGTTCTTGACTTAGAACCCCCCCCCCCCCCTTTTATCTGCTGGTCTAACGACTAGCTTCTTTTCATCCAGCATTTCCTTAGCCAAAGCAGTAACTCCCCTGACCTTCTTTGGTTGTATTTGTTCAATGTCTCTTTCTACCATCCTTTTAAATAACTCAACACAGTTTTTATTGGAATTATCTTGTGGATTGAATAATGATCTGTTTCTCATTCCAGTTTGTGAGTATTCCGTGGTAGGGTTAGCTCTATTGCTAGGTCCTTCCTTATTCAGGAAATATTTCTTGATATTCAATACTCTGGCGTATTTCTGTAAGTCTACATACATGTTGAATTTATTCAGAGGTTGTTTGGGTGAATGTTTCAATCCTTGGTCCAACAGGTTAATTTCTCCCTGGTTGAGTGGTGTTCCTCTCCCCCCTCGTATCCCCCTTCTGGTCTTCTTTTGCTCCTTCCTGGTGAGGGTTGATATGGTGGTTCGTATTCGGGTCTCATATAGGAGTTCCAGGGGGGTTTGTAGTGCCCTGGGCTCGGCCCTAAAAAAGGTTGGTAACTTTGTTCCTGCCTGAGCGGGTCATACCGATTTTGTATAGGCACACTAACATTTCTATTACTAAATTCACTCCTCCTATTCTGTGGATTTGCTACATGATTTTCACGTCTCACTTCCTGTTGTTCTCTGTGGGTATCTGTTTTGTTTTGGTCCCCTGAACCCCTGTCCCTCTTGATTTCCCCCCACAGGATTATTATTAAGATTTTGGGGCCTTTTAGGTATTGCTCCTCCTCCATTTTCTTCTGTCACAATTCTCCTCACAGGGGGATTCTGTGCTTGCATCTGCTTGTTCTTATTCTGCCATTTGTAGGCCCTTTTAAGTTTATATGCATTCCAGTCTAAGGTGAACTTTTTCTTCTTTTTCATAATTATTTCCCTCTCTTGTTTAATTAGTATTTCACAGGTTCTTTCTGACAAGGTTTTATACAATGGTTCCTCCTTGTGCGGTTCTAGGCTTTTCTTGATCTCATTAACTTCTTTCCCTAATCGTTCCAGACGTTTGGATTTCCTTTTAATTAGCAATTCCATGAATCCCATTCCGCATCCCTCAAAGAACTTCTCCCACTCCTTGTAATTTTCCTCATCCTCTTTGTCACAGACCGCTAGGCCGGTCTGCGGGTGGGTCAGTCGATCAGCGTCAGAAATCCTCTCACACGGTCATTTGTTCATCACGAAGGGTAACCCGCGTTCGCAATTTGATGAACTGACTCGTGAAGGGAGCGTTCTGATACCAACCGATTCACCACACACATACAATTCAAAGATCTGCCACCAAGCGAGTTACACAGCCCGCTACTGTAATTTTACTAGGACTTGGAGACTGCTCTATTAACCCTTAGCAGTATGCAGGAACCTGGGTCAGACCGTTATATCTGGGCCGGGTTCTCGCATACGGGTTATAAGTGTAGACTTCTATTAAACACAGGGTAGCGATTTCAGGAGAAGAGGTACGATTGTGTATGTTCAGCAACAGGTCATAACCGCTAAACGATTTTTAAACGTTTAATAACAAAAATGCATTACATATCGTTATATACACCTATTAACACATAAACACAGTTCTTAAAAATAAAAGGAATAAAATCAGAAAGTTCTTACTTAGTTAGCTGAGCAGTCCATTTGAAACATGAAGAAAAATAGTCCAGTTTAAAGGTAGGCATTCAGGTTAAAAGTCCTTTGTACACAACATGCGCCCCGTTCTCCTTGAGCACATGTCTGGACATGCCTGGTCGATGGAAATTGAAGAACTGGGCAGGTTTGGTCCCGCCCCCCTTTTATAGGACCTGAGTTTGGGGCTGTCACTACCTGGAAAGTAGGTGTGTTTAAGCCAGGGTTATCTCCTGGAAGCCAGGTTGCCACCCTCAGACTTAGAGCAAGAAATGTACCAATTTATTAATAATTTTGAGTGACTCGGCCCAAGATTAGTGTATCGCAAATCCGAGACTATATTCAAAAACGGCTCGCGACCCTCTATTAAACGAGGCTATGCATGCCTAGTCTGTCGCATTCGCTATACGCAGGCCAGATAAAGTGGTTTCTATATGGATTCCTGATAGCTAGAAACGTGCACTTTAGGTGAACGATAGAACTGTTTCCTAGGTATCAGAAAATGTAATTTTGGTCTTGCTGTGCCAAACCTATTTTGAATTATTAATAAAGTAAATGTTCCCATTGTGTGAAGCTATGAGCTTGGAGGGAAATTTGAATCTCAACCAGTTTGAGCTGGTTTGGTGGAGATGAGCTGAGTGACCAAATGGCTGCTCCCCAGGGAAGCGAGCCACTTGTGAAATTCTTTCCTGACACAGGATGTGGGGGGAAGGTTATTGTACTCAGTAAGAGAGAGGGAAATTGACATCTATTGTGCATTTACCCAGGACTGACAGGAACTGTGCACGACCATGCGAAAGTCGATGGCGCTAGCGCACGACTTTTCCGTAATGTTCGTCACACTCTTCACCGTCATCAGGGGTGACATCCCATCTCAATTTTTCCTGTACCACTCGTATGTAGACTTACAGAAATATACGCCAGAGTATTGAATATCAATAAATATTTCCTGGGGGGCGTGGCCAAGATGGCGCCGTGAGAGTACGCATCCCTGAGAGCTCCACCGTCCATCCTCACTTACACGCCATCCTGATGCTCACTGCGGGCGTTTCTTGCTCTGGGCAGCACTCATTCCTCCTCCCGCACCGCCGCTGATGCCCCTGAGCGAACTCCGGACTCCCTGGTGCCCGGACCCGCCTAAGGCCTACCTACACGCAGGGCCTGCCCTAGACTTTTTGCCGCCTGAGGCAAATTTATAAAAAAAATTGCCGCCGCCACCGCCCCCCGTGGGGGGCCGCCAAGCCGGAGGGGTAGCGGGCAGGACGGGGTATTGGGCCTAGCGGTGGGGAGAGGGGACGGACCCCCCCCCCCTCCCTCGCCTGGGTCCCCCGTTCTGCGCTCCCCTCCAGCTTTAATAGGAAGCTGCCAACGCCCAATAATAAGAGGCACGGGCGGGGAGGACTCACCTTATCCGCGTTCCAGTGTGCGCTCCACTGACGTCACTTCCTGCATCGCCGCCCACTTTATTGTAAATGGACGGTGATGCAGGAAGTGACGCCAGTGGAGCGCACGCTGGAACGCGGATAAGGTGAGTCCTCCCTGCCCGTGCTTCTTACGATTGGGCATCGGCTGCTTCCTATTACAGCTGGAGGGGAGCGCAGATCGGGGGACCCAGGCGAGGGAGGGGGGGTCCACCCCCCCTCCCCACCGCTAGGCCCAATACCCCCGTCCTGCCGGCTACCCCTCCGGCTCGACGGCCGCCCCCCCCCCCGCACCCACGGACGGGCGGGTGCCGCCCCTGGAAGTTTGCCGCCATAGGCAAACGTTTCACCCCGCCTCATGAGCGGGCCGGCCCTGCCTACACGGAGGGATCCTCTGTCCTGTGGTGCATCCCGCCTGCCATCTTGTAAGCGGAGAGGCTGCACGCTGGCCTTCACAGCTGCAGCCGGACATCTTCCAACCGCAGGGACGCCCCTGGCATCCTGGAGGACTGGTGCTCTCCCCCACTTGGTGAGATAGACTGTGGCCGCCGTTCGCCACCACCAGGTCAGTGTGACAGCAGCCCCCCACAGCCACAGAGGCCTTCCCACAGATTTGCCCCATACGATATCACTGACATGGCAGCCAGGGGAAAACATAAGGAAAGGAAGGACAGGTCACCATCTCCTGAGAGACCCCCCTCCATACCTGGCCCTTCCAAAACTAACAAGCAAAAGGGGGATAAAGCAGACAAGATGCAAGCTCCTAATGCTGCTCAGAGTGAGGGAGAGATATCCCAATTGGGCATTGCTGATGTTATGGATGCCATTAAACTGTTCCAGTCGTCACTTACGGCTAAAATGGACAATATAGACGCACGTTTTGATATAATAACTGATGAGTTATCTAAGGCAAGGGGAAGGGTTAAAGACAGGGGCGTCGCTAGCCCTATTTTAGGGGTGCCCGTGCCCCCAACATGTCCTGGGGTGCCCCCAATCTATTTCTAGGGGTGCCCTGGCAGCCCTGCTGTCCCCCCCTGGCTGCCTGCTGCCAGACAGCCAGCAGCGTCAGACCTCGATCAGCGGGCGACCACTAGTGCGGGCATTAGGGCCTAGCAGACACCGCACTGATATGTGGAAGTGACATCACTTCCGTATATACAGCGTAGTACGCCCGGCACCCGCTCTAACTGGTTGAGCCGCCCGCTGATCGAGGTCTGATGCTGCTGCTGGCTGTCAGGTGAGGGGTGCGCCTTTCACTCACTACCTAACTGGGGGTCCCTGTCACTACCTAACCTGGGGGGCGCCTGTCACTCACTACCTAACTGGGGGTCCCTGTCACTCACTACCTAACCTGGGGGTCCCAGTCAATCACTACCTAACGGGGGGGGGGGTGCCTGTCACTCATTACCTAACCTGGGGGGCGCCTGTCACTCACTACCTAACCTGGGGATCCCTGTCACTCACTACCTAACCTGGGGGTCCCTGTCACTCACTACCTAACCTGGGGGGTGCCTGTCACTCACTACCTAACCTGGGGGTCCCTGTCACTCACTACCTAACCTGGGGGGCACCTGTCACTCACTACCTAACCTGGGGGGCGCCTGTCACTCACTACCTAACCTGGGGATCCCTGTCACTCACTACCTAACCTGGGGGTCCCTGTCACTCACTACCTAACCTGGGGGGCGCCTGTCACTCCCTACCTAACCTGGGGGGCACCTGTCACTCACTACCTAACTTGGGGGTTCTTGTCACTCACTACCTAACCTGGGGGTCCCTGTCCCTCACTACCTAACCTGGGGGGCGCCTGTCACTCACTACCTAACCTGGGGTTCTTGTCACTCACTACCTAACCTGGGGGTCCCTATCACTTACTACCTAACCTGGGGGTCCCTGTCACTCACTACCTAACCTGGGGGTCCCTGTCACTCACTACCTAACCTGGGGGTCCCTGTCACTCACTACCTAACCTGGGGGGCGCCTGTCACTCACTACCTAACCTGGGGTCCCTGTCACTCACTACTTAACCTAGGGGTCTCTGTCAATCACTACCTGGCTTGGGTCCCTGTCACTCACTACCTAACCTGGGGGTGCCTGTCACTCACTACCTAACCTGGGGGTCCCTGTTACTCACTGCCTAACCTGGGGGTCACTGTCACTCGCTACCTAACATGGGGGGCGCCTGTCACTCACTACCTAACTTGGCGGTCCCTGTCACTCACTACCTAACCTTTGGGGCGCCTGTCACTCACTACCTAACCTGGGGGTCCCTGTCACTCACTACCTAACCTGGGGGTCTCTGTCACTCACTACCTAAACTGGGGGGCACCTGTCACTACCTAAACTGGGGGGGGTCCTGTCTCTACCTAAACTGGGGGCTCCTGTCACTACATACACTGGGGGGTCCGTGTCACTACCTGAACTGGGGGGCACCTGTCACTACATACACTGTGGGACTCCTGTCACTAAATTAGCTGCGGGGCTCCTGTCACTACCTGAACTGGAGGACTCCTGTCACTCCCTAAACTGGGGGACTCCTGGCGCTACCTTAACTAGGGGGCACCTGTCACTACCTAAACTATCCAGGCCAGCCAGCCCAGCATCACCATCAGCCAACCAGCCCAGAATCCCTGTCAAAAAGGCCACAGCATCACCACCAGTCAGGCCAGCATTTACTTCAACTAGCCAAGCACAGCCCAGCATTACCGCCAGCCAGGTCACAGCATCACCGCCAGGCCTTTCAGCCCACACATCATCCCCAATCCAGCCAAACACAGTATTGCCAGGCACAGCAGCCAGAGGCGGAGAATTCAGAAGGTAGGTGAAAGGTGTCTACCATATTAAGGGGGCATTCTGCCTATTTATGTGAAATGCTGTCTATTTATGTGCCTCATGACTGCTGAATTTGTCTTGTTGGGGGCCTCATGATTGCTGAATTTGTCTTGTTGGGGGCCTCATGATTTGTTGGGGGCCTCATGATTGCTGAATTTGTCTTGTTGGGGGCCTCACGATTGCTGAATTTGTCATGTTGGGGGCCTCATGATTGCTGAATTTGTCTTGTTGGGGGCCTCATGATTGCTGAATTTGTCTTGATAGGGGCCTCATGACTGCTGAATTTGTCTTGTTGGGGGTCACATGATTGCTAACTGCGAGACTATGGGAAAAGCTGAATCATCATCATATGAGACAATATCATTAAACCTACTTTTTTAGCTTTTTAAAAACGGAAAATAAAACTGGGAGGTTCTAAAAAAAATAAATACATTTTTTCAGGAGTAGGATGGATGAAATTGTTTTTCCATAACGTTCATGTATGAGTTAAAACGTTTGTACAGTATTTAGTTTAAATTGCTTTTGCCACTTTGCGATAGATAAGTGACTTTGGGTTGCAGTTTGGGCACTCGGCAGGGCCGGATTTGTACCTTTTACCGCCCAAGGCCTACTGTCACCAGCACCCCCCTCCACCCCTCTCCCTCCCCCACCCCCCCACACACACACCCACACACTTTACGCAAAGCAAAAAGTCTTCACCTGGCACAAAATACAAAAAATACTTAACAGATCCTCTCGGTGCCCACTGTTCCTGCCCTGGGACCCTCTGAACATATTCAGACCCCTCACTGCTGCCTGGGACCCTCATCTACGCTGTTGCTGCAACACTCCCATCTGTGTGCAATCATACTGGATCTGCACAAGCATGGTCCACACATGCCCAGTAGCTCAAAGCCTTTAGTGCATGTCTGTTTCCTCTGTGCTCAAGTGACTTTGTGCTAATGGGAATGTGAGTGCCATACTTATGCATGCCCAGTACAGTTGCACTTGTACATGGGAGTGCAGCCAGGAAAAAATGAGGGTCCTGTGTAGCAAATTGGGGCTGAATATGTTCATGACCCCCAGTATAGGTAGCCAAATTCTGTCCACCCCCTTAGTATAGGTAAACAGATGTCCCCACCCCTTTTTTAGTATAGGTGGTCACATGCTGAACCCCCCCCCCCCTCGCCCTCCATTACTATAGGCAGACAGATGCTATGTGTCTCCCCCCCCCCCTGCCCTTTAGTAAAGGTAGTCCGATGCTGTCCCCCTTTGCCCCCCACTGTAGGTATCCAGATGTGGTCCCCCCTTTTGTATAGGTAGTCAGTCAGAACCTGCCCCTCCCCTTTTACAGTAATATAGGTAGCCAGAGGCTTCCCCCCTCAGAATAGGTAGCCAGATGCCATGCCCCCCCCCCCCCTTTAGTATAGGTAGTCAGATTCTGTCCCCTCTTGTCCCGCAGTATAGGTAGCCAGTAGCCATGCCCCCCCCCCCCCTTTAGCATAGGTAGTCCGATTCTATCACCCCTTGACCCCCCCCCCCCCCCAGTATAGTTAGATGCTGCAACTCTCCCCGCGAGATTGGTCGCCAGATGCTATACCCTGTAAACTCTCCCCCCGCCCCAGCAGGAGCCTATGCAGATGTCTTCCCCCCCAAACCCCTAGAGAGAGCGGGAGCAGCAGAGTAAGCAGAGTAACGTACCTCTCCAGATTTCCAATACTGCCACCGAAGTTTCCTCTGTCAGCTGCCGCCGTGCATCTCTCCCTCTCCTTCTGGTGTCTCTCACATGTGACTCGCTGGCAATACCGGTGAGACACATGACAGGAATCGCCAGCAGGAGAGGGAGAGATGCACAGCGGCGACTGACAGAGGAAACTTCGGTGGCAGTGCTGGAAGTCTGGAGAGGTACGTTACACTGCTGCTCCCTCTCTCTCTCGGGGTTTGGGGGAGGGAACAGACATCCGCACAGGCTCCTGTTGGGGCGGGGGAGAGTTGGCACTTGGCAGGGAATAGGATCTAGCGGCCAACCTCGCAGGAACGGGGGGAGGTGCGGGCTGAGGCTGAGCTGAGTGACTCTGCTGCCCAAGCCTCAGGAAGCCGTTCCACACTGCCTGGAAGAGCGGCGCACTCCAAGCCGGCTGCTGACTTGCGGAGCGGTTCTTCTTACTGCTGGTGACAACAAGTGCAGTCAGCCTGTCACCACCTGCCACCCTTTGGATTCTCGTGGATCCTGGCGCCCTAGGCACGGGCTTTGGGTGCCTTTCCCCAAATCCGGCCCTGGCACTCGGCCTCCAAAAGGCTCGCAACCACTGTCCTAATCTAATGTCCCACCATTGCTAAGTTCATGTAAATTTGTCTCCACCCGTGACCACACCCACATTCTGGTCCATGGTCACACCCATTTTTTGGCTGCACAACGTAACCCTAATGTTTTTCGCCGCGCTAGCTGCTGTGTGCTGATCTCTGCTGCCTACAGTTTGTACAGTATAAGCTGTTCTCTAGTACCTGCACTGTGTGCTGATCTACCTCCAGTGCAGGGGCGTAGCAATAGGGGTTGCAGAGGTAGCGACCGCATCGGGGCCCTTGGGCCAGAGGGGCCCCGAAGGGCCCTCCCTCAACTACAGTATTAGCTCTCTATTGGTCCTGTGCTCATAATATTAACTTCAATAGATACTTTGAATAGTGGTAATCCTTAACAAACTGTTCCCCATCCTTTTCTTGCACCTCTGACACTGTAGTTGCCCTTGGCAGGTTTTGGTGCGCCGTATCAATTGTTACGTGTAGAGTGCTTGGGGGGGCCCCATTGTAAAACTTGCATCGGGGCCCACCGCTCCTTAGCTACGCCACTGCTCCAGTGTGTACTGTGCCTTTACTGATTGTAAATCAGCTGTATTGTATGCTGATCCCTGCTACTTTCAGTATGTACAGTATTAGCTGTAAAGCCTGGTGCACACATACAATTTTGATTAGCCAATTTTAGCTCTGTTCATCAAATTCATTGTCTGTTGGCCCACTTACTGCATGGGGGTGGTAAAATTGGTCAGTGATTGACCAATCAAAATTGAATGTGCGTATACATCTTTGATCTATGCCTATGCTGATTGTAAATTATCTAAATAAAGGACAGGGGGCTCCATCCAATATTTCGATGGGCAGGCCCGTTATCTGTAGCTTGCACCGCTGCTAAGTTCACGTACATTTGGCCCCACCCATGGCCACGCCCACTCACTGCATGGCCATGCCAATTTTTGCCGCATATACCTAGTACCCACAGGTGCCCCCGATCTCCAAGGACCCTAGGAACGCCCCTGGTTAAAGAGCTAGAGGACCGGCTCTCTGCGGTGGAAGATACTTCTCGACAACATGCGGCCCTTCTTCCTACCATGCAGAAGCAAAAGAAAGCACTATTAGGCCACGCTGTTGATGCAGAAGACCGCAATCGGCGGTATAATATCCGCATTCTGGGCCTCCCTGAAGGGACTGAAACTAAAGATGTGCCAGATTATGTTGAATCTCTACTAAAGAAGCTTTTCCCACCGGAAACCTTCTCTAAGCACTTTGTGATCGAAAGGGCTCACCATATGCCAGCTAAGCAAGGCCTTCCCGGGTCTCTTCCAAGACCTATTATCTTTAAGGTACTGAACTTTAGACATAGAGATGCCATCTTGGGTGCGGCCCGCAGGGCGGGAGAACTGTACTTTGAAAACTCACATCTTATGCTATTTCCCGATTTTACGGTTGAAACCCAGAAAGCTAGGAAATCTTTCATCAATGCGAAAGCTAAACTCAGAGAGAAAGATATTCAATATTCAATGTTGTTCCCTGCCCATCTACGCGTTCAAGACGGCGAAACTGTTCGTATGTTTAACACACCTGAGGCCGTATTTGAGTTGCTGGATACCCTCCCGAATAATAACAATGGCTGATTTTACTATTTTATCATTCCCTTTTTTCAGCATCTGACGCTGGGCTAATTTTTCTACAAGAAATATCCTGAATAACTGCTCATTTACTATGTGCCTTTGCCTATTTTAGTTAAAACAGGACTGAATCTCATCGAAGTCACTAGATGGCACTATTGCCACATTTTCTGTGCACTATATGCCTAGAGATAATCCTCTTTTTGTCTACAGGTTCTAGTCTAATGACCTTCTGCACTAAATGTATGCTTTTTCTTTATAAATTTTCACTGCACTTTACAATTCTAAGGAATATCTATGATAAGGTGTCTGGGATGTCTACTATAAAGGGATGATATTCATGTTTTTTCTGTTATTTTACAGCATGTTATGCTATGCTTAGTTGTTTGAAGCTGTTGATGCCCAAACTGCTGCTCACATGATGTGTGGCTGGACGGCGGATGCAAGCGCTACCTTTCTTGCACCCCTCTCCTCCCCCCTTTCCGTGGGGAGAGCGAAGGAAAGAAACTATTCTGTTTTGTTAATAAGGTTAGGCTGAGTAGGTCAGGTTAACTTAGGGGATACGGTTCTCTGTTTAGGGATAAGGCAGCTTAAGGTTGGGTGAAGATGCAGGGAGGGGTTGCTATTAGGATAAGTGGGGGGTGGACATCTGTCTTAGTCCTTTTCTATAATCTTTACTGGGCATTAAAGTTCAGGTTTTGGTCTCATGAATGTAGAAGCTCTGAATATATCCAATCCAGTCATGTCACGTAATAGTAATCAAGTAACCTGTGTTGTCTGGAACACTAGAGGTTTAAATTCTCCTATCAACAGATCGTTAGTTTTCAACTATCTTAAAAAGTACTCGCCCCATATACTCATCCTATTAGAAACACACCTTCAGGGCAGTAAGATTCTTGCACTCAAAAAACCATGGGTTGGGAGCTACCAGGGCCGGCGCTACCATTAAGGCAAAGGAGGCAGCTGCCCCAGAGCTTGTAGGGGCCCCCAGTGGCTACAAGAGGAAAAAAAAATGTTCAAAATCGGCCTTATAGTTTTTGAGAAAATCGATTTTAAAGTTTCAAAGGAAAAAAAAACACATTTAAAAACCTGCCGACTTTAATGGTTAATAGCAAATCCACCTTAAATGCTAGAAACCCTAAATTTGCAGGGTATGTTAAGGAGATCATTAGGAATAAGAGGAAAAAACAATTTTTCAAAAAGACTTTATAGTTTTTGAGAAAATCGATTTTAAAGTTTCGAAGGAAAAAAAGTATACTTTTAAATGCGGTAAATGTCACTTATAGTAGCAAACCTAACGGTAGTGTAATTTTACATGCATCAAACGAAAGCGCAATAAATTTCCTGACGGGGTTTCCAGGGGGTCTATACGCAGCCGCAGCGCTTTGGCCAGGGATCGCTATACAGCCGCAATATGGCTGTATGAAGATCCCTGGCATGTTTTCCTATTTTCCCAATTTTTTTTTTTTATGTTTAGAGTGTGGGAATTAAAAAAAAAATTGTGGGGTCCCTCCTCCTGAAACTTTTTAACCCCTTGTCCCCAATGCAGGCTGGGGTAGCCAGAATGTGGAGCTCCGACCGATTGGGACTTCACACCCTGACTATACCAGCTGCAAAAAAGGTCCCCTAATGCCGATTTTTGTTCCGGGGTATATGTTGGGGGGGCCCCCCAGGTTTATTTTGCCCTGGGGCCCCATTGTTGCTTAAACAGGCCCTGGGAGCTACTATAACTCGTCTCATTCCTCCTATTCCCGGGGAGTGAGTATTCTAATTAAAAAATCTCTCCCTTTTCAGCTCCTTGATGTAATGGATTGCGGAGACACCGCCGCACGGTCTGGCAGCGGGGCGGCTGTCTCCGCGTTCAGGCCGGCGGTTTCCGCACAGCAGCGTGCGTCTGCTGTGTCTGAGCCTAGTAGTGCACACAGATGGATAGCTACGCGTGCGTGCGCTAGGAGGCAGGACCTTTATGCCAATAGGAGAGGGTTCAGCTGATCAGGACGATCAGCTGATCCCAGCGTAGTAGGTGATTGGCTAAGTGGGGCTGGGTGGCGCTGAGGAGTGCTGCTCTATATATATTTCTTGCCTGTCAGTTGCTGGTTGTCTGCCGTTGCGAATACTTATGTGTGAGCACTCAGACCAGTCAGATCACACAGTGTGTTAGAACCAGGAGGACCTGGGCATTCACACTTAGCCAAAATATGTTTGTGTTATATGTTAGACCAGTTCCAGGGTGTTGAGACCACGGACCTCACACCCAAGCTTAGGGATACTGTGTCATTACTGTGTTATACTTTAGACCAGTTCCAGGGTGTTGAGACCACGGACCTCACACCCAAGCTTAGGGAAACTGTGTCATTGCTGTGTTATGCTTTAGACCAGTTCCAGGGTGTTGTGACCAAGGACCTCACACCCAAGCTTAGGGAAACTGTGTCATTGCTGTGTTATACTTTAAACCAGTTCCAGGGTGTTGAGACCACGGACCTCACACCCAAGCTTAGGGATACTGTGTCATTGCTGTGTTATACTTTAGACCAGTTCCAGGGTGTTGTGACCAAGGACCTCACACCCAGCTTAGGGACTCTGTGTCATTACTGTGTTACTCTAGACTAGTTCCTGGGTGTCGAGATCAAGGAGCTCACACCCCAGTCTAGGACTCTGTTATATTTATATGTTATGACTATTTGCTCTGTCGACCTTTCTCTCGCTTTCTGATTTGGTACCTCTGCATATCTGTCTACCTGTTGCCAGACCTAGTGTTGGGCGAACATCTAGATGTTCGGGTTCGGGCCGAACAGGCCGAACATGGCCGCGATGTTCGGGTGTTCGACCCGAACTCCGAACATAATGGAAGTCAATGGGGACCCGAACTTTTGTGGTTTGTAAAGCCTCCTTACATGCTACATACCCCAAATTTGCAGGGTATGTGCACCTTGGGAGTGGGTACAAGAGGAAAAAAAAATTAGCAAAAAGAGCTTATAGTTTTTGAGAAAATCGATTTTAAAGTTTCAAAGGGAAAACTGTCTTTTAAATGCGGGAAATGTCTGTTTTCTTTGCACAGGTAACATGTTTTTTGTCGGCATGCAGTCATAAATGTAATACATATAAGAGGTTCCAGGAAAAGGGACCGGTAACGCTAACCCAGCAGCAGCACACGTGATGGAACAGGAGGAGGGTGGCGCAGGAGGAGAAGAAGGCCACGCTTTGTGAGACACAACAACCCCGGCCTTGCATGAGGGCAAGAAGCGTGCGGATAGCAGGCTTTGTACCGCCATGCAGTCATAAATGTAATAAAGATAAGTGGTTCAATAAACAGGGACCACGCGGCAACGCTAACCCAGCAGCAGCAGACGTGATGGAACAGGAGCAGGCGCAGGAGGAGAAGGCCACGCTTTGTGAGACACAACAACCCAGGCCTTGCATGAGGGCAAGAAGCGTGCGGATAGCAGGCTTTGTACCGCCATGCAGTCATAAATGTAATAAAGATAAGTGGTTCAATAAACAGGGACCACGCGGCAACGCTAACCCAGCAGCAGCAGACGTGATGGAACAGGAGCAGGCGCAGGAGGAGAAGGCCACGCTTTGTGAGACACAACAACCCAGGCCTTGCATGAGGGCAAGAAGCGTGCGGATAGCAGGCTTTGTACGGCCATGCAGTCATAAATGTAATAAAGATAAGTGGTTCAATAAACAGGGACCACGCGGCAACGCTAACCCAGCAGCAGCAGACGTGATGGAACAGGAGGAGGCGCAGGAGGAGAAGGCCACGCTTTGTGAGACACAACAACCCAGGCCTTGCATGAGGGCAAGAAGCGTGCGGATAGCATGCTTTGTACCGCCATGCAGTCATAAATGTAATAAAGATAAGTGGTTCAATAAACAGGGACCACGCGGCAACGCTAACCCAGCAGCAGCAGACGTGATGGAACAGGAGCAGGCGCAGGAGGAGAAGGCCACGCTTTGTGAGACACAACAACCCAGGCCTTGCATGTGGACAAAAAGCGTGCGGATATAGCAGCAATGCTTTTTGCCGCCATGCAGTCATAAATGTAATACAGATGAGAGGTTCAATAAACAGGGCCCGGAAACGCAACACCATCCCAGATGTTCATTGGTCATGTTACTTGGTTGGGGTCCTGGAGTGTTGCGTAGTCATTTCCAATCCAGGATTGATTCATTTTAATTTGAGTCAGACGGTCTGCATTGTCTGTAGAGAGGCGGATACGCCGATCTGTGACGATGCCTCCGGCAGCACTGAAACAGCGTTCCGACATAACGCTGGCTGCCGGGCAAGCCAGCACCTCTATTGCGTACATTGCCAGTTCGTGCCAGGTGTCTAGCTTCGATACCCAATAGTTGAAGGGTGCAGATGGATGGTTCGACACAGCTACGCCATCTGACATGTAGTCCTTGACCATCTTCTCCAGGCGATCGGTGTTGGAGGTGGATCTGCACGCTTGCTGTTCAGTGGGCTGCGGCTGCATGGGTGTCAGAAAATTTTCCCACTCCAAGGACACTGCCGATACCATTCCCTTTTGGGTACTAGCTGCGGCTTGCGTTGTTTGCTGCCCTCCTGGTCGTCCTGGGTTTGCGGAAGTCAGTCTGTCTGCGTACAACTGGCTAGAGGAGGGGGAGGATGTCAATCTCCTCTCTAAAGTCTCCACAAGGGCCTGCTGGTATTCTTCCATTTTGACCTGTCTGACTCTTTCTTCAAGCAGTTTTGGAACATTGTGTTTGTACCGTGGATCCAGAAGGGTATAAACCCAGTAATTGGTGTTGTCCAGAATGCGCACAATGCGTGGGTCACGTTCAATGCAGTCTAGCATGAATTGAGCCATGTGTGCCAGAGTCCTACCAGAATCCTCATCATCCTCTTGTGAGCGTTGTGATAGTTGTTGTGATGCATCATAGTCGTCACCTTCCTCCTGGTCTGCTTCTGCTGACCATTCGCGTTGAATTGTGGAAGTCCAACGTGCACCGCTCTGGCCCTCGTCAGTGGTGGCATGAAATTCCTGCTCCAACTCCAGCTGTTCCTCCTCCTCTTCTTCGTCATAGCTGCTGGGGCCAGCGTTCCCTGAGGCGGATGGCCTGATGTTGGTACCATCACGCTGATCGTTTTCTCCTTCAGATTCCCCCAGTTGCATCATGACAGCTGTTTCCTTGATTTTTAACATCGACCTCTTCAGTAAACACAGCAGTGGTATGGTAATGCTGACTGAAGAGTTGTCACTGCTCACAAGCAACGTGGATTGCTCAAAATTTTGGAGGACTTGGCAGAGGTCCAACATGTTGGCCCAATCGGATCCACAGAAGCTTGGCAGCTGGCCGGATGCGCCTCGGTACTGCGCCGTCATGTACTGGACCACTGCACTCTTCTGCTCGCAAAAGCGGGCTAGCATGTGCAGCGTAGAATTCCAGCGCGTAGGGACATCACACAGCAAGCGATGGTGGGGGAGATTGAAGCGCTCCTGCATCTTGGCGAGTGCCCCCGAAGCAGTACTGGAATTTCTACAATGTTTGGACACTCGACGCACCTTCAACAGCAGATCGGGCACGCCTGGGTATGTCCTCAGGAACCGCTGAACTACTAGGTTCATCACGTGCGCCAGGCAAGGGATGTGTGTCAGCTTAGCCAACCTTAAAGCGCGAATGAGATTACTCCCATTATCACACACAACCATGCCCGGTTTCAGGTCCAGCGGTGCCAGCCACAAATCCGTCTGTTCCTTTATTCCCCTCCAAATTTCCTCCCCTGTGTGCTGCTTATCCCCAAGGCAGATTAGCTTCAGCAACGCTTGCTGACGCATGCCAACAGCTGTGCTGCACTGCTTCCACGATCCTACTGCTGCTGGGTTAGCGTTTCCGGATGAGGTACAGCTTTGAGATGCGTTGGAGGAGAAGGAGTCAGAGAGGTAGGTGCTGCTGTTATCCAGTGGGAGGGACGGCGGTGCAGCTGTTTGTGGCGTGGGCAACACCCGTGCCGTAGCAGGTGAGGAATCGCTGCCAGGCTCCACAAGGTTCACCCAGTGCGCGGTAAGGGAGATGTATCGACCCTGGCCGAACGCACTCGTCCAGGTGTCAGTGGTGAGGTGAACCTTGCAGGCAACGGCATTCTTCAAGCTTCGGGTTATTTTGCTGACCACGTGCTCATGCAACTCAGGCACTGCAGAGCGTGCAAAGTGGTAGCGGCTGGGAACCACGTAACGTGGGATGGCCACTGACATCATGCCCTTGAAGCTGTTTGTCTCCACCAATCGATATGGCAGCATTTCGCAGGCCAGAAGCTTGGCTATGCTGGCTGTTACTGCCACGGCCCGGGGGTCATTTGCTGGCAATTTCCTCTTGCGCTCAAACATCTCCGACACAGACAACTGAACCGTAGCGCTGCACACGGAAGGGCTGTTGGTTGTTGTGTTTGATGAACACTGGGAGACCTCAAGAGCACTACTCCGGAAAGTGACAGTGTCAGCGTCGTCTGATGTTTGTGAATGTTGTGAACCACGCAATGGCTGGGCTACTGCTGCTGCTGAGGCGGGTCTGGTGAACCCAAGGGAGGCAGTGTTGTTTCTGGTACCCTGTCCTGACGCGTTTGCCCAAAGAGTGGGATGTTTGGATAGCATGTGACGGCTCATGCTGGTGGTGGAGAGGTTGTTAATATTTTTCCCCCTGCTCAGGCGGGTCTTGCACACCTTGCAAATCGCCATGGTAACATCCTCAGTGCAGTCTTCAAAGAAAGCCCAGACTTTGGAGCACCTGCCTCCTTGCTGGCGATTTCTGTTTGCTCCTCTTTTGCCTCTCACTTGAACTTCCACGCTTGTGGTGCCTGAAATTGCGCGCCGCCTACCTTGTGGCACAAGGCGAACTCGTGCAGCAGTGTGTTCTTCAACAGACTCATCTGTGCTGCTGCTACGACGGCGATGTTCTCGTTCACAAACAAAATCTGGGTCTCTGTCCACATTGTCCATACCCTCCTCTTCCATCTCCTCAAACTCGTCATATGTCATTGTGGGCCACCGCCGTGGAGTAGAGCTCCCCACAACAACCTCTGCGCAGCACACTCCAACGTCGTCTTCCAGATCTTGTCGGCCGACCTCCTGCAATTGCAACCCCTCCTGCCCAAATTGCTCTGGGATTTGGGTTTCCGAGTCCTCTTCGGACTCGCCTCGTATTTCAGTGCGCGGTACATTTCCCACAGTTAACGGTTGTGAATCCAGGCACAACATTTCTGGCTGTTCCTCCATTGACCTTTGAAAGGTGGAAGTTTGTTGGGCTGGGAATAGCTCCTGCGAATACCCCATTGTGTCCTGAGGTAATTCATCGGACTGGTTATCTGGCAGTTGTGTGCGTGGTGTCGCTGCCGGTTGTGTCAGCTTTGTGCCCACTGGCTCCTTGTAACTGGCTGAGGACTCGGACCTCGTGCGTGATGTGCTGGTGCTGCTTAACCCACTGCTGGACGCTTGAGAGGTCATCCAAGTAATTATCTGGTCCTGTTCTTTTGGATTTGTGAGGGTTGTTGTCCTGGACAACATGGGTGGTATTGAGTGGGTTTTCTTGGGTGCTCCCCTGTGGCCTGTACGTGAACCGTCAGGGGAAACACCTCTTCCCTTGCCCCTCCCTCTTTCACCGGATTTCTTCCTCATTTCACTTATCCTTACAGTACACGCTGACTGGCAGCAGTACAGTGGCAGTACAGAAATGCTATACAGTACCACTATTCCCAGCAGCGACACAGAGCACAATGCTATACAGTGACGGGTGAGCGGTGTACCACTATTCCCAGCAGACACAGAACAGTGAACAGAATGCTATATAGTGTGGCTGAGCGAGCGGTGTACCACTATTCCCAGCAGACACAGAACAGTGAACAGAATGCTATATAGTGTGGCTGAACGAGCGGTGTACTACTGTTCCCAGCAGACACAGAACAGTACACAGAATGCTATATAGTGTGGCTGAACGAGCGGTGTACTACTGTTCCCAGCAGACACAGAACAGTACACAGAATGCTATATAGTGTGGCTGAACGAGCGGTGTACTACTGTTCCCAGCAGACACAGAACAGTGAACAGAATGCTATATAGTGTGGCTGAGCGAGCGGTGTACCACTATTCCCAGCAGACACAGAACAGTGAACAGAATGCTATATAGTGTGGCTGAGCGAGCGGTGTACCACTATTCCCAGCAGACACAGAACAGTAAACAGAATGCTATATAGTGTGGCTGAGCGAGCGGTGTACCACTATTCCCAGCAGACACAGAACAGTGAACAGAATGCTATATAGTGTGGCTGAGCGAGCGGTGTACCACTATTCCCAGCAGACACAGAACAGTGAACAGAATGCTATATAGTGTGGCTGAGCGAGCGGTGTACCACTATTCCCAGCAGACACAGAACAGTGAACAGAATGCTATATAGTGTGGCTGAGCGAGCGGTGTACCACTATTCCCAGCAGACACAGAACAGTGAACAGAATGCTATATAGTGTGGCTGAGCGAGCGGTGTACTACTGTTCCCAGCAGACACAGAACAGTACACAGAATGCTATATAGTGTGGCTGAACGAGCGGTGTACTACTGTTCCCAGCAGACACAGAACAGTACACAGAATGCTATATAGTGTGGCTGAACGAGCGGTGTACCACTATTCCAAGCAGACACAGAACAGTGAACAGAATGCTATATAGTGTGGCTGAGCGAGCGGTGTACCACTATTCCCAGCAGACACAGAGTGGCAGTAAACAGAATGCTATATAGTGTGGCTGAGCGAGGTACACAGAGTGGCAGTAAACAGAATGCTATATAGTGTGGCTGTGCAAGCGGTGTACTACTATTCCCAGCAGACACAGAGTGGCAGTAAACAGAATGCTATATAGTGTGGCTGAGCGAGGTACACAGAGTGGCAGTAAACAGAATGCTGAGCGAGCGGTGTACTACTATTCCCAGCAGCGACACACAATGACTGGGGGGGACCCTGGCTAGCGTGGCTGGAGCGCGAACTACCCTGCCTGCCTACCCAAAGCTAAACCCACAGACAAATGGCGGAGATATGACGTGGTTCGGGTATTTATTTACCCGAACCACGTGACAGTTCGGCCAATCAGAGCGCGTTCGGGTCCGAACCACGTGACCCGTTCGGCCAATCACAGCGCTAGCCGAACGTTCGGGGAACGTTCGGCCATGCGCTCTTAGTTCGGCCATATGGCCGAACGGTTTGGCCGAGCACCGTCAGGTGTTCGGCCGAACTCGAACATCACCCGAACAGGGTGATGTTCTGCAGAACCCGAACAGTGGCGAACACTGTTCGCCCAACACTAGCCAGACCCTGCCTGTACCGGTTACCGAATCAGTCTTCTGTCTCTGTACCTCATCTGCTCGTGTGTTGCCGACCTGGCCTGCCCGACTATCCTAGCTGTCACTCTCCCTGAGTGCTCAGTCTATCAGTATTAGCAGTGACACCATTCCATCAGGTGTCGGCTGCAACCAGGACTCCCGCTCCTCAGAGAGTCCAGCCTGTTAGCAGCCAGTGGTCCCTCCCTCTGGCTGCAGTACAGTTCACCATTTAATACTGTTATCCCTGGTTACCAGGTCCTCACTATCAAGAGATAGTTTCTGCCCTGCCCGGGGTCACCTGCCCCTCAGGTGGCTCTTGGCCGAGTCTCTTATATCTCCCGCTCCTCGGGAGATAGCCTCCAGTTCATCCAATACATTTAACTCATTAGGTGTCCAGAGGTTAGTCGTACTTGTATTATTGGTGATTCTGCAGATCATCCATAATCGAGTATACATCTGTATTGTTGATGATTCTGCAGATCATCAACAATCAGATTCTCTCTGTGTGCTGACACCGATCGTTACAGAACGGCAGACCTGAAAAACAAAATGGACGCACTTTACAGCCGTCTTGATGCACTCACCACCTCGGTGGAGAATTTCATCAGGGTGCTGGACGGTCATCAGACCCAGATCACAGCATTGTCTGGGTCCATATATGTCCTTCAGACAGCTGTAAATACATTGTGATCCCCTCCAGTTACAGACTTACGCATGTCTGTACCCGAAAGGTTTTCTAGTCATAGATCTGACTTTCAGAACTTTAAGAATCGAGTAATGTCGTATTTTGAACTGAGACCCGATTCGTCAGGAACTGAGGCACAGAGAATTACATTCATTAAGACCCTTCTGTCAGGAGATTCTCAAACTTGGGCATATAGTCTGCAGGTAGGGCATGAGGCTTTAACGTCTGTGGAAGAATTTTTTAAAGCCATGGCCATAATTTATGATAATCCGGACATTGCCTCCACTGCTCAGTGGAAGCTTAAGACCTTGCGTCAAGGCAAGGATCCGGTAGAAGTCTATGCAGCTGAATTCAGGAAGTGGTCTGTGTCAGCTAGGTGGGGGTCTTTTGCACTGTTAGACTGTTTTTTATCAGGGTTGTCAGACGCAGTCTCGGATTTGATGTTGGGACACTCTGAACCAAAAACTATTGATGAGGCAATCGCTTTAGCAGTACGGGTTGACCGCCGTTTACGGTATCAGAAACAAACCCGCGGTAAGAACACTGTAAGATATGTCTCCTACGCCTCTCCTCCACCCGTCTCACCTCCACCAGAGCCAATGCAAATTGGACAGTCCAAATTGACACGGGTGAAGAGGAATAACAGGAAAACAGAACAGCTCTGTTTATACTGTGCAGAGGAGGGTCATAAGGTGCAGAATTGTCCCAAGTAGTCGGGAAACGCTGCCGCCTAGGTGTAGTCAGAGGTAATACCCTAGGCGCGCAATCTTTACCTCTAAACAACAATCGTTTGCTCCTTCCCTGTTCAGTCACATGGGAGGGCCAGACTGTTACCACTGAAGCTTTCATAGACTCTGGTTCAGCAGCTAACTTTATAGATTACGAGTTTGCAAACAATTTGGGGATTCCTATACTCCCATTGGACCAACAGGTTTTGGTTACTGCTGTAGATGATTCTCCTCTGCAAAGTAGACATCCCCTGTCTCGAACCCCCGAATTTGGGGTTCAGTGTTGGGGTGCTATATAAGGAGAATCTGCAATTTCTGGTCCTGCGTATGGCAACCTCCACCATCTTTCTTGGCATGCCATGGTTACAGCTTCATTCCCCTCAGATAGATTGGGTTTCATGTCAGCTTACAAGCTGGTCTACCCATTGTTATCATCATTGTTTAGCGAAGGTAACCATGGGGAACACCAAGATTCAGATTGAAGGTGTGCCAAAGCAATACGCAGAATTTGCTGACGTGTTCTGTCCTAAATCAGCAGATAAACTTCCCCCCCCACCGTACCTTCGATTGTCCCATCGATTTGAGATCTGGTTGTATGCCTCCCTGGGGTCACCTCTATAAACTGTCTGGGCCTGAGAAACTAGCTAAGCAGGAATACATCAGAGAAAACTTGGCTAAGGGGTTCATCCGTCCCTCTCGTTCACCAGCGGGGGCAGGGTTCTTTTTTGTAAAGAAAAAAGATGGAGGCCTTCACCCCTGCATTGATTGTCGAGGCTTAAACAAGATCACAGTGAAAAATCGTTATCTTTTACCCTTGATTGATGATTTATTCACTCAGGTTACCAACGCCAAGATTTTTTCAAAGCTAGAGAGGTGCTTACAACTTAGTTCGCATTAGGGATGGTGATGAATGGAAGACGGCCTTTAACACGCCCGACGGGCATTACGAGTATCCGGTGATGCCCTTCGGGTTGTGTAAAGCTCCGGCCGTCTTCCATCAGTTGATTAATGAGGTATTCAGGGAAGTGTTGGGGAAGTTCGTCTTGGTCTATCTGGACGATATACTGATTTTTTCATCCAATCTCTCGGAACACTGCAAGCATGTTAAGTTTGTTCTAGAGAAGTTGAGACAGAATCTGCTTTATGCCAAATTAGAGAAATGCCTCTTCGAAGTGACCTCAGTTGCCTTCTTGGGGTACATTATCTCTACATCCGGCCTCTCCATGGATCCAGGGAAGGTTTCTGCTGTTCTGGAGTGGCCTCAGCCTGTGGGACTGAAGGCACTCCAGAGATTACTGGGTTTTGCCAACTACTACAGGAGGTTCATAAAGGGGTACTCTACCATAGTCTCGCCCCTCACCAGTCTCACCAAGAAAGGGGCTGATACTCACCACTGGTCAGCAGAGGCCCATGCTGCTTTTTCTACACTGAAAAAACTGTTCTGTTCCGCACCTATTTTGAGACATGTTGATGTCACATTTCCCTTTATTGTGGAGGTTGATGCTTCAGAGGTGGGGGTGGGAGCTGTATTGTCTCAGAGATCAGGCTTGCAGGGCAAACTCCACCCATGTGCCTACTTTTCTCATAGGTTTTCACTCGCAGAGAAAAACTACGACATAGGCAATCGGGAGCTTTTAGCCATCAAATTAGCTTTTGAGGAATGGCGACACTGGCTAGAAGGTGCAGAACACAGTTTACACAGATCATAAGAATTTGGAGTACATCGAGGGTGCCAAGAGACTTAGCCCCCGTCAGGCCCGGTGGTCCCTGTTCTTTGCAAGATTCAGATTTGTAATTACGTATACCCCTGGTAGTAAAAACATCAAGGCCGACGCCTTATCCAGGTGTTTAGAGCCCGAGACAGTACAGCCCTCAGCCCCTGAGACCATTCTACCTCAGAAGGTAGTGCTGGCAGCCACTGAGACCTGGAAGGATTGGACAGTCACTCTGAGTCCTTACCAACAGGATGTTCCTGAGGGAAAGCCTGATGGGGTCATGTTTTTGCCACTGCCTTTCCGTCTCCAACTCTTGCAACTGTTTCATTCCCACAAGAATGCTGGCCATCCCGGGGCCATCAGGACTCAGGATTTGTTGGCCAGATGTGCTTGGTGGCCTACGTTGGCAACAGATTGTAAGGAGTTTGTAAGAGAGTGTGCAGAGTGTGCTAGGAGCAAACCCTCTCGTCAGGCCCCTGTTGGCACTTTACAAACCTTGCCAGTTCCAAGTGAACCATGGAGCCATGTATCCATGCATTTTGTGGGTGAACTCCCCAGGTCTGAGGGCAAGACAGTCATTTGGGTGGTAGTGGACCGATTCAGTAAGATGGCTCATTTTGTTCCTTTGAAAGGACTCCCCTTGGCCCAGGAATTGGCTGATCTCTTCATCCAGAACATTTTCCGGTGCGACACCTGCTGCGGTTGTTCTTCTGCTGCCTCCTCCTCCAAAGAAACACCTTCCTCATCATCTGACTCCTCTTCCCCACACGACTCTTCCTCCTCCTCTTTCCCCCTCTGTGCTGCTGCAGGTGTTGAGGAATCATCTGCTTCTGCTGAGAATTGATCCCACAACTCTTCCTCCTGTTCCTGTTCCACAGCTTGATCCACCACTCTATGCACGGCACGCTCCAGGAAAAAAAGCATATGGGATCAAGTCGCTGATGGCGCCTTCACTGCGACTCACCACGTTTGTCACCTCCTCAAATGGCCACATGAGCCTGCAGGCATTTCACATGAGTGTCCAGTACTTCGGCCAGAACATCCCCATCTCCCTGGACCGTGTCCTTTGACTGTAGTTGTAGAGATACTGTTTGACGCCTTTCTCCTGTTGTAGAAGGCGGTTGAACATCAGGAAGGTTGAATTCCAGCGAGTCGTGCTATCGCAAATCAAGCGTCTCACCGGCAAATTGTTTCTCCACTGAATATCGGCAAAGCATGCCATGGCCTGTAAGCCTGGGTACTTAGACACAAATCTCTGAATTATGAGATTCAGCACATGTACAGGGTACATGTGTATACTTTCCCAAATTCGAAGCCGAAATGAGATTGCTGCCGTTGTCACACACCACGTTGCCGCTCTCCAGTTGGTGCGGGGTCAGCCACTGATCCACCTGTTTGTTAAGAGCAGCCAGGAGAGCTGCTCCAATGTGACTTTCCGCTTTGAAGCAAGACATGTCTAAGATGGCGTGAGACCGTCATACCTGGCATGCAGCATAGGCCCTGGGGAGCTGGGGCTGTGTAGCTGCAGAGGAGATTGCAGCACCAGTAGAGTAGCACTGTCATTCAGCCAAGGAGGAGGAGGAGGATGACAGCAAAGAGGATGTAGCAGGAGAGGAGGTGGCAGCAGGCCTGCCTGCAAGCTGTGGAGGTGTCACAACTTGGTCTGCTGCACAGCCACATACTCCCTGCTTGCCAGCGGTCACCAGATTGACCCAATGGGCTGTGTAAGTAATGTACCTGCCCTGACCATGCTTAGCAGACCAGGCATCCGTGGTCAGATGGACCCTTGACCCGACGCTGTGTGCCAGAGATGACACCGCTTGCCTTTCATCTTCATGGTACAGTTTGGGTATCGCCTTTTTTGAGAAATAATTGCGGCCTGGTATCTTCCACTGCAGTGTCCCAATGGCCACAAATTTTCGGAAGGCCTCAGAGTCCACTAGCTAGTATGGTAGCAGCTGGCGAGCTGACAGTCCCGCCAAGCCAGCTGTCAGATGCCGGGCAAGGGGGTGACTGCAGACATTGGCTTCTTCCGCTCAAAGATTTCCCTCATGGACACCTGGCTGCTACTCTGTGCAGAGAAGCAGGAACCACTCAAGGTGAGAGGCAGAGTAGAGGAGGGTGGCTGTGATTGTGAAGGTGCAAGGGAGAAAGCGGCTGAAGATGATGCACCTGAAGGAGAAAAAGGAGAAGGAGGGTGGCTTTTCTTTTGTGTGCTGCTTTTCCTCTGGTGCTCTTCCCATTGCAGCTTGTGCCTTTTCTCCATGTGCCTTCGTAAGGCACTTGTCCCTACGTGAGTGATGGCCTTTCCATGACTCAATTTTTGGCGACAGAGAGAACAGATGGCAATGCTCTGATCTAAGGCAGACACACAAAAAAATGTCTAAACCGCTGAGCCGCCCTGGGGTTTGGGCACAGTGGTGGCCTCAGCAGCTGATGTTGAAGGGCATGTTGGCTGGCTGTCTATAGGTGGCGATACATGGCGCCGGACACTGCCACCATCTGTTTCTGAAGACGAGCTCCCCCTGCTTCTTTCAGCAACTCATCTCATCCTACTCCTCTCTGACTCCCCCTCTGAACTGTCCCCTTGGTCATCTTGTCTCTTAGGAACCCACGTGGCATCCGTATCATCATAATCATCCTCCCCAGCTTCGCTTGCCTCAGACACCTCGTAAACTGCACCAACAGCAGGTACTTCATCATCCTCCTCACACGTTACGTCCATAGTGTCACCTAACTCAGACATAAGAGGTGGTGTAACTTGCTCAGCGCCTTCATCTTGTTGTAACAATAATGTCTGTGAATCAGTTAATTCTCCACCAAATAACTCCTGCGAAGTGCCAAATGCAGCGGATGTGGTGCTTGTAGTAGCGCTGTTGGCTGCGGAAGATGAGGTGTTCTGTGTTAAATAGTCAACCACGTCCTGACAATCTTGGGAGTTGATAGGATGTGCCTTCTTCTGAGCACTATACTTTGGGCCAGGGCCGCACGAAATCACATCAGCACGACCTCGAACAGACCTGCTGGGTGGCCTGCCTCTGGGTCTGCCTCTGGCTCTGCCTGTTGTTTTGTCCATATCGGGGTGGGGGGGTTGAAGTGAAAGGTATGCACTGACTTGACTAATACAATGTGCAGTCACACAGGTGCAGTGAAAGGTATGCAGTGACTGGTATTACAATACAATGTGCAGCTGTCACACACGTGCAGTTAACAGGTATGCACGGACTGGTATATTACACAGCGTGCAGTCACATAGGTACTGTGAACAATTATTTAATGACTAGTATTACAAATTTGCAGCTGTCACACACACAGGTACCGTGAACAGGTGCAGTGACTGGTATATAACACTGCTTGCGGTCACGTAGGTAGGTAGGTAGGTAGGTAGGTAGGTGCACTGAACAGGTGGATATGCAGTGATTGATATTACAAATGTTCAGCTGTTACACACACACACACAGGTACCGTCAACAGGTGCAGTGACACTGCATATATAACACTG
Source organism: Hyperolius riggenbachi (assembly GCF_040937935.1). Taxonomy (NCBI): domain Eukaryota; kingdom Metazoa; phylum Chordata; class Amphibia; order Anura; family Hyperoliidae; genus Hyperolius; species Hyperolius riggenbachi. The sequence continues at coordinate 160,149,275 of NC_090656.1, read as the reverse complement.
CGTGCGGTCACATAGGTAGGTAGGTGCACTGAACATAGGTGGATATGCAGTGATTGGTATTACAAATTGTAACAATAGTGTCAGCAGGATAACAGGTTTCCGATTATGTGGTGATCTGCAGTATCACCAATAATACAGATACTATATCTGATTATATGGTGATCTGCAGAATCACCAATAATACAGAAATAGTTAGCAAATGGCGTGTAAGACGTGACAAAGTCACTAGTTTTATTGCACAAAGTGTAGTGATTGGTGCAAACAGTAATTTTCTGATAGATCCTCAGCGGTAAACTCACCAGTGGTGATGGAGGTTACAGATAGAACCACAGCAGTAACCTCACCAGTGGCGAGGGCCCACTGGTGAGAGAGAGTAGTCGGACAGATCAGGTAGGCAACAGACGGGCAGACAAGGTACAGAATCAGCAGGCAGAATCAAAGTGGAGTTCAGGCAAAAGTCGGCAACAAGATCAGATGGGCCGAAGTACAGAATCACAAGGCAAAAGGATAGTCGAGAGTTCAGGCAAGGTTCATACACATAAAGACAATAATATAAATTATAATTATAGCTATTGTCACAGGAGCCCTAGTGACTGACCGCACTTAGCCTTCTAAACGGTGCCAGCGCACAGATCGTGCGAACTCTGGTCGCAGTCAATGCGCAGGAACCGTTAAGAATTAGCCGCAGACAACTCAGAAGGGAGCCTGTGAGACACGGGTAATTACAACGTACACACGATTCCACCGTATCTGCCACCACCACTGGTATGGGCCAGTGGACCCGATTTACTGACTGACTAGTCCTGCGAATAAAACGGTTAAACACACGGTATTCTGTCTAGCCAACAACAAACAAACAGTAGCGTATCTTCAGAGACCCGGGATCAGTTCTGTGTGTGCTGATAAGCAGGGTAGCGGAACAGTGAATGACTTGGAGGAAGTCTTTTATTCACAGCAATATAAATAATTAATATATACAGACAATTATTAAAATCAACAATTATTAAAACAGTAATAGCCAGTATGAAATAAAAGGGAGAAAATACTTATGGTTTGTGGAAATATGTCCTTTTGTGGGAAAATCATAAAGTTCTTGGTTTCAATCAAAGTTCAGCAGAATTCTTTGTTCCAGGTTACAGAAGAGATGGCCAATCAAGATGGCCGCCAGCACATGTGTCCTTTGTTTCAGAGCTTCATTCAAAGTTCAGCAAAATGGCCACCAGCCCTATGTCCTCTGAGCTGGCAGCAGAATGTTCTCATATGGATGGAATGGGAGGACTCCCTGCGGAGTCCCTTGCAACCACTTTTGAACAATGCCCATCTTTGGGTGGAGCCTCAAGTACAGCCCAGGGGTTGGACAGGGGCGGTGAGCTCCCTGGCTAGGTGTTCTATGCCCATTAAATATGACTTTGGTCATATCTCGGCTTCCGCTTTCCGTACACACATGACCATCACATATTCATATTTCTCAGACTAGCACCGTTCATATGATACCAAACTTGGGCATGTTTGCATGCCCGGCTAAAAAACGGTGGAATTCCCCGAGTTCTGGTTCTGCCAGTGGCCCCAATTTAATATCAAAATACTCACAAGATCCGGACCAGCAGAATGATATAACTTCCACAGCTCTCCGATGTATGGTACTTCTAAAACATGCATAAAGATCATAACTCTATGTTTCCCTATCCTGGCTGAATGGTTCCGCTAAGTCTGCCCCCTGCTGGGATTAGCTTCCTTGGCTCTGAAAAGACTCCTGGTTTGTTAATTAACATCTGAGTGTTACCCCTCTGGCTTCATTAGCAAGTCACAGGGCACAGGCTTCATGAAAAGAACTCTGCTAACTACTCCCCAGGAGACAGCAGAGACCCCCCAGGCTGGACTGCCTGGTGTCCACAGACATGAGATTCTGATTGGGGCAGCGCAACGACAACCGTGGCAGGAAGTCGATTGCGGCTGCGTTTTCTGCGCACTGACGGCTCGTCCGTCACACCTCCCCTTTCTGATGCTGTGTAGGGGGTTGTCACCAAGACATCCTCCGTAGCAGCCATTGGCGCTGTTGGGTCTAGTTCTCCCTGACACCGGGACAGCCCATCAGCGTTCCGGTGTCGGCCAACCTGGCTGACGGGTCTCGGGTTGCCGGTGCGGCGGGGAAACCTATTGGAGCCTGTGGCTCGGTTCCCCTGGACCGGTCGCGGTCTGCTACCCTCAGGGTTGACCCGACATGGACCGTTCTGGACAGGGCGTTTGCGCCACTGCAGTCGGACGTGGTGTCTGCCGGGACTGCTGACAACGGGCAGTGGTTTGGGTAGGTCAACAGCCAGCCCACGCAGGGGTTCCCTGCGAAGTGGCTGTGGACCTAAGGGAACCACGCGGGAATCCCTGGACCTTCCTGGCTCCTGACAGACGGCACATGCTTTGCAGTGGTTTGCTACATCCCTGTTCATCCTGGGCCAATAAAACTGCCTCCGAATACATGCAAGTGTCTTGCGGACACCAGAGTGTCCTGTCAGGGAATTATCATGTGCGGATTTCAGCACATGTCCCCTGAACGCACTCGGGACCACAAGCCATTTGGTATCCGCGTGGGATCTACCTGTAGGGGGCTGTACAGACTCACTGTACAGTCTCCCACCTTTCCAGTACACCTTGAAAGCGTCCCCGTCTGCGAGGGGCTTAGCGGCTTGCTGCCTGAGCACCTCCAGGCTTGGGTCACTTTGTAGTGCGGCTGAGAATACGGCGCTGTCAGTTTCAGCCAACTGGCTCATGTCACACGAGGCCAGCGGCTGAAAGGTCTCATCCCTGCGGTCAGAGGAGGGGGAGGAGGCCGGAACCCCCTCCACCTGTTCTGAGCTCGGGTTCTGAGCAGTGCAGCTGCGCGGTACTGCTAGCACAGGTACACTGTCAGAATGGCACAGACGGACATTACTCAAATCATCATTGCATGCAGTAATGACATTGACAGGTATAGACATTTTTTCATTACAGACAGGTTGTACAGTAAACTCAGGTACAGTTACAGCATCATCACAACAGACAGTCTGTACATCAAACTCAGGTGCCTTTGAAGCAGGCACTATTGAACCTGGTACCCTTGAACTGGGCACATTCAACCCACCTCCCCCTGGTGCTCCCCCAAGTGTATAAAGTACCTGGTGGTGGGTGGAGAGTCCGTCTCCTTCCGTGAGCGACAAGGCGGTCGTGGCAGGTTCATAGTAGGACACAAGCTTGCCCAAATCAGTCCCCAGCAACACAGGGACTGGGAGATCCTTCATAACCCCAACAACCCTTTTGTGGACCCCTCCTCCCCAATCCAGCTTCACTCTCGCGTGGGCTATGTGAAAAAGGGTGCCCTCTACTCCAGTAAGGGCAAGGGATCGGCCGGAGCTGATGCTCTCCTTTGGCACAAGGTGTGAGTGAACTAACGTGATGTCAGCTCCGGTGTCTCGAAATCCGGTGGTCGGTTCGGTCGCGGATTTCCTTTCCGCGGGCAAACAGGACAAAATCTGATGATCCAGGCTGTGGTTCGCTGGCGGGTTGCCTCTGCTGTGGGTGAGGTACAGGTGATGCAGATGATCCAGGTGCTGGTGGTGTCTGTCTCCGCTCCGGACAGTCGAATTTCATGTGTCCGGGCTGGCGGCAGTAGTGACAGGTGACCTCTCCAGGGGCTGCAGCCCTGGGTGCAGAAGCTGTGCTGGGTGGCCTCTGTGGCTGACGGCTCACAGGGGCAGGAGAGTCTGCCGAGGTATTGGGCTGACCTCCTCTCCAGCTGGATGGGACAGTTCTGCGTGTATCAGCCACCCGGGTAGTTGCAAAGGTCTCAGCAAGGTCTGCAGCGACAGTGGCTGAAGCCGGCCTGCGTTCTAACACAAACTGTCGTACATCAGCAGGGCAAATGTTCAGAAATTGTTCGAGGACTATCAAGTCCTCCAGGACGCCATAAGACCCTTTGGTGAGGCCTAGAGTCCACTGGCGGAGTGTGGTGAGCAAGCTGCTGACCACATCTCGCTACGAATCAGAAGACTTTTTCTGCCAGGCCCTGAACTTTTTCCGATAGGCTTCTGGCGTCAGCTGGTACTTAGTAATGATAGCGTCTTTTATAGCAGCATAATCATTATCCTTTTCCGCAGGCAATTCTGCGAAAGCATCAAGCGCTTTGTAGCGCAGCAAAGGTGTCAGATGTCTGGCCCACTGGTCTTGGGACAGACGATACTGACGGCATGCTTTTTCAAAAGACCGCAAAAACAAGTCAATGTCTGTGTCTTTTTCAATATTAGCAAATTTAAATTTTGCACTTACGGGTGGTGCAACTCCTTCAGCAAGGAGGCTGGGCGGTGAACTCCGGCTGGCCTGTTACACTTTTGCCATGTTTAGCTCATGCTGTCGTTGGCGCTCCCGTTCTCGCTCAGCGGCATCCCTCTCCGCGTGGCGTTCTGCAGCAGCAGCCTTGCGTTCTGCAGATTGGCGTTCCCGCTCCTCACGGGCTTCCATGTACTGCATGTACTTTTCCAGGTCAGTCTCCATCAGCTTTCGTAATGCCTGCTGCATTACCGGGTCAGTACAAACGGACAGTCCAGTACTGGCCGGTTCCAGGCGAGTACCTTCAGAAACTCTGGGATTGGGGTCCACACTGACATTCTCCTGCGTAACTGTTGATGCAGGGCCCTCAGGATGCACAACCTCTGTACGGTCAGGAGTCTCAGTCTCTGGTTCCCCTCGATTGTCAGATGGGCTGGTATCCACTTCAGCGGACACTCCCGGCTCCCGCAGTTGCTGGGTATCCCATTGAAACAATTCCGTTACCAGATCCCCTTGTTTCTTGCGGCCGACATCAATGCCTCTCTCTTGGCAAAGATTTTGCAGGTCCGCCAGGCACATTTTCTTGTAGTTCCCGGACATTTCCACGCCAAATAAAATAAAACTTTTGGGGAGGGGTACTGGCTACACAGTCTCTCTGTATATATAAAAAATATATTGCCTTCCAGCTACACCAATGAATTAGTTCGTTTCTTGATAGCGCTAGCGCTATCTTAGATACTTTCAGCACAACACAGGTCCCAACCGCTGCCTAACACTGTCACAGGAGCCCTAGTGACTGACCGCACTTAGCCTTCTAAACGGTGCCAGCGCACAGATCGTGCGAACTCTGGTCGCAGTCAATGCGCAGGAACCGTTAAGAATTAGCCGCAGACAACTCAGAAGGGAGCCTGTGAGACACGGGTAATTACAACGTACACACGATTCCACCGTATCTGCCACCACCACTGGTATGGGCCAGTGGACCCGATTTACTGACTGACTAGTCCTGCGAATAAAACGGTTAAACACACGGTATTCTGTCTAGCCAACAACAAACAAACAGTAGCGTATCTTCAGAGACCCGGGATCAGTTCTGTGTGTGCTGATAAGCAGGGTAGCGGAACAGTGAATGACTTGGAGGAAGTCTTTTATTCACAGCAATATAAATAATTAATATATACAGACAATTATTAAAATCAACAATTATTAAAACAGTAATAGCCAGTATGAAATAAAAGGGAGAAAATACTTATGGTTTGTGGAAATATGTCCTTTTGTGGGAAAATCATAAAGTTCTTGGTTTCAATCAAAGTTCAGCAGAATTCTTTGTTCCAGGTTACAGAAGAGATGGCCAATCAAGATGGCCGCCAGCACATGTGTCCTTTGTTTCAGAGCTTCATTCAAAGTTCAGCAAAATGGCCACCAGCCCTATGTCCTCTGAGCTGGCAGCAGGATGTTCTCATATGGATGGAATGGGAGGACTCCCTGCGGAGTCCCTTGCAACCACTTTTGAACAATGCCCATCTTTGGGTGGAGCCTCAAGTACAGCCCAAGGGTTGGACAGGGGCGGTGAGCTCCCTGGCTAGGTGTTCTATGCCCATCAAATATGACTTTGGTCATATCTCGGCTTCCGCTTTCCGTACACACATGACCATCACATATTCATATTTCTCAGACTAGCACCGTTCATATGATACCAAACTTGGGCATGTTTGCATGCCCGGCTAAAAAACGGTGGAATTCCCCGAGTTCTGGTTCTGCCAGTGGCCCCAATTTAATATCAAAATACTCACAAGATCCGGACCAGCAGAATGATATAACTTCCACAGCTCTCCGATGTATGGTACTTCTAAAACCTGCATAAAGATCATAACTCTATGTTTCCCTATCCTGGCTGAATGGTTCCGCTAAGTCTGCCCCCTGCTGGGATTAGCTTCCTTGGCTCTGAAAAGACTCCTGGTTTGTTAATTAACATCTGAGTGTTACCCCTCTGGCTTCATTAGCAAGTCACAGGGCACAGGCTTCATGAAAAGGACTCTGCTAACTACTCCCCAGGAGACAGCAGAGACACCCCAGGCTGGACTGCCTGGTGTCCACAGACATGAGATTCTGATTGGGGCAGCGCAACGACAACCGAGGCAGGAAGTCGATTGTGGCTGCGTTTTCTGCGCACTGACGGCTCGTCCGTCACAGCTATCAAACAATTCCTATCTCTGTGTGAAATCCCCGGTTTCCTCCCGGATCAAAGCACACTGGAACTATCTAAGGTCTGAGCGCTAACACGAAGTATTTGCAACAACAGACAATGAGCAAATGACATCTCCCAGCTTAAATACAGAAAGCAAACTCAAACCGCCTGCCCAGAGGGCTGGACCAATCAGCAGTGTGTGATTGGCAGGTTGGTTTCAGCTGACTTCAAGATCAGCTGACCCGTCTCCTCAGATTATAAAGGTCCTGCCGCCCCGCCCGCGAGCGTGCTGACCTAATCTGATGTGCAGAGGAGAGACCTGTCCTGCCAGGGGCTGTGCAAGATGACTGAGAGGAAGCGGCCGCCGTTGGGGCAATGTCAGACGCGGAAGCGGCGGCCGCAGCACTCTCCGCTGGTGAGGTAATACTGCTATACCTGACACAAATTTGCAGCTGTCACACACACACACACACACAGGTACCGTCAACAGGTGCAGTGACACTACGTGCTGTCACATAGGTAGGTAGGTGCGCTGAACACAGGTGGGTGTGCACCCACCATACAATTTTATGTAATGCCGAGCATACACGGCATAGATTATGCGCCGGATTGAGCCGCTGGCTCGATGCCGGTGCATCCCTGCTCGTCCGCGCATGCGCGTGGATCGATCCCCGCTCGTCCCCGCCGGCGGCTGCTAATCAGCCATTGTTCTCCCCGCCGGTATCGAGCGCAGTATTGATGCGGCGGGGTATCGGACAGGTTGGATCCTATCAATCGAGCCATCAGGCTCGATTGATAAGCCACCCTCCTGTCTGTGTATGCCCAGCCTGCCAGATAGATAAAGTTCAACATGTTGGAAATGTATCTATCTTACCATCTATCTGCCGAGCAATTAGGCATTGTTCTACTCAGCAGGAGATAAACTGAAGACAATGCACCAGAGATAATGACCGTGCTCTACAGAAAATAATCTAATTATGCATTCTAACAGAAAATCCAACAGAAAAATCTAACAGAAAATTGTATGGTGTTTTCCCAGCAGAGGCAGAGGATCAGCAGGATAGCCAGGCAACTGGCATTGTTTAAAAGGAAATGAATACTGCAGCCTCCATATACCTTTCATTTTAGGTTCCCTTTAACTACTCTTTATGGTACTAGTTGATTTCCATTCAGCTCACACCATAGTATACAGAGGAATGCTTAAACTTTGATTTTTTTTTCTTTTCATATGTAAAAATATTAAACAATGCAAAATTCAGTTAGTTGTGTGTTTTATTTTTTTTATACAAATAAATAATTAGGCTTGCTATATTTATAAATAGGCTGTGTATAAAGCAGCAAGGGTTAATATCCAACCTGGCACAGATTCTGTAACACTTGCAAGTTCTCTCATTGATGGCACGGTGCCAGGGTTATTAATGTGTGGCATTATGAGAGGGAGGTTACAGGGGGGACTTAATAGAATGGTTGCAGGCTGGCTTTGGGGGGCTCTGGCCATGCTCTGGGCCCTGCGGTGTGGGGTACAAGGGAGGGAAAAGTGTGGGAACCCATTTTTAGGCCCCCAAGGCTTAAATTCAGCAAGACCGAGTCAGTGTTCCCTGCGATGTGCCACCCTGACTTACTTCAAGCTGCTCACTGGAGAACGAAGAGGCAGTGTGCTGTTTACAGAAGCAACTACAAGTAGGGCTTAACGTATGTTGTGCATGTGTTATTGCTGTGTAAACATTTTTTTGAATACAATATATCTGAAAGGTTTTATGCTGGCCATCTTTACATTTTCACAGTGAGCGTGACCATTTTAATTTATGAATTAGTCAGAGTATTAAAGTCAGAGAATCATTTAGAATTACTATCAAAGCATGTGCTGCAACTAAGCCAATCCTTTAACTATCTATATACAGTAATTATAATAAACATGTTCCGTTTAGATTAAAAATAAATTATTTGGTACAATTGGCTATGCCAAACCATTTTTAAGCGTTATAGATGAACTTTGGCTGCTAAGGCCCATAGCACTTTGCAACTACTTTTTGTGTTATAAAACTTCATTCTAGCTCTGTCACAGGAAGCAAAAATGATGAAATGATTGCAACCCCAGACATGAGAAGCTATTTTGATGTTTTGCATCTGTCCAAGATTTTTGATTGGAGAATTAGGGACCCCAATAAAATTTGGGTTGAATTAGAGCTGGGTTTAACAGAGGAGAGGACAACTTTTTCCTGAACTTTGCACGTGTCAGGGAACTGTGCAGATCACCCTCTTATTAGGCCTTCTCTCTTGGTATTGATGAAAACATTATGGCCATGGAAGAATAAACAAGCACCCTCTCCCTTAAAGGACATCCGAGGTGGAAATAAACTGATGAGAAAAACAATTGTATCTGTCTTCCTTCTCCTAAAAATGACATTTTTTTCAGTTTGTACTGATTCATTGTCTCTGCTCAATTTTTTTATATGCGCCCCTGCACTGCACGGCTGGCAATTACGGTTTCTGTTTATTGACCTGAGGAAGCGGGCTGTGTCCCGTGAAATGCGTTGTCTACAGTTTACCCCTTATTTTAATAAAAATACTCCTTTTTCCACCAATATGAGTCTTCTGATGAGGTAAGATACCTCTTTTTATTTGAAATTTTATTTTTGAGTTCATTTCTCCGCTAATGGCTTGTTAATAAGATTAAGGGCGTCTCCACTGATTTGCCTCCGTATCCCTCACCTCTTTGAGGTGCCACTAATTCACCGGGGAGATTATCCGCCAGTATATAGCACCACAGGAGGAGAGCGACCGCCTGGTACCAGAGTGTTCCAGTACACCGAGCGGAAACGGGTATTTTCCGCATGTGATTGTCATTGGTTGCATCAGGGCAACCCACCTTTGTGAGTATTTATTACCCACACTATTACCTAACCCACTAGTCTAACGATACTACACCATAAGGGCTCCCGGTCTCATCCTTTCCCTAGGCCTAAGACGTTCCCCTCCATAGAGTGGCGCCCGTTAAGGACCTTCCCAGAAACTCTGCTCAATTACACTTTCACTGAAGTATGCTAGAGAGAATTATTGACCCTTTTTATCTGTTACCTGCTCTTAGAAGCCATTTACTGACATGAAAGTATTTTATGGCTTTAATTACTTATCAGTGAGGGTTATGCTATAGTCTGACCCAGTCCAACCTGGACAGAAACTGTCACTTGCATACTTGATGTTTAACTCTTTCAGGCAGAGAAAGAAAAAAAGGAACACAGCCTAGTTATTTGTGTGCTTGGCACTATACATACACAAGTCTATCTCATCATGTCACATGTCACCTCGGTTGTCCTTTAAGGGCTATAAACAGCTATTCCCCCCAGGCCGGAACCCCGATTGGTTTAGAAAACTTGCTTTGTAGAATGCCTATCCCTGCAACTATTACAATTGATAAAGGAGAGAAAAGTCTCCCAGGATCCACTAAAATGATGTGAGATGATAACATTAGATTCCTTAAAGGGACCCTGAGCAGTAAGGAAAAAAGGAAATCCAAACTTACCTGGGGTTTCCTCCAGCCCCCCCATAGCCCACAAGGTCCCCCGGGGTCCTTTTCCTCCCTTCCCTGGTCCCGCTGGCGGCTCAGAAAGTCTGGCGACTTTGGCTGAAATCTAGCGTGCACGCCCTCGGTGTGCACCCTGTGCGTCATTACGCCGGGCGCCGTAAGAGTCCTGGCCATGTGCAGTTCGGTCTTTAGAGAACCGCCCATGCGCAGGACTCTCACGGGAACTGGTGTGACTTCAGCCGAAACCAAGCGGGACCATGGAAGGGAACAGGAGGATGCCAGGGAACCTTGTTGGCTATGGGAGGCTGGAAGAAACCCCAGGTAAGTCCGTATTTCCTCTTTTCCTTACTGCTCAATGTCCCTTTAAAGGCCCATATTCACTTTTGAGTTTTCCACTAGGTGATATTTTCTCAGTTTGTCATAAATTGTCTTTTTAACCACCAGCCAGCAAGAAAATACTCTAGATAATTTTGATACTTTTTCACCAACTTTTGGGACGATGTCAATTGTCAAGTATTGAAAATGTATTTTAAACGAAAGATGAAAATTATCTTCTAGGAGGTAACTCAGGAGTAGAAGTTATTGCATATGGGCACTTATTTCCCTTTCAAGCTCAAAGTTTCATTCGAAAATTGGAAGGAGTTGAATGAACTATTTGATCCAAGTATAAGGATTTAGAGAAGCATCTAAAATGAGATCCTTGCAAAACGTCATGGTTGTAGGCATGCAGTAACTGGGAAAGGGAATTGGGATGTTCTGAAAAAAGTATGGTTTGGAGGGAAATCTTTAGGGCTGTGTGGCTCCAGGGCTCTCCATCTTACTGACTCTTACAATATAAAATCGTAATGAGGTGGTATTTGACCCCAGGCATGAGTTGGAGAGGGAGCTCCAGGATTGACAGTATTTGCTGGCACTGTGGAGCTACTTCTGGATAATTCGCACATGTATGGTAGTCAGGGGCGTTTCTAGGGTCCTTGGAGATCAGTGGCACCTGTGGGCACCAGGCGGGGAGGTACATGCGGCGCGCGCAGTGCGGCGCGGCAAAAAATGGGCGTGGCCATGCGGTGAGTGGGCGTGGCCATGGGTGGGGCCAAATGTACATGAACTTAGCAGCGGTGTAAGCTACGGATAACGGGCCTGCCCATCGAAATATTGGACGGAGCCCCCTGTCCTTTATTTCGATCATTTACAATCAGTATAGGCATAGATCAAAGATGTATACGCACATACAATTTTGATTGGTCAATCACTGACCCCCAATTTCCCACCCCCGTGCAGTAAGTGGGCCAACAGACAATGAATTTTATGAACAGAGCTAAAATTGGCTAATCAAAATTGTATGTGTGTACCAGGCTTTACAGCTAATACTGTACATACTGAAAGTAGCAGGGATAATACAGCTGGTTTACAATCAATAAAGGCACAGAGTAACACCTTACACTGTACACACTGGAGGTAAATCAGCACACAGTGCAAGCACTAGAGAACAGCGTATACTGTACATACTGTAGGCAGCAGAATTCAGCACACTGCAGCTAGCGTGCCAAAAATATGACGATCACGTTGTGCGGCGTGCTTATCGCGCCGCACCAAAAAATGGGTGGGCCATGGACCAGAATATAGGTGTGGTAACGGGTGGAGACAAATTTACATGAACCTAGCAATGGTGGGACATCAGATTAGGACAGTGGTGGCGAACCTTTTGGAGGCCGAGTGCCCAAACTGCAACCCAAAAGTCACTTACCGGTATCTATCGCAAAGTGGCAACAGCAATTTAAACTAAATACTGTACAAACGTTTTAACTCATACATGAACATTATGGAAAATCCAAGTTGAAAATAAACTGTGAAGATAAACAATTTCATCCATCCTACTCCTGAAAAATGTATTCAATTTTTTAGAACCTCCCAGTTTTATTTTCTGTTTTAAAACGCTAAAAAAGTAGGTTTAATGCTATTGTCTCATATGATAAGGATTCAGCTTTTCCCATAGTCTCGCAGTTAGCAATCATGTGACCCCCAACAAGACATATTCAGCAATCATGAGGCCCCCAACAAATCAGGAGGCCCCCAACAACACAAATTCAGCAATCATGAGGCCTCCAACAAATCATGAGGCCCCCAACAAGACAAATTCAGCAATCATGAGGCCCCCAACAAGACAAATTCAGCAATCATGAGGCCCCCAACAAATCATGAGGCCCCCAACAAGACAAATTCAGCAATCATGAGGCCCCCAACAAATCATAAGGCTCCCAACAAGACACATTCAGCAGTCATGAGGCACATAAATAGACAGCATTTCACATAAATAGGCAGAATGCCCCCTTAATATGGTAGCCCCCCAAGTTAGGTAGTGAGTGACAGGGACCCCCAGGTTAGCTAGTGAGTGACAGGCGCCTCCAGTTAGGTAGTGAGTGACAGGGACCCCGATAGTGAGTGACAGGGAGCACCTTTAGGTAGTGAGTGAGTGCCAGGGAGCCCCTTTAGGCAGTGAGTGAGTAACAGGAAGCCCCTTTAGGCAGTGAGTGAGTGACAGGAAGCCCCTTTAGGCAGTGAGTGAGTGCCAGGGAGCCCCTTTAGGAAGTGAGTGAGTGCCAGGGAGCCCCTTTAGGAAGTGAGTGAGTGCCAGGGAGCCCCTTTAGGAAGTGAGTGAGTGCCAGGGAGCCCCTTTAGTGAGTGAGTGCGTGCCAGGGAGCCCCTTTAGGGAGTGAGTGAGTGACAGGGAGGCCCTTTAGGGAGTGAGTGCGTGCCAGGGAGCCCCTTTTATGGAGTGATTGAGTGACAGGGAGGCCCTTTAGGGAGTGAGTGAGTGCCAGGGAGCCCCTTTAGGAAGTGAGTGAGTGCCAGGGAGCCCCTTTAGGCAGTGAGTGAGTGCCAGGGAGCCCCTTTAGGGAGTGAGTGAGTGACAGGGAGCCCCTTTAGGCAGTGAGTGAAAGGGAGCCCCTTTAGGCAGTGAGTGAGTGACAGGGAGCCCCTTTAGGGAGTGAGTGAGTGACAGGGAGGCCCTTTAGGTAGTGAGTGAGTGAGTGAGTGAGTGACAGGGAGCCCCTTTAGGAAATGAGTGAGTGCCAGGGAGCCCCTTTAGGAAATGAGTGAGTGCCAGGGAGCCCCTTTAGGGAGTGAGTGCGTGCCAGGGAGCCCCTTTAGGGAGTGAGTGCGTGCCAGGGAGCCCCTTTAGGGAGTGAGTGCGTGCCAGGGAGCCCCTTTAGGGAGTGAGTGCGTGCCAGGGAGCCCCTTTAGGGAGTGGGTGCGTGCCAGGGAGCCCCTTTAGGGAGTGGGTGCGTGCCAGGGAGCCCCTTTAGGGAGTGGGTGAGTGACAGGGAGCCCCTTTAGGGAGTGAGTGAGTGACAGGGAGCCCCTTTAGGGAGTGAGTGAGTGACAGGGAGCCCCTTTAGGGAGTGAGTGCGTGCCAGGGAGCCCCTTTAGGGAGTGGGTGCGTGCCAGGGAGCCCCTTTAGGGAGTGAGTGCGTGCCAGGGAGCCCCTTTAGGGAGTGGGTGCGTGCCAGGGAGCCCCTTTAGAGAGTGAGTGAGTGAGTGCCAGGGAGCCCCTTTAGGGAGTGAGTGAGTGAGTGACAGGGAGCCCCTTTGGTGAGTGAGTGACAGGGAGGCCCCCCCTCTAGCCGCCGCCGCTCCCCCCCTACCTCTCAGCAGACCTCAGGATCAGCGGCGACCCGACCAGATGTACGAGCGGGCGCTGGACGCACCCGCTCGATATGCGGAAGTGATGTCACTTCCGCATATCAGTGCGGGCGCTGGGTCCTAGCGCCCGCACGATTGGTCGCCGGCTCGCCGCCTGATCCTGAGGTCTGAGACTGTCAGTGACGCGGCGGCTGGAGGGAGCCGCTGAGTCTTGACAGAGGGGGCGGCCGGGCGGAGATCCGTGGCACCCCAGGAAAGATTGGGGGCACGTGCCCCCCTAAAACAGGGCTAGCGACGCCCCTGATGGTAGTCATGCCCGGAGATAAAGAAACTCTGGCATTATATCCAGGGCTTCTTACGAAGCAATTATGAGCTAAATTTCAGGTTTGACACGTTGACTGCTCCGCTAAGCATAATGTGTTGCATGATAAGCTGATTTCCTCATTAGTCACAAGGAAACTAATAGCCAAAAAGTGGAGGAACGCCGCTAAATAGGAAGTCCTTCATGAAATACAAATCTAGAAATTACGTGGGTGTTGGGAGGGCATTCATCAGCAACGATCTGTATCTCAGCTGGCTCAGGGGATTGGAGAGGTGAGAGAAAATCCTTCCCTCTTCTGTTTTTCCTTTTTCATCTCCCCCCCTCATTCCATTGTTTTTCTCCTTTCTCACCAGCTTTGTGATCACTATCAATAATAAAACGGGGCTGGCATAGCCGCGTCACTGACAGTCTCAGACCTCAGGATCAGGCGGCGAGCCGGCGACCAATCGTGCGGGCGCTAGGACCCAGCGCCCGCACTGATATGCGGAAGTGACATCACTTCCGCATATCGAGCGGGTGCGTCCAGCGCCCACTCGTACATCTGGTCGGGTCGCCGCTGATCCTGAGGTCTGCTGAGAGGTAGGGGGGGAGCGGCGGCGGCTAGAGGGGGGGCCTCCCTGTCACTCACTCACCAAAGGGGCTCCCTGTCACTTACTCACTCACTCCCTAAAGGGGCTCCCTGGCACTCACTCACTCCCTAAAGGGGCTCCCTGGCACGCACCCACTCCCTAAAGGGGCTCCCTGGCACGCACTAACTCCCTAAAGGGGCTCCCTGGCACGCACCCACTCCCTAAAGGGGCTCCCTGGCACGCACTCACTCCCTAAAGGGGCTCCCTGTCACTCACTCACTCCCTAAAGGGGCTCCCTGTCACTCACTCACTCCCTAAAGGGGCTCCCTGTCACTCACCCACTCCCTAAAGGGGCTCCCTGGCACGCACCCACTCCCTAAAGGGGCTCCCTGGCACGCACTCACTCCCTAAAGGGGCTCCCTGGCACGCACTCACTCCCTAAAGGGGCTCCCTGGCACGCACTCACTCCCTAAAGGGGCTCCCTGGCACGCACTCACTCCCTAAAGGGGCTCCCTGGCACTCACTCATTTCCTAAAGGGGCTCCCTGGCACTCACTCATTTCCTAAAGGGGCTCCCTGTCACTCACTCACTCACTACCTAAAGGGCCTCCCTGTCACTCACTCACTCCCTAAAGGGGCTCCCTGTCACTCACTCACTGCCTAAAGGGGCTCCCTTTCACTCACTGCCTAAAGGGGCTCCCTGGCACTCACTCACTCCCTAAAGGGGCTCCCTGGCACTCACTCACTGCCTAAAGGGGCTCCCTGGCACTCACTCACTTCCTAAAGGGGATCCCTGGCACTCACTCACTCCCTAAAGGGCCTCCCTGTCACTCAATCACTCCATAAAAGGGGCTCCCTGGCACGCACTCACTCCCTAAAGGGCCTCCCTGTCACTCACTCACTCCCTAAAGGGGCTCCCTGGCACGCACTCACTCACTAAAGGGGCTCCCTGGCACTCACTCACTTCCTAAAGGGGCTCCCTGGCACTCACTCACTTCCTAAAGGGGCTCCCTGGCACTCACTCACTTCCTAAAGGGGCTCCCTGGCACTCACTCACTTCCTAAAGGGGCTCCCTGGCACTCACTCACTGCCTAAAGGGGCTTCCTGTCACTCACTCACTGCCTAAAGGGGCTTCCTGTCACTCACTCACTGCCTAAAGGGGCTCCCTGGCACACACTCACTACCTAAAGGTGCTCCCTGTCACTCACTATCGGGGTCCCTGTCATTCACTACCTAACTGGAGGCGCCTGTCACTCACTAGCTAACCTGGGGGTCCCTGTCACTCACTACCTAACTTGGGGGGCTACCATATTAAGGGGGCATTCTGCCTATTTATGTGAAATGCTGTCTATTTATGTGCCTCATGACTGCTGAATGTGTCTTGTTGGGAGCCTTATGATTTGTTGGGGGCCTCATGATTGCTGAATTTGTCTTGTTGGGGGCCTCATGATTTGTTGGGGGCCTCATGATTGCTGAATTTGTCTTGTTGGGGGCCTCATGATTGCTGAATTTGTCTTGTTGGGGGCCTCATGATTTGTTGGAGGCCTCATGATTGCTGAATTTGTGTTGTTGGGGGCCTCCTGATTTGTTGGGGGCCTCATGATTGCTGAATATGTCTTGTTGGGGGTCACATGATTGCTAACTGCGAGACTATGGGAAAAGCTGAATCCTTATCATATGAGACAATAGCATTAAACCTACTTTTTTAGCGTTTTAAAACAGAAAATAAAACTGGGAGGTTCTAAAAAATTGAATACATTTTTCAGGAGTAGGATGGATGAAATTGTTTATCTTCACAGTTTATTTTCAACTTGGATTTTCCATAATGTTCATGTATGAGTTAAAACGTTTGTACAGTATTTAGTTTAAATTGCTGTTGCCACTTTGCGATAGATACCGGTAAGTGACTTTTGGGTTGCAGTTTGGGCACTCGGCCTCCAAAAGGTTCGCCACCACTGTCCTAATCTGATGTCCCACCATTGCTAGGTTCATGTAAATTTGTCTCCACCCGTTACCACACCTATATTCTGGTCCATGGCCCACCCATTTTTTGGTGCGGCGCGATAAGCACGCCGCACAACGTGATCGTCATATTTTTGGCACGCTAGCTGCAGTGTGCTGAATTCTGCTGCCTACAGTATGTACAGTATACGCTGTTCTCTAGTGCTTGCACTGTGTGCTGATTTACCTCCAGTGTGTACAGTGTAAGGTGTTACTCTGTGCCTTTATTGATTGTAAACCAGCTGTATTATCCCTGCTACTTTCAGTATGTACAGTATTAGCTGTAAAGCCTGGTACACACATACAATTTTGATTAGCCAATTTTAGCTCTGTTCATAAAATTCATTGTCTGTTGGCCCACTTACTGCACGGGGGTGGGAAATTGGGGGTCAGTGATTGACCAATCAAAATTGTATGTGCGTATACATCTTTGATCTATGCCTATACTGATTGTAAATGATCGAAATAAAGGACAGGGGGCTCCGTCCAATATTTCGATGGGCAGGCCCGTTATCCGTAGCTTACACCGCTGCTAAGTTCATGTACATTTTGCCCCACCCATGGCCACGCCCACTCACCGCATGGCCACGCCCATTTTTTGCCGCGCCGCATGTACCTCCCCGCCTGGTGCCCACAGGTGCCACTGATCTCCAAGGACCCTAGAAACGCCCCTGCATATGGGGTAAGATGGGAAAAAGGGGGATTTATATACTTAATTCTAGGCATAAGATATTTTGGTTCATATACAATTTTTTTCACCTAAGATTGCTCCAAAGAGATAAATTGTCAACTCTCTCTTTAAAGCAACTTTTCAGCATTTTGCAATTGCAAAAGTAACAAATGTAGTTGAAAAAGTACTATCAAAATTATGTTGAGCATTTTCTTGCTTGCTGGGGGTTTAAAAGGCCTTATATTGACAAGGTGCGAAATCATCACCTAGGAGAAAAAGTAGGGGAAAAAGTTAAATGCATATGGGCCTTTGTCTTTCCAAACAAGAGCTAAAATCTATGAACTATTGATCCTTTTTATCTCCTTCCTGCTCTAAGAGGCAATTTTCTGCCAGGAAAGTGTTTTATGGCTGTAATTCCTTATCAGTGAGGATTACAGTGAACCTGAAGCGTCATGTGACACGATTAGATAAACTTATACACATATGATACAACTCCTACTAATGTATTTAGGTATAAACTTTCTGCTACTAACTCTTCTAAGAAATTATGTGAAGTCCCTTTCTGTTTTCTAGTTCAGGAAGAGTTAAAAATCTTGAGTTGTTATCTATGCAAAAGAGCTTCTCTGCCCTTGTCTGCAGAAAATGGGAAGTTTTTGCAGAGCAAATAAATGTTTGAAGGACAACTGAAGCGAGATCTATATGGAGGCTGACATATGTATTTCCTTTTAACCAATACCAGTTGCCTGGCTATCCTGCTGATCCTCTGCCTCTAATACTTTTAGCCATAAACCCTGAACAAGCATGCAGCAGATCAGGTGTTTCTGACATTATCGTCAGATCTGACAAGATTAGATGCATGCTTGTTTCAGGTGTGATTAAGAAACTACTGTAGCCAAATAGATCAGCAGGGCTTCCAGGCAACTGGTATTGTTTAACAGGAAATAAACATGGCAGCCTCCATATTCTTCTCACTTTAGTTGTCCTTTAAACAGCCAAGAACCAGAGAGATAGCTTGAGATAAGATTTTACTGCAGAAAAGTTTAACGGGCCATCAGGTCTGCCTATTTTACAGCTTAAAAGGCAAAGTGCGGCTTCTAACCTGCAGCTGTGACAGTATAATGCAATTGTATAAGTATTGTATAATATATATATATATATATATATATATATATATATATATATATATATATATATACACACACACACACACATACAGGGAAATTAATACTTACCTATTGGAAATTTTCCTTTCCTGGTGCATTTCCATGGCAGCATACTATGGGTTCTGGCCCCGTCGCTGAATCCAATTGGACACCATAACTATACATTTGTTGAGAGTATCACCCACCAGTATTCTAGTAACTATAGTCCTCCCCGTTTTGAGGGTGGGTTCGTATGCTGCCATGGAAATGCACCAGGAAAGGAAAGTTTCAGATAGGTAAGTATTAATTTTCCTGTTTCCCTGGTGCTTCCATGGCAGCATACTATGGGATTTAACTAACAAGAACAAACAGGGAGGGTAAAGTAACACTATTTTTTAACACTAGTAGGATCAGAAATTAATTGATTTTCCCACATTTGAAGAGCTAAGGACTGAAGGGTCAACTCTAATATTTAACAAAAGTATATGTCGAGGACCATGCAGCTTTAAAGATTGTGGCTGTAGACACACCGGCAAGAAATGCCCACGATGGAGTTATACTTCTGGTTGAGTAAGCTAATGTCTGGCCAGGTAGACCTTAGCCTTATGCCCACGATGGAGTTATACTTCTGGTTGAGTGAGCTAATGTCTGGCCAGGTAGATCTTAGCCTTACACACACAGCAGATGAATTCCCAAATCCAAGAAGCTAACATCCTTTAAGGTGCTTCTTAACCTTTTCTGTAACCAGAAGAAACTAACAGGAGATGGGTTGACTGTCTGAAAGATTCTGTGATCTGCAGATATCTTTTAAAAGAGCATGCCACGTCCAGAGGATGTATTAGAGATAGATTGGATTTTACCTTTTTTCTTTGATAAAGACAATCATTATCTAGGTAGAGCACTGATACCACTTTGGGTAAAAAGTAGTGTTGGGAGAACAGTGTTCGCCACTGGTCGGGTTCTGCAGAACATCACCCTGTGGCCGAACTAAGAGCGCATGGCCAAACGTTCCCCGAACGTTCGGCTAGCGCTGTGATTGGCCGAATGGGTCACGTGGTTCGGACCCGAACGCGCTCTGATTGGCCGAACGGGTCACGTGGTTCGGGTAAATAAATACCCGATCCACGTCATTTCTCCACCATTTGTCTGTGGGTTTAGCTGTGGGTAGGCAGGCAGGGTAGTTCTCTCTCCAGCCAGGCTAGCCAGGGTCCCCCCAGTCATTGTGTCGCTGCTGTGAACAGTAGTACACCGCTCACCCACACTATACAGCATTGTGTTTACTGCCACTCTGTGTACACCGCTTACCCACCACTGTATAGCATTGTGTTTACTGCCACTCTGTGCCTCTGCTGGGAACAGTAGTACACCGCTCACCCGCCACTGTATAGCAGTGTGCTCTGTGTCGCTGCTGGGAATAGTAGTACACCGCTCACCCACCACTGTATAGCATTGTGCTCTGTGTCGCTGCTGGGAACAGTAGTACACCGCTCACCGACCACTGTATAGCATTGTGCTCTGTGTCGCTGCTGGGAATAGTAGTACACCGCTCACCCACCACTGTATAGCATTGTGCTCTGTGTCGCTGCTGGGAACAGTAGTACACCGCTCACCCACCACTGTAAAGCATTGTGCTCTGTGTCACTGCTGGGAATAGTAGTACACCGCTCACCCACCACTGTATAGCATTGTGCTCTGTGTCGCTGCTGGGAATAGTAGTACACCGCTCACCCACCACTGTATAGCATTGTGCTCTGTGTCGCTGCTGGGAATAGTAGTACACCGCTCACCCACCACTGTATAGCATTGTGCTCTGTGTCGCTGCTGGGAACAGTAGTACACCGCTCACCCACCACTGTATAGCATTGTGCTCTGTGTCGCTGCTGGGAATAGTAGTACACCGCTCACCCACCACTGTATAGCATTGTGCTCTGTGTCGCTGCTGGGAACAGTAGTACACCGCTCACCCACCACTGTATAGCATTGTGCTCTGTGTCGCTGCTGGGAATAGTAGTACACCACTCATCCACCACTGTATAGCATTGTGCTCTGTGTCGCTGCTGGGAACAGTAGTACACCGCTCACCCACCACTGTATAGCATTGTGCTCTGTGTCGCTGCTGGGAATAGTAGTACACCGCTCACCCACCACTGTATAGCATTGTGCTCTGTGTCGCTGCTGGGAACAGTAGTACACCGCTCACCCACCACTGTATAGCATTGTGCTCTGTGTCGCTGCTGGGAATAGTAGTACACCGCTCACCCACCACTGTATAGCATTGTGCTCTGTGTCGCTGCTGGGAACAGTAGTACACCGCTCACCCACCACTGTATAGCATTGTGCTCTGTGTCGCTGCTGGGAATAGTAGTACACCGCTCACCCACCACTGTATAGCATTGTGCTCTGTGTCGCTGCTGGGAATAGTAGTACACCGCTCACCCACCACTGTATAGCATTGTGCTCTGTGTCGCTGCTGGGAATAGTAGTACACCGCTCACCCACCACTGTATAGCATTGTGCTCTGTGTCGCTGCTGGGAACAGTAGTACACCGCTCACCCACCACTGTATAGCATTGTGCTCTGTGTCGCTGCTGGAAATAGTAGTACACCGCTCACCCATCACTGTATAGCATTGTGCTCTGTGTCGCTGCTGGGAATAGTAGTACACCGCTCACCCACCACTGTATAGCATTGTGCTCTGTGTCGCTGCTGGGAATAGTAGTACACCGCTCACCCACCACTATATAGCATTTCTGTACTGCCACTGTACTGCTGCCAGTCAGCGTGTACTTTAAGGATAAGTGAAATGAATAAGAAATCCTGTGAAAGAGGGAGGGGCAAGGGAAGAGGTGTTTCCCCTGACGGTTCACGTACAGGCCACAGTGGAGCACCGAAGAAAACCCACTCAATACCGCCCATGTTGTCCAGGAAATCAACCCTCACAAATCCAAAAGAACAGGACCAGATAATTAATTGGATGACCTTTCAAGCATCCAGCAGTGGGTTAAGCAGCACCAGCACATCACGCACGAGGTCCGAGTCCTCAGCCAGTTACAAGGAGCCAGTGGGCACACAGCTGACACAACCGGCAGCGACACCACGCACACAACTGCCAAATAACCAGTCCGAAGAATTTCCTCAGGACACAATGGGGTATTCGCAGGAGCTATTCCCAGCCCAACAAACTTCCACCTTTCAAAGGTCAATGGAACAGCCAGAAATGTTGTGCCCGGATTCACAACCATTTACTGTGGGAAATGCACCGCGCACTGAAATGCAAGGCGAGTCCGAGGACTTTGAAACCCAAATCCCAGAGCAAGTTGGGCAGGAGGGGTTTCAATTGCAGGAGGTCGGCCGAGAAGATCTAAAAGACGACATTGGAGTGAGCTGCGCAGAGGTTGTTCTGGGGAGCTCTACTCCACGGCGGCGGCCCACAATCACATATGACGAGTTTGAGGAGATAGAAGAGGAGGGTTTGGACAATGTGGACACAGACACAGATTTTGTATGTGAAGGAGAACATCGCCGTCGTAGCAGCACAGATGAGTCTGTTGAAGAACCCACTACTGCACGAGTTCGCCTTGTGCCACAAGGTAGGCGGCGCAAAATTTCAGGCACCACAAGCTTGGAAGTTCAAGTGAGACGCAAAAGAGGCGCAAACAGAAATCGCCAGCAAGGCAGGTGCTCCAAAGTCTGGCCTTTCTTTGAAGACTGCAGTGAGGATGGTACCATGGTGATTTGCAAGGTGTGCAAGACCCGCCTGAGCAGGGGGAAAAATATTAACAACCTCTCCACCACCAGCATGACCCGCCACATGGTATCCAAACATCCCACTCTGTGGGCAAACGCGGCAGGACAGGGTACCAGCAACACTGCCTCCCTTGGGGTCACCAGACTCACCGCCAGACCCTCGTCAGCAGCAGCAGTAGCCCAGCCATTGCGTGGTTCACAACAACATTCACAAACATCAGACGACGCTGACACTGTCACTTTCCGGAATAGTGCTCTTGAGGTCTCCCAGTCTTCATCAAACACAACAACCAACAGCTCTTCAGTGTGCAGCCCTACGGTTCAGTTGTCTGTCTCGGAGATGTTTGAGCGCAAGAAGAAATTGCCAGCAAAGACCCCCGGGCCGTGGCACTAACAGCCAGCATAGCCAAGCTTCTGGCCTGCGAAATGCTGCCATATCGAGTGGTGGAGACAAACAGCTTCAAGGGCATGATGTCAGTGGCCATCCCACATTACGTGGTTCCCAGCTGCTACCACTTTGCGCGCTCTGCAGTGCCTGAGTTGCATGAGCACGTGGTCAGCAAAATAACCTGAAGCTTGAAGAATGCCGTTGCCTGCAAGGTTCACCTCACCACTGACACCTGGACGAGTGCATTCGGCCAGGGTCGATACATCTCCCTTACCGTGCACTGGGTGAACCTTGTGGAGCCTGGCAGCGATTCCTCACCTGCTACGGCGCGGGTGTTGCCCACGCCGCAAACAGCTGCACCGCCGTCCCTCCCACTGGATAACAACAACAGCAGCACCTACCTCTCTGACTCCTTCTCCTCCAACGCATCTCAAAGCTGTACCTCATCCGGAAACGCTAACCCAGCAGCAGTAGGATCGTGGAAGCAGTGCAGCACAGCTGTTGGCATGCGTCAGCAAGCGTTGCTGAAGCTGATCTGCCTTGGGGATAAGAAGCACACAGGGGAGGAAATTTGGAGGGGAATAAAGGAACAGACGGATTTGTGGCTGGCACCGCTGGACCTGAAACCGGGCATGGTTGTGTGTGATAATGGGAGTAATCTCATTCACGCTTTAAGGTTGGCTAAGCTGACACACATCCCTTGCCTGGCGCACGTGATGAACCTAGTAGTTCAGCGGTTCCTGAGGACATACCCAGGCGTGGCCGATCTTCTGTTGAAGGTGCGACGAGTGGCCAAACATTGTAGAAATTCCAGTACTGCTTCGGGGGCACTCGCCAAGATGCAGGAGCGCTTCAATCTCCCCCACCATCGCTTGCTGTGTGATGTCCCTACGCGCTGGAATTCTACGCTGCACATGCTAGCCCGCTTTTGCGAGCAGTGGTGCTCACCGCCAGGTCGTGATCACGCTTACGCGTGGATTCACGACCATTTTGACGCATTCCGCCTCGGACACGCTAAGCCGTGAATAGATTTTCAACCACGAAAATCTGCTTCGGCTTCGCGTGAATGCGGACAGAAATCCGCATTCACGCTCGTGAAACCCGGCGCTGAAGTCGTGGTTAGCGGAAATGCATCAAACTATGCGGAAGTGACACATTGCAGGCCAATCAGAGGGCCCCAGCCAGGCCCTATCAACCAATCACAGGATGGGAGCTATGCCCTCCCCTCCTGAATATAAAGCGGCGGCCATGATGGAAAAGCTCTGTCCTTGCTAGACTGTGGTGCTGAGAGGATTATCTCCAGGCCATTGTTGTTTGAGCAAGTGCATTTATTGGGTTAAAAACAAAGCGGTTTTTTTTGCTAACACTGCTCTTATACTGTACACAGTTAGCTAGTCAGTGAGTGATTGCTGTAGTTAGTTGTAGTCAGTGTAGTGTAGTGGGAGTGTGGGAGTCTAGTGATTATTTAACTTTGTGTAGTGCAGGCAGGTTCAGTGCTGCAGTGTAGTCAGTGTAGTGGGAGTGGGGATTATCTGTGTGTAGTGCAGGCAGGCAGGTTAGTGCAGCTGCAGTGTTCACTTGTATATTCCAGTGACAGTTATACACTTGTACTATTTGCAGGCAGCCAGTCACACCGCCGGCGCCGCCACTCTCTGCCAGCGCTGTTCATTCATTCTGTCAGTGACCTTGTGCCGTGCCCAGTGCCCACTGCTCGCTGGCATATAAGCATCTCATTACACAGTGTGACATCCTTGTGTGCCCACTGCATCCTTCAGTGACCTAGTTGTATATCCAGTGCCCACTGCTGTGCCCACTGCATCCTTCAGTGACCTTGTACTGTGCCCACTGCATCCTTCAGTGACTTAGTTGTATATCCAGTGCCCACTGCTGTGCCCACTGCATCCTTCAGTGACCTTGTACTGTGCCCACTGCATCCTTCAGTGACCTAGTTGTATATCCAGTGCCCACTGCTGTGCCCAATGCATCCTTCAGTGAGCTTGTACTGTGCCCACTGCATCCTTCAGTGACTTAGTTGTATATCCAGTGCCCACTGCTGTGCCCACTGCATCCTTCAGTGACCTTGTACTGTGCCCACTGCATCCTTCAGTGACTTAGTTGTATATCCAGTGCCCACTGCTGTGCCCACTGCATCCTTCAGTGACCTTGTACTGTGTCCACTGCATCCTTCAGTAACCTAGTTGTATATCCAGTGCCCACTGCTGTGCCCACTGCATCCTTCAGTGACCTTGTACTGTGCCCACTGCATCCTTCAGTGACCTAGTTGTATATCCAGTGCCCACTGCATCCTTCAGTGACCTTGTACTGTGCCCACTGCATCCTTCAGTGACCTAGTTGTATATCCAGTGCCCACTGCTGTTCCCACTGCATCCTTCAGTGACCTTGTACTGTGCCCACTGCATCCTTCAGTGACCTAGTTGTATATCCAGTGCCCACTGCTGTGCCCACTGCATCCTTCAGTGACCTTTTACTGTGCCCACTGCATCCTTCAGTGACCTAGTTGTATATCCAGTTCCCACTGCTGTGCCCACTGCATCCTTCAGTGACCTTGTACTGTGCCCACTGCATCCTTCAGTGACCTAGTTGTATATCCAGTGCCCACTGCATCCTTCAGTGACCTTGTACTGTGCCCACTGCATCCTTCAGTGACCTAGTTGTATATCCAGTGCCCACTGCTGTGCCCACTGCATCCTTCAGTGACCTTGTACTGTGCCCACTGCATCCTTCAGTGACCTAGTTGTATATCCAGTCCTTCTGTGCTGCTGCTGAACTGAACGTCCGCTTTGTCCTCCTCCTCCTCCTGACTCAGTCGCTACCACGGTACCACCAATGCACTCTGTCTGCGTTCACACTGCCCGGGTCACCGGGTGCATTTAATTTTTTGGCCAGCACTATGACGCTGTGCTGTTACTACTACTACCAGTATGTTGCCGTGGTCCTTCTGTGCTGCTGAACTGACCGCCCGCATAGTCTTTCTCCTGACTCAGTCGCTACCACCACTGCACTCTGCGTTCACACTGCCCGTGTCCACTGACAACTCTGCTGCGATGTCATTGCTAATTGCTGCAAAAAAAAAAAAAAAAAAAAAAAAAAATTACAAAAACCTCTCTGGGGCCTTTTTGGCGTCAGCCACTCATCCTCCTCCAGCGGTACCTTCGCCGCCAAGTGCCATTGGAACTCGCCTTCACCTCTTTGATTGCTTAACGCGTATATCCCTTTTTCAAACCACTTATTACCAATTAATAGCCCCATTTAAAGTGTTGATTTCATTTTAAAATCCATTTTCTCTAGAAAAAAAAATGTTTTGGAATTTTTTATGTTGAAGTTATTTTGCCCCTTATCACCTCGATAATCCATGCAATTTGGGGGATTGTAGCATGTATGGGGGCTTTGTTATTAACGTTAAAAGAAAATCCGCCTCCGGGCGGGAATCCACGCGTGATTACGCCATTCACGGCAAAAAATCCGCGTGGTTGCGTGGACGCAGATGAAAATCCGCATGCGGCGGGGCCGAATGCGGACTTTTTTTTGCACCCACGCGGATTGCCGAATTCGTGGATGAGGCACATCCGAGCATCCCTGTTTGCGAGCAGAAGAGTTCAGTGGTCCAGTACATGACGGCGCAGTACCGAGGCGCATCCGTACAGCTGCCAAGCTTCTGTGGATCCGATTGGGCCAACATGTTGGACCTCTGCCAAGTCCTCCAAAATTTTGAGCAATCCACGTTGCTTGTGAGCAGTGACAACTCTTCAGTCAGCATTACCATACCACTGCTGTGTTTACTGAAGAAGTCAATGTTGAAAATCAAGGAAACAGCTGTCATGATGCAACTGGGGGAATCTGAAGGAGAAAACGATCAGCGTGATGATACCAACATCAGGCCATCTGCCTCAGGAAACGCTGGCCCCAGCAGCTATGACGAAGAAGAGGAGGAGGAACAGCTGGAGTTGGAGCAGGAATTTCATGCCACCACTGACGAGGGCCAGAGCGGTGCACGTTGGACTTCCACAATTCAGCGCGAATGGTCAGCAGAAGCAGACCAGGAAGAAGGTGACGACTATGATGCATCACAACTATCACAACGCTCACAAGAGGATGATGAGGATTCTGGCAGGACTCTGGCACACATGGCTCAATTCATACTAGACTGCATTGAACGCGACCCACGCATTGTGCGCATTCTGGACAACACCAATTACTGGGTTTATACCCTTCTGGATCCACGGTACAAACACAATGTTCCAAAACTGCTTGAAGAAAGAGTCAGACAGGTCAAAATGGAAGAATACCAGCAGGCCCTTGTGGAGACTTTAGAGAGGAGATTGACATCCTCCCCCTCCTCTAGCCAGTTGTACGCCGACAGACTGACTTCCGCAAACCCAGGACGACCAGGAGGGCAGCAAACAACACAAGCCGCAGCTAGTGCCCAAAAGGGAATGGTATCGGCAGTGTCCTTGGAGTGGGAAAATTTTCTGACACCCATGCAGCAGCCCACAGAACAGCAAGCGTGCAGATTCACCTCCAACACCGATCGCCTGGAGAAGATGGTCAAGGACTACATGTCAGATGGCGTAGCTGTGTTGAACAATCCATCTGCACCCTTCAACTATTGGGTATCGAAGCTAGACACCTGGCACGAACTGGCAATGTACGCAATAGAGGTGCTGGCTTGCCCGGCAGCCAGCGTTATGTCGGAACGCTGTTTCAGTGCTGCCGGAGGCATCATCACAGATCGGCGTATCTGCCTCTCCACAGAAAATGCAGACCGTCTGACTCAAATTAAAATGAATCAATCCTGGATTGGAAACGACTACGCAGCACTCCCGGACCCCATCCAAGTAACATGAACAATGAACATCTGTGATGGGTTAGCGTTTCCGGTCCCTGTTTATTGAACCTCTCATCTGTATTACATTTATGACTGCATGGCGACAAAATGCAAATTGCTATCCGCACGCTTCTTGTCCTCATGCAAGGCCTGGGTTGTTGTGTCTCAAAGCATGGCCTTCTCCTCCTGCGCCGCCCTCCTCCTGTTCCATCACGTGTGCTGCTGCTGGGTTAGCGTTACCGGTCCCTTTTCCTGGAACCTCTTATCTGTATTACATTTATGACTGCATGGCGACAAAAAGCATGTTACCTGTGCAAAGAAAAATGACATTTTCCGCATTTAAAAGATATTTTTTCCTTTGAAACTTTACAATCAATTTTCTCAAAAACTATAAGCTCTTTTTCAAATATTTTTTTTTCCTCTTGTACCCACTCCCAAGGTGCACATACCCTGCAAATTTGGGGTATGTAGCATGTAAGGAAGCTTTACAAAGCACGAAAGTTCGGGTCCCCATTGACTTCCATTATGTTCGGAGTTCGGCGCGAACACCCGAACATCGCGGCCATGTTCGGCGAACGTTCGCGAACCCGAACATCCAGGTGTTCGCCCAACACTAGTAAAAAGTTCATCACTGGTGTTAGGGTAGCTTGATCATGATAAAAGCTTAGATCTTCACAACATAGAGCATGCAATTCTGACATTCTTCTAGCAGATATTATTGACATGAGACAGCCTTCCAGAGGATGAAACAGAGGAAAACTAAGGAAATCCAACAGCAACATTAAATCCCATTTGGGATATACATTTCTTCTAGGTTTCATTTTAAGAGCTGCCTTTAAGAATTGCTGCAATGGATTTAAGGCCCACTTGTCTCCAGAAAATGAGAACAGTACCGTCACCTGGACCTTCAAGGTATTGTAGCTAAAACCAAGGTCAAATCCCGTCTGAAGAAAGTCTAAAATATTATTTACTGATGGGGAGAATGGATCAAAATTGTCTCCAGAAACAAAGTCTTGAAACCTGTTCCAGACTTTCTGGCATACCACATTTGTTCATACTTTCCTTGCCGTCTTGGAACATCCCAACTTAGTTAACCTCTCCCCTTAAATATGCAGGCCACCAGACAAAATTTTTGAGGTGCTGATTGAGATAACAATGGCTCAGACAACAGTTTGTACAGACCGTGAGAAACATTGGCTCCGTCTGAGATAATTAGAGAAGAAATGGAAACCACAGTCTGTACTGTCAGTATAGAATTATTGAAAGAACTTTTGATTTCTCCTTCTTAAATTTCTTCAGAAACCGAAAGACTATTGGTACTGGAGGAAAAGCGTACCGAAGCAGTGGAGGCCAAGACTGGGATAGAGCATCTATTCCCACTGCTGCGTGACAATAAATCCGGGAGAAAATTGTGGTATAATTGACTGTCCTGTTGCACTCGGTTTTCCCTACTAGAAGATGTGCAAAAGCTTGAAAGGCTAAACAGGCGGATCTTAATTCCAAAGGATTTGAATTGTTTATTAAGGGGGTGACATGGCCATCTGGACCGAACCACCTGGTCTTGGCACCATGCACCCCATCCCAATAGACCAGCATCCCTGAAACATAAGTCAATTGAGACAGAATCAGAATCCGCTAAGTAAATAATCCTGATTGCAACACCAGATAAGAGAATTCTTCATTGATGTGTAAAATCACCGTTTTATGTTGTAGAGACACTCTGCCCCACTAATATAAGAAAGGGAGTTGAAAAATGCATCACGTGCCAGTGTGGCCACTTCATCATTATTGTAGCTGCTAACATTCCCAAGACTTGAAGACATTTCCTTGCTGAAAGATGAATGTCTTTAATTGCAAACCAAACAAACCGTTGGTACTAAGGATGTGCGGGAATACATAAACATCTTTTAAATTTATTGGAACTAGAAAATAGTTTTATTGGACTGTCAGGATAATGGATTGAAGAGATTCAATCCTGTATTTTGGAAGCAGTGTGTACTTGTTTAAAATATTCCAGATCTATGACAGGTTGCCAAACTCCTGTTTTCTTGCCAAACAACAACAGAGGAGAGTACATCCCTTTGCCTCTTTGTGAGCAAGGTACCTCCAGTACTACATCTTGCACTATTAATTGGCATATTGAAGATGACAGACTTCTCTCTCCGGGTAGGCATAAACATATCTTGCAGAGTGATTTAAATCTCCACCGATAACCCTCAGAGATTGCTTAAAACCCCGCCCCCAGAAGTGTGGACGGATGGGGACCCAAAAAGGACTTTCCTTGGGTTTGTCGATTAGCTGGAGCAATCTTCATTGCCTTAGAGAGGGCTGACTGAGAAATTTGCATTTTTTTAAATTCTTATCTGGTTTATAGGAACAAAAATTCCTGAATCTTTGCTGGAACGGATTTCTCTGTACACATCTTTGTAACTTGAGTCTTCTATCTTGAGGAATATCTCCAGATTTTCCTCCTGTTTATTATCGACTTTGCTCCTTTCTTCAAGAATCACTCTTCTGATTTCTTTCATTAAAGGAAAGGAAAGTCCAACCTCGATAAGATGTGGATAATATTTACCTACTTCTATGTAAGGATCTTCTGGTTCTTTCCACTGTAAAAGGTTCTTTAGTGGAAAATACCCTTACCTTCTGTTTCAGAAACAACCTCTTGATTAGATTTGACTTGGAAAGATCTGTCATTCTGTGAAGTTGACAAAACTGCAACTGGTGCTTGGGAACGCATTTCCCCTCTTACTGCTTGCTTCATAAAGATGTAACATTCTAAAGGAGTCTTCAGATTTGTCTTTAGAATTTTCAGTATAACAATTCACACAAATCATATCCGGCATCGTCATTCTTCCACACTTCCAGTAAGCTGATTTTTCTGTCGAGTGGTTGGAGATCAGTGGAGGCGGAGTGTGCCGAGTCGACCTGGATCTAGAATGACAATTCAATCTTGAGGAAGGAGATCTTCTAGAATGCTCTTTATTCAGACAATGACTCCTGTCTTCAGAATATCTTCATGAAGAGTGCAAATGCCAACAATGTCATGAACTTTCTTGAGATCGCCAATCTTCAGTGTTATTAGGTCAAGAGGGGCTGAAACGGAATACAATTTCGTATTTGTAACACCCTCCTTTTTTTTTTTTCTTTTAAAACATTGCACGAGAGTCCCCTTTCTATGGGCTTCCGTCTGGTGCTTGCCATATTTCCAGCAGGAATAGGCTGCAAGAGTTAAATAGTAAGAATGTTTTTTTTTTTGTTGTTGTTTTTTTCAAGGATATTATTGTAAGATACTTTTAAGAAGAGTAAATTAATCACTTGGGAGAAAATGACTTCTCACAGGAGTATTAGCAGTGTCCCAGCAACTTTAAAATAGCAACATTAGGCTAGATACTCCTTAAACCTCCAGGAGGCTGTGAGCATGTTTAGAAGCAAGCTGCCCACAGCCAAGATGGTTGCAACATCACCCAAGTATGGGCAAAGAGGAAAAAGCTACTGGCCTATATAAGGAAGTGCACACTCGCGCGCGCGTGCTATACACGCCTGCATGCTCGTGAACACTCCCCACCAATCCACACTGTCCTGCCACTGCAGAAAGCAGAGAACTGGCATTTACCAAACCATGAGACTACTCCAGCCAGGAGATGCTGGAAGGGAGAAAGGATGGAAGGAGATAGAACCAGATAGAAAGCAGGGAAGAAAAGGACAGACAGGCAAGTAACTAACTAATGCAGCCATTGCACATCTGTATGCATTTAGCACAAGAACTAATGCAGCTATAGTTCATTTGTATGCATCTTGCACATGAAAGTAATGCAGCCATAGTTCATTTGTATGCATCTTGCACATGAAAGTACTGCAGCTATAGTCTCTGGATCAACAGGGATATGTGAGGGAGCAGGCTGGTGTTGTATTTTGTTCTCTGGTTGAACTCGATGGACGTATGTCTTTTTTCATCCAAAAGATATAATTATGTAACTATGTAACCATATAGTTCATTTGTAAGCGTTTTGCATGTGAAGGTAATGCAGCCAAAGTTCATTAGTATGCATCTAGCACATGAAAGTAATGCAGTCATAGTTCATTAGTATGCATCTAGCACATGAAAGTAATGCAGCCAAAGTTCATTAGTATGCATGTAGCACATGAAGGTAATGCAGCCAAAGTTCATTAGTATGCATGTAGCACATGAAGGTAATGCAGCTAAAGTTCATTAGTATGCATGTAGCACATGAAGGTAATGCAGCCAAAGTTAATTAGTATGCATGTAGCACATGAAGGTAATGCAGCCAAAGTTCATTAGTATGCATGTAGCACATGAAGGTAATGCAGCCAACGTTCATTAGAATGCATGTAGCACATGAAGGTAATGCAGCCAACGTTCATTAGTATGCATCTAGCACATGAAGGTAAAGTAGCCATTGCTCACCTGTATGCCTCTAGCACATGAAGGTAATGCAGCCAGCGTTCATGTCTATGCATCTAGCACATGAATTTAATGCAGCCGATGTTCATTTCTATGCATCTAGCACATGAAGGTAATGCAGCCAACATTCATTAGTATGCATCTAGCACATGAAGGTAATGCAGCCAACATTCATTAGTATGCATCTAGCACATGAAGGTAATGCAGCCGGCGTTCATGTCTATGCATCTAGCACATGAATGTAATGCAGCCTATGTTCATTTCTATGCATCTTGCACATGAAAGTAATGCAGCCATAGTTCATTTGTATGCATCTTGCACATGAAAGCACTGCAGCTATAGTCTCTGGATCAACAGGAATATGTGAGGGAGCAGGCTGGTGTTGTATTTTGTTCTCTGGTTGAACTCGATGGACGTATTTCTTTTTTCAACCAAAATATATAATTATGTAACTATGTAACCATATAGTTCATTTGTAAGCGTTTTGCATGTGGAGGTAATGCAGCCAAAGTTCATTAGTATGCATCTAGCATATGAAAGTAATGCAGTCATAGTTCATTAGTATGCATCTAGCACATGAAAGTAATGCAGCCAAAGTTCATTAGTATGCATGTAGCACATGAAGGTAATGCAGTCAAAGTTCATTAGTATGCATGTAGCACATGAAGGTAATGCAGCCAAAGTTCATTAGTATGCATGTAGCACATGAAGGTAATGCAGCCAAAGTTCATTAGTATGCATGTAGCACATGAAGGTAATGCAGCCAAAGTTCATTAGTATGCATGCAGCACATGAAAGTAATGCAGCCAAAGTTCATTAATATGCATGTAGCACATAAAGGTAATGCAGCCAACATTCATTAGAATGCATGTAGCACATGAAGGTAATGCAGCCAACGTTCATTAGTATGCATCTAGCACATGAAGGTAAAGCAGCCATTGCTCACCTGTATGCCTCTAGCACATGAAAGTAATGCAGCCAGCGTTCATGTCTATGCATCTAGCACATGAATGTAATGCAGCCGATGTTCATTTCTATGCATCTAGCACATGAAGGTAATGCAGCCAACATTCATTAGTATGCATCTAGCATATTATTATTATTATTATTATTATTTATTTATTTATAAAGCGCCAACATATTCCGTGGCGCTGCACAATGTAAGAAAACAAACAAGGGATACATAATGATACAGACAATGATATACATGGAAATATGAACACTGATACAAGATACAGCACTGCTGATTACAATTTGATTTAACAGGATGACTAAAATGTATAAATTTCTAACAGTGTGCAAGCAATTGAATTAATAACATTCCATGACACAAAAGGGTGAGAGCCCTGCCCTTGCGAGCTTACAATCTGAAGGAATGGGGTGGAAACAAGAGGTGGGGGAAGTATACAGTATATGTACAGGCAGTGCGTAATTAGGTTATTTAGTGGGTGCATGGCCTAAGCTAGAGAATATGCTTCTCGGAAAAGGTGGGTTTTGAGGGAGCGTTTAAAGATTTCAAAGGTGGGAGAGTGGCGGATGTGTTGTGGAAGGGCATTCCAGAGGAGGGGTGAGGCACGTGAGAAGTCTTGTACACGTGAATGTGAGGCATATGAAGGTAATTGTTACAAACCCCACAGAGCAAGCACATGTGATCACTGTTTGCAGCAGGATATAAGGAGACTGAACACAGAAATAAGTGAATGGTGTTTATTAAGCACAACCACACAGTGTATATACAAACAAATGAATAGTGCAACCAAAACCCTAACTAGTCTAACTAAGAAGTCATACACAAATATACAGTATATACTTATTTGAGGAAACCACACAGGAACAATATACAGGTTCTATACAATATATACACAATATATATATATATACACATCAGATCGCAGTACAAGATCGCAACACAGAAGCAAGGTCAGAGGCAAGCCATAAATCAAATACCAGATAATCAGGATAGAACCAGAAATACAAAGGACCAGGAATACAGGAGACCAGAGTTCAACAAGCACAAGGGAAGCTATGTGATGTTCTGGCACCTGCTGTAATGAGAGCTGGTCTTAAAGAGACTCTGTAACAAATTGTTTATCTTTATTTCTTCTATGCTATAAGTTCCTATGCCTTTTCTAATGTGGTCTGGCTTACTGCAGCTTTTCCTAATTGCACAGTAGCTGTGTTATCTCTGTTATATGATCTAATCTTCTCTCTATAGTCGGCACAGTCAGGCTGAGGCAGTCAGACTGGAATGTGCAGGGCTGCTTGTGATTAGCTAGAAGCTGTACACACCCCCTGCAGGCTCTGTGTGACTAACACACTCTGCTTAGCTGAGCCTATTAGAAGCTGGTTAGTTTGTTTGTAAACACTGCCTAAAACTGGCAATTACAAGCCAGGTTTGCAGCAGAGAATGGCAGAAACAGCACAGAGGGGACCAGGAGCACATAATGAATAGAATGGTATGCTTTTTATTGTAAGAATTTCAGAGTACAGATTCTCTTTAAGTAAGGTGAGCATTGGGTGTGTCAGCAGATCGGCCTGCAAAGTCCCAAGCAGGTTGACCTCTGCTGGCAGGAGGTGGAAGTCCCAAGAAACTCCAGAGTCTGATGCCATCTGCAGGTAAGACTGAGGATTGCAAGTTTGATGACATGAAGTGAACAGCCCCCTGGTGGTGGATATAGAAAGTACATAAGTCCCGCACACACTGCCACCAGCAGGTAGATCAAGTCCTGAACAGGTTCCTAACAGTACCCCCCCCCCCCCCCCCTTAAGGAGCGGCCTCAGGACGCTCCAACAACCACGGTAATCTCCAGAGCCAGAGTTGGTCTGAATCACACAGGAAGTACCACCACCAGGGTCCCCAGAGCCATCCTGATAATCCCCTGCCAATGCCGTCAACCAGGGATGCAGGATACCCAGAATAATGGCTCTACTCCGAAGCATAACCCACAGGCTCTGAAACCAACACATTTTACCTAGACCCAGATACCATCTGCCTGTAAGAAAGTTTTTAAACTCCCAGAGGGCACTGGCAACCCCAATGGAGTCCTTACCAATGCCCAAGGGCCTGGCAACCCATCCTGAAGGCAAGAGAAGCCAACCAAGGACTCTCCCTCTCCTCCAGGGGTCACCGGATTCAGGAGAGCAGCAGAGGTCAAAGGGTAGGAACTCACAGTGAGGAGAAGCCTGGAGACAAGCCACAAAAAACTGGGGTTTCCTATACAGAACTGTCAACAAGGCTGGCAAGGCTAGCAACAGGAATGGCCTTATCCCTGGTAAGGGAACAGAGAATCCTGGGGTTGAGGATCCTGGGATGACAGAGGCAACTGCAGGCACCTGGTTCAGAAGCACTTGTTGAGGCTGGGAGGGAGTGGTAGTCATAAGTTCCAAACATAAGGCAATAGCAGACAGGCAAACATCAGGTAGGACAGTAAACTGAAGATCACCTACCAGGAAGGCAGGCAGGGCAGCGGACTGGCAGGCAACAGACCATAGAACATCAGGTGGAATAATGAGCTGGGCAGCCGACTGGACAACGACAGGCTGTTCAGCAGGAGTCTGTGGAGGCCGGGCAGAGGCAGCAGCAGGAGTCTGTAGAGGCTGGGCAGAGGCAGCAGCAGGAGTCTGTAGAGGCCGGGCAGAGGCAGCAGCAGGAGTCTGTAGAGGCCGGGCAGAGGCAGCAGCAGGAGTCTGTAGAGGCCGGGCAGAGGCAGCAGCCGGAGTCTGTAGAGGCCGGGCAGAGGCAGCAGCCGGAGTCTGTAGAGGCCGGGCAGAGGCAGCAGCAGGAGTCTGTAGAGGCCGGGCAGAGGCAGCAGCAGGAGTCTGTAGAGGCCGGGCAGAGACAACAGGAGTCTGTAGAGGCCGGGCAGAGGCAACAGGAGTCTGTAGAGGCTGGGCAGAGGCAACAGGAGTCTGTAGAGGCCGGGCAGAGGCAACAGCAGGAGTCTGTAGAAGCCGGGCAGAGGCGGCAGCAGCCTGTGGAGGCCAGGCAGAGGCAGCAGCAGGAGTCTGTAGAGGCCGGGCAGAGGCAGCAGCAAGAGTCTGTAGAGGCCGGGCAGAGGCAGCAGCAGGAGTCTGTAGAGGCCGGGCAGAGGCAGCAGCAGGAGTCTGTAGAGGCCGGGCAGAGGCAGCAGCAGGAGTCTGTAGAGGCCGGGCAGAGGCAGCAGCAGGAGTCTGTAGAGGCCGGGCAGAGGCAGCAGCAGGAGTCTGTAGAGGCCGGGCAGAGGCAGCAGCAGGAGTCTGTAGAGGCCGGGCAGAGGCAGCAGCAGGAGTCTGTAGAGGCCGGGCAGAGGCAGCAGCAGGAGTCTGTAGAGGCCGGGCAGAGACAACAGGAGTCTGTAGAGGCCGGGCAGAGGCAACAGGAGTCTGTAGAGGCCGGGCAGAGGCAACAGGAGTCTGTAGAGGCCGGGCAGAGGCAACAGCAAGAGTCTGTAGAGGCCGGGCAGAGGCAACAGCAAGAGTCTGTAGAGGCCGGGCAGAGGCAGCAGCAGGAGTCTGTAGAGGCCGGGCAGAGGCAGCAGCAGGAGTCTGTAGAGGCCGGGCAGAGGCAGCAGCAGGAGTCTGTAGAGGCCAGGCAGAGGCAGCAGCAGGAGTCTGTAGAGGCCGGGCAGAGACAACAGGAGTCTGTAGAGGCCGGGCAGAGGCAACAGGAGTCTGTAGAGGCTGGGCAGAGGCAACAGGAGTCTGTAGAGGCTGGGCAGAGGCAACAGGAGTCTGTAGAGGCCGGGCAGAGGCAACAGCAGGAGTCTGTAGAAGCCGGGCAGAGGCGGCAGCAGCCTGTGGAGGCCAGGCAGAGGCAGCAGCAGGAGTCTGTAGAGGCCGGGCAGAGGCAGCAGCAAGAGTCTGTAGAGGCCGGGCAGAGGCAGCAGCAGGAGTCTGTAGAGGCCGGGCAGAGGCAGCAGCAGGAGTCTGTAGAGGCCGGGCAGAGGCAGCAGCAGGAGTCTGTAGAGGCCGGGCAGAGGCAGCAGCAGGAGTCTGTAGAGGCCGGGCAGAGGCAGCAGCAGGAGTCTGTAGAGGCCGGGCAGAGGCAGCAGCAGGAGTCTGTAGAGGCCGGGCAGAGACAACAGGAGTCTGTAGAGGCCGGGCAGAGGCAACAGGAGTCTGTAGAGGCCGGGCAGAGGCAACAGGAGTCTGTAGAGGCCGGGCAGAGGCAACAGCAAGAGTCTGTAGAGGCCGGGCAGAGGCAGCAGCAGGAGTCTGTAGAGGCCGGGCAGAGGCAGCAGCAGGAGTCTGTAGAGGCCGGGCAGAGGCAGCAGCAGGAGTCTGTAGAGGCCGGGCAGAGGCAGCAGCAGGAGTCTGTAGAGGCCGGGCAGAGGCAGCAGCAGGAGTCTGTAGAGGCCGGGCAGAGACAACAGGAGTCTGTAGAGGCCGGGCAGAGGCAACAGGAGTCTGTAGAGGCTGGGCAGAGGCAACAGGAGTCTGTAGAGGCTGGGCAGAGGCAACAGGAGTCTGTAGAGGCCGGGCAGAGGCAACAGCAGGAGTCTGTAGAAGCCGGGCAGAGGCGGCAGCAGCCTGTGGAGGCCAGGCAGAGGCAGCAGCAGGAGTCTGTAGAGGCCGGGCAGAGGCAGCAGCAAGAGTCTGTAGAGGCCGGGCAGAGGCAGCAGCAGGAGTCTGTAGAGGCCGGGCAGAGGCAGCAGCAGGAGTCTGTAGAGGCCGGGCAGAGGCAGCAGCAGGAGTCTGTAGAGGCCGGGCAGAGGCAGCAGCAGGAGTCTGTAGAGGCCGGGCAGAGGCAGCAGCAGGAGTCTGTAGAGGCCGGGCAGAGACAACAGGAGTCTGTAGAGGCCGGGCAGAGGCAACAGCAAGAGTCTGTAGAGGCCGGGCAGAGGCAGCAGCAGGAGTCTGTAGAGGCCGGGCAGAGGCAGCAGCAGGAGTCTGTAGAGGCCGGGCAGAGGCAGCAGCAGGAGTCTGTAGAGGCCGGGCAGAGGCAACAGGAGTCTGTAGAGGCTGGGCAGAGGCAACAGGAGTCTGTAGAGGCTGGGCAGAGGCAACAGGAGTCTGTAGAGGCCGGGCAGAGGCAACAGCAGGAGTCTGTAGAAGCCGGGCAGAGGCGGCAGCAGCCTGTGGAGGCCAGGCAGAGGCAGCAGCAGGAGTCTGTAGAGGCCGGGCAGAGGCAGCAGCAAGAGTCTGTAGAGGCCGGGCAGAGGCAGCAGCAGGAGTCTGTAGAGGCCGGGCAGAGGCAGCAGCAGGAGTCTGTAGAGGCCGGGCAGAGGCAGCAGCAGGAGTCTGTAGAGGCCGGGCAGAGGCAGCAGCAGGAGTCTGTAGAGGCCGGGCAGAGGCAGCAGCAGGAGTCTGTAGAGGCCGGGCAGAGACAACAGGAGTCTGTAGAGGCCGGGCAGAGGCAACAGCAAGAGTCTGTAGAGGCCGGGCAGAGGCAGCAGCAGGAGTCTGTAGAGGCCGGGCAGAGGCAGCAGCAGGAGTCTGTAGAGGCCGGGCAGAGGCAGCAGCAGGAGTCTGTAGAGGCCGGGCAGAGGCAACAGGAGTCTGTAGAGGCCGGGCAGAGGCAACAGGAGTCTGTAGAGGCCGGGCAGAGGCAACAGGAGTCTGTAGAGGCCGGGCAGAGGCAACAGCAGGAGTCTGTAGAAGCCGGGCAGAGGCGGCAGCAGCGGCAGTCTGTAGAGGCCGGACAGAGGCAGCAGCAGTCTGTGGAGGCCAGGCAGAGGCAGCAGGAGTCTGTGGAGGCCGTACAGGTATGGTAGATGAAGGAGTAGGAATGGCAGATGATGAAGTCTGTAAAAACTGTGCTGGAGGCTGGAACGCTGCAAACTGTGTTGGAGGCTGGAAATCAGAATGTTCACCAAATGGCTGGGAGTGAGCACACTCTGCAAGTGGTTGAAAGTTTACAGATTCTGCCAGCGGCTCGAGGGCTGCAGAGTCTGACAGCGGCTGGAGGGCTGCAGAGTCTGACAGCGGCTGGAGGGCTG
The DNA here is from genome assembly GCF_040937935.1 of Hyperolius riggenbachi. Taxonomy (NCBI): domain Eukaryota; kingdom Metazoa; phylum Chordata; class Amphibia; order Anura; family Hyperoliidae; genus Hyperolius; species Hyperolius riggenbachi. The sequence goes on along the minus strand of NC_090656.1, from coordinate 160,110,596 downwards.
CAGAGTCTGACAGCGGCTGGAGGGCTGCAGAGTCTGACAGCGGCTGGAGGGCTGCAGAGTCTGACAGCGGCTGGAGGGCTGCAGAGTCTGACAGCGGCTGGAGGGCTGCAGAGTCTGACAGCGGCTGGAGGGCTGCAGGGTCTGACAGCGGCTGGAGGGCTGCAGGGTCTGACAGCGGCTGGAGGGCTGCAGGGTCTGACAGCGGCTGGAGGGCTGCAGGGTCTGACAGCGGCTGGAGGGCTGCAGGGTCTGACAGCGGCTGGAGGGCTGCAGGGTCTGACAGCGGCTGGAGGGCTGCAGGATCTGACAGCGGCTGGAGGGCTGCAGGGTCTGACAGCGGCTGGAGGGCTGCAGGCATTGCAGGGAGATTACAGTTCATAGGCGTTGCAGAGATATTGCAGTCTGCAGGAGGATAACAGTCCATAATTTTTACAGGAGAAATACAGTTTGCAGGTGGATTACAATCCATAAGTTTTGTAGAAATATGGCATTCTGCAGGCATGGCAGGAAAAATACAAGTCATAAGCTTTGTAGAGATATTGCAGTCTGCAGACATTGTAGGAGGAATACAGTCTATAGGCTGTGCAGGCTGATTACAGTCCATAAGTCTTGCAGGAGAATTACCACCTGCAGACATTGCAGGAGGAATACAGTTTATAGGCTGTGCAGGCTGATTACAGTCCATAAGACTTGCAGAAGAATTACCATCTGCAGGCTGAAACAAAGTCTCTGCTGACAAGGTGCAAAATTCTGCTACTGGAGTGGCTGGAGGCAGGGCTGTTACAGGATTGATTTGAAGAGAAGCTGCTGGTAATTCAGGTTGCAGGGTGCATTTTGAAGATGCAGATTGCAGTGAAGACTGTATGTGGTTAATTGATGAGGTCGGAAAGAATTTGCATTTATTCTTAAATGCCATTTTAGGTTTGAAGCAGGGTGAGGATCTAATCTGAGTCACAGATGCAGGCAACTGAGAGAATTTAGGAGTGGTTGCTATGAGCGATGGCAACATGGACTTTTGCGTAGTGACAGGGTACTCCTTAGACCAAGGCATGGATCTAATTGCGGTCTGAAGAGAGGCTGCACTCTTCCGGATCACAGGAGCAGGTAAATAAGTATTCTGGGAGGTTGTTGCTATGGGCAACGGTTTAGCAGGTTCTTTGGTTGTAGGTGAGTGCTGTTTGGCCCGGGTAGTGGATCTGATTTGAGTACATGCAGAGGCTGAGATATTTGGAGTCACAGGTGCAAATGAATGAAAGTCCTTGGAGGTGGTTGCTATGGGTAACGGGTATACAGGCTGTTTACTCATGACTAAGTGCTGTGAACTCTGGTCAGAGAACAGAGGAGAGGAGGTAGTGACAGGGTGAAAATCAGGGTTGTCACATATGAAAGATATTTTATTCCATGCACCAACTAGAGGAGCAATCATTTCAAAACTACAAACTCTCCTGTTAGACAGACACAAAACAGAGTTGGAACATTCTAACCGGAACTCTTTAGATTTGTTGGAATAATATTCAACAAAGTAATCCTCATCATCCTCCAATAAATCGAGTAACATCTCCACCATTAGCAGATCATAAGGTGGATCCAGATCATTGCTAGGATAACCAGAAACTGACAGATTGCTCCAGATTTCTAGCAATGGCTGGACCTCTTGTCTGCAGAACACACCTTGCTGCACATTATCCTGCAGCTGTTTGATCAGGTGGAGGAGATCATTCTTGGGATACTCAGAGAAAATCTGTCTGCAGTGATCTCCCTCCTCATCAGCCAGCAACATATAATAGTACATCTCACTGGAGTTCATTATGAATGACTGAGTGGATAAACTTCACAGACAGGAAGTTTTATCAGCCCTTCGATATATATCAAGCTGCAGTGATCAGAATGGCCAGAACATACTGTTACAAACCCCACAGAGCAAGCACATGTGATCACTGTTTGCAGCAGGATATAAGGAGACTGAACACAGAAATAAGTGAATGGTGTTTATTAAGCACAACCACACAGTGTATATACAAACAAATGAATAGTGCAACCAAAACCCTAACTAGTCTAACTAAGAAGTCATACACAAATATACAGTATATACTTATTTGAGGAAACCACACAGGAACAATATACAGGTTCTATACAATATATACAATATATATATATACACATCAGATCGCAGTACAAGATCGCAACACAGAAGCAAGGTCAGAGGCAAGCCATAAATCAAATACCAGATAATCAGGATAGAACCAGAAATACAAAGGACCAGGAATACAGGAGACCAGAGTTCAACAAGCACAAGGGAAGCTATATGATGTTCTGGCACCTGCTGTAATGAGAGCTGGTCTTAAGTAAGGTGAGCATTGGGTGTGTCAGCAGATCGGCCTGCAAAGTCCCAAGCAGGTTGACCTCTGCTGGCAGGAGGTGGAAGTCCCAAGAAACTCCAGAGTCTGATGCCATCTGCAGGTAAGACTGAGGATTGCAAGTTTGATGACATGAAGTGCACAGCCCCCTGGTGGTGGATATAGAAAGTACATAAGTCCCGCACACACTGCCACCAGCAGGTAGATCAAGTCCTGAACAGGTTCCTAACAGTAATGCAGCCAGCGTTCATGTCTATGCATGTAGCACATGAAAGTAATACAGCCATTGCTCACCTGTATGCCTCTAGCACATGAAGGTAATGCAGCCAGCGTTCATGTCTATGCATTTAGCACATGAATATAATGCAGCCGATGTTCATTTGTATGCATCTAGCACATGAATGTAATGCAGCCAGCGTTCATTTCTATGCATCTAGCACATGAAAATAATACAGCCATTGCTCACCTGTATGCATTTAGCACAGGATACTGATGCAGGCATTGCTCATTCGTATGCATTTAGCACACGTACATCTCCGGGACCAGATGACCGGGCTCTCTGTGTAAGGTACATTTAGTACTTATGCAGAGACTTCCCATGGAAAGGGATAAACCCTGGGGTAGAAAGGGGACTGAAAAAAGAAATGAAGAGAAGGAAAGAAAATAGAAATAGTGTCCAAAGGGGAGGACAAAGGAAAAAGAATACTGGTGGGTGACACTCTCAACAAATCTATACTTATGGTGTCCAATAGGGTTCAGGGGCGGGGCCAGAACCCATAGTATGCTGCCATGGAAGCACCAGGGAAATATATACAGGATCTTCTCAAAAAATTAGCATATTGTGATAAAGTTCATGATTTTTTGTAATGTACTGATAAACATTAGACTTTCATATATTTTAGATTCAAATACACACAACTGAAGTAGTTCAAGCCTTTTATTGTTTTAATATTGATGGTTTTGGCATACAGCTCATGAAAACCCAAAATTCCTATCTCAAAAAATTAGTATATTTCATCCGACCAATAAAAGAAAAGTGTTTTTAAAACAAAAAAAGTCAACCTTCAAATAATTATGTTCAGTTATCCACTCAATACTTGGTCGTGAATCCTTTTGCAGAAATGACTGCTTCAATGCGGCGTGGCATGGAGGCCACTGTGACACTGCTCAGGTGTTATGGAGGCCCAGGATGCTTCGATAGCGGCCTTAAGCTCATCCAGAGTGTTGGGTCTTGCGTCTCTCAACTTTCTCTTCACAATATCCCACAGATTCTCTATGGGGTTCAGGTGAGGAGAGTTGGCAGGCCAAATGAGCACAGTAATACCATGGTCAGTAAACCATTTACCAGTGGTTTTGGCACTGTGAGCAGGTGCCAGGTTGTGCTGAAAAATGAAATCTTCATCTCCATAAAGCTTTTCAGCAGATGAAAGTATGAACCCACTTTTGAACCACAAACAGCGGCAGAAGCGCCTGACCTGGGCTACAGAGAAGCAGCACTGGACTGTTGCTCAGTGGTCCAAAGTACTTTTTTCGGATGAAAGCAACTTTTACATGGCATTCGGAAATCAAGGTGCAAGAGTCTGGAGGAAGACTGGGGAGAGGGAAATGCCAAAATGTCTGAAGTCCAGTGTCATGTACCCACAGCCAGTGATGGTCTGAGGTGCCATGTCAGCTGCTGGTGTTGGTCCACTGTGTTTTATCAAGGGCAGGGTCAATGCAGCTAGCCATTAGGAGATTTTGGAGCACTTCATGCTTCCATCTGCTGAAAAGCTTTATGGAGTTGAAGATTTCATTTTTCAGCATGACCTGGCACCTGCTCACAGTGCCAAAACCGCTGGTAAATGGTTTACTGACCATGGTATTACTGTGCTCAATTGGCCTGCCAACTCTCCTGACCTGAACCCCATAGAGAATCTGTGGGATATTGTGAAGAGAAAGTTGAGAGACGCAAGACCCAACACTCTGGATGAGCTTAAGGCCGCTATCGAAGTATCCTGGGCCTCCATAACACCTGAGCAGTGCCACAGGCTGATTGCCTCCATGCCACGCCGCATTGAAGCAGTCATTTCTGCAAAAGGATTCACGACCAAGTATTGAGTGCATAACTGAACATAATTATTTGAACGTTGCCTTATTTTGTTTTAAAAACACTTTTCTTTTATTGGTCGGATGAAATATGCTAATTTTTTGAGATAGGAATTTTGGGTTTTCATGAGCTGTATGCCAAAATCATCAATATTAAAACAATAAAAGGCTGGGGGCGTGTCCGCCGCGCTATCACGCTGGACGTGTGAGACAGGAGCTCCATGTAGTGACCCTGCATTAAGCGGCATAAAAAGCGAGCCAACCCATCATTTTTTCCCCAGAACAGTGAAGAAGGATGGCGGAATCCCCGATGGAGATGGAGCTGTCCTTAAAGGGAAGGTTCACGCAGGAGCTGTAAAAAATAGAAATCCAAATCCACTTACCTGGGGCTTCCTCCAGCCCGTGGCAGGCAGGAGGTGCCCTCGGCGCCGCTCCGCAGGCTCCCGGTGGTCTCCGGTGGCGATCCCGACCTGCGCAGTACAGCCCGGAGGACGTCCGATGACGTCAGCGCGCACAAGTGACACGCAACTTGGAGCGCAGAAGCAGCCCGACCTGGCAGCCGGCCTGGTCAGGTCGGGATCGCCACCGGAGACCACCGGGAGCCTGCGGAGCGGCGCCGAGGGCACCTCCTGCCTGCCACGGGCTGGAGGAAGCCCCAGGTAAGTGGATTTGGATTTCTATTTTTTACAGCTCCTGCGTGAACCTTCCCTTTAAAAAGGAAAAAAAAAGAACTTGCAGCTGAATAAGCTGCCGGAGATCTTCGCTGGAATACAAGCGCGGGCCTCCAGCAAAGATGGCGCCGGCGCGACTTCATAGACAGGAGCTCCGATAAAAGGTACGGGAAGCCTTCCCTCAGCAGACATAGCCCAGCTCACCTCTGACCCAGCGGGTGATTCATCTCCCAAATCCGGCTCCCCCTCATCTAGAAGCCCGGTCAAAACCAAGTTGAAGCTGTCTACCTCAAACGAACAAACAGTCCCAGCGGCCATCTTAGCCTCTCCCCCTCACGAACAGCTCATAACGCTGGAGCACATTCCAGCCTCAGAGCAGAGCATCACACAAGCCTATCTAAAAGAAATGCTGGTATCCCTCAAAACGTCTCTTTCAGCTGACATGTTACAGATATCCAACAACCTCCAGCAATCCGTCAGCCTGCTAGGAGATAGAGTAGCAACAGTGGAAAATAGCATTGCTCTGCTCACTAAAGAACATAACACTGCAGTTGACTGCTGGGAGCAGCAACAACAAGACATAAGCTGGCTAAAAATGAAGTTAGCAGACCAAGAAGATAGGAACAGAAGGTGCAACCTTAAATTTAGAGGAATAGATGAATCTATCCAAGAGCAGCAGCTGAAAAAATAAATTGAGGAACTGATCCACATCACTTTACCCCAGTCTGCAGAAATAGAAAGATGCATAGAAAGAGCCCACAGGCTCCCTAAACCCCAGCACCTCCCAGATAACATACCAAGAGATGTCATCTGCAACTTTCAGTTCTTTCACACAAAAGAGAATGTACTTCATTATGTTAAACAAAAGGGCGCATTACCAGATCCCTACACCAGCATTACTTTATTCTCTGATCTTTCCCAAGCCACTCTAACAAAAAGAAGATCTATGATACAGATCACCAAAGCTTTGAGAGAGCACAACATCCCTTACCACTGGGGCTTCCCCACAAAGTTACTTATCCAAAAAGGCGGCAAGATTTTTGCTATCCATGCCACAGATGATGGCCTCAAACTTCTGACCTCCTGGGGCATAAAACCTAAAGAAGATCACTCCAAACCCCAACGCTCCAGTTATGCATCTAAAGTAAGGCAAGACTGGCACAAAGTTTCTTAAAGGGCACTACAGGCTCGAATTCTATCTGTTATCTCTTATGAGAAGGGCAACATTACTGGTTGGGAACATCACCCGTTGCCCCTTCCCCCACCTTGGAGAGACCTCTCTCATCCTAATACTACTATCGATCTCTCCAGATATAAGCAGTACGTTTTCTATACTACTGGTTCATACCACACTCTTTCACCTGGCTTTCAGCAACATAATGCGGCAAAGATGGTCCTTCCCTCCCCCATCTCCCCCTCCCCTGGAGTCACACTGGCTCATCCGAAGAAAGCATCAGCACAATATTAGAGAAAAGACCGACCTCGACACCCATCTCAACTATAGTGACTATGGTTAACTTAACTTCCATCAATGTTAAGGGTCTCAACACCCCTTTGAAGCGCCACTCCATGTGGAGAGAAGCAACCAGACTTAAAACAGACATTCTCTTCATACAAGAGACTCACTTCATGGAAGGAAACTCCCCCCCATGCTCTAACCCAAACTTCTCACTAATAATCTCTAACAACTTCTCAAAGAAGCAAAGAGGAGTCCTGGTCGCCTTTCATAAGGACTTACTGGTTACAATCCACTCAACAGAGAAAGATAATCAAGGACGATATTTGTTAATTTCCTGCAGCATTAACCAAACCCCGTGTACATTGCTGAACCTCTATGCCCCAAATTCAGGCCAATATAAATTTATCAAAAAACTGCTCTCTAAAGTTATGAAGGACAACCACCCTGGTCTTATAATTGGTGGAGATTTTAATATGCTCATAGACCCCTCTATGGACACTACCTCACTAGCCCCCCATAAGTCAACCCCGAACCTTTCATCCCTTTTAGCTCAATGGGACCTTTTTGACACCTGGAGGACCACCCATGGATCAGAAAAAGATTATACCTTTTTCTCTCAGGTCCACCATGTATACACTAGAATCAATCTATTCTTAGTCAACAGGTGGTCCTTACCAAAAGTGTCTAAAACATCTATACATTCTATCACGTGGTCAGACCACGCACCTATAACTTTAAACATAGACCTCTCATCTCCCAAATCCTCTAGACCACCCTGGAGACTTAACACCTCACTACTTCACTCTGAAAAGAACAAAAAACTGATACTAGAAGGAATACAACATTATTATGCATTTAATAATGGGACGGAAATTGGAGAGGCAAGAACTTGGTTAGCCTTTAAGGCTGTCATTAGAGGCCTACTGATCAAACTAGGTGCCCAGGCAAAAAAACTAAAATAATTTAATCTAAATTCTCTATTATCCAAAATTAGGGATTTAGAAGCATCACACAAAATTTCTCCTACTCTAGCTAAAGAACGTATACTATTTAAGCTAAGACAAGACCTCAGAACTACACTAGCAAAGGAATATGACTTCAGGTTAACAAGATTAAAAATGTCTTATTACCATCAGAGCAACAAAGCCAGTCCCCTTCTGGCCAAACTTATTCAACAGAAACAAGCAAAAAGCAGAATAGTTAAGCTAGTTCACCAGTTCACCAAGAAACAACTACATGACCCGCAAAAAATTGCCGACGCATTTAGCGACTACTACCAATCTCTATACAACTTAAAAGATGATAAAAATACGTTCCAACCTTCTACTGAAGCTATATCAAATTTCTTAAAAGAAATCAAGGTGCCAACCATCACACAAAAACAGCAAACAGACATTAATTCCCCCTTTACGGTCCCGGAAGTCCTAAATGTCATCCTTAAATCTAAATCTAATAAAGCCCCTGGCCCGGATGGCTTTGCTAATGAATTCTACAAGACATATGCCACTCAATTATCCCCCAAACTAACCTCCCTTTTCAACTCATTTTCCGCCTCGGGATACATTCCCCCGGAGTTCACAAAAGCCACAATTACAGTCATCCCTAAATCTGGGAAAGATACTACTAACCCCTCCAATTTCCGTCCTATCTCATTGTTAAATTGTGATATTAAACTCTACTCTAAATTACTAGCTAACAGATTATTGGACATACTACCTAATTTACTATCTTTAGATCAGGTGGGTTTCACCAAGGGCAGACAAGCAGCTGATGGGACAAGAAGAATTTTGAATATACTTCACTCGTTGGACTCTGACCGAAGGCCTTCTCTGCTTCTAACTTTAGACGCGGAGAAGGCCTTTGACAGGGTCCATTGGGGTTTCCTGAGGGAAGTATTAACCAAATTTGGGTTATCTGGGAGGTTCCATCAAGCTACAATGGCCCTTTATGAATCCCCCGAAGCCAACGTGAATGTATGCGGATTTCTGTCTAAACCCTTTGCAATAACTAATGGGACGAGGCAGGGTTGCCCGCTATCCCCCCTAATCTTCGTACTAGTCATGGAGACCTTGGCAGAAAGAATTAGAAGTAACACTGGAATACAAGGAATCCAGATGGGTCACCTGAATCCTAAAATAAGCTTATTTGCGGACGATGTCCTTATATCAATAACAAATCCCTTCCCCTCTTTACACCATGTTTCACTCATCCTGAAAGAATTCTCCCAGGCCTCCTTCTATAAAGACAACTAACCTTTGTCCGCCAACCCAATTTTTTTCACATGTCCACTATTAGTAATGTTCGTGCCTAATCCTTTTTAACATTAATTAAAAGTTACGTTTTATTCTTACTGTTTCCTCCGAAAAGGTACCTAGTTGTTAATACTTTGAATTCAGGTGTGTTGAAAAAAAAAAAAAAATCAATGAGTCTAAGTCCTTAATCCTAGGAATTGCCATCCCAGAGGCCATAAAAAAACAAATTACTACCGCTTTCCCTTTCCCTTGGGCCAACAAAAGTATAACTTACCTTGAGGTAGATATCCCAACCTCAATAAAAGAAGTATATCCAACTAACTTCCCAGGTCTATTATCCAGAGTTAAATCAGATCTCACTAGCTTAGCTAAATTTGAATTCACAATCTCGGGGAAAATTGCGGCATATAAAATGACCGTATTTCCAAAAATCCTCTACTTTTTTAGAACCCTTCCCATAAGCTTACCCTCTAGCTTCTTTAAAGACCTAAACAAACTGGTCTCTGACTTCATCTGGAAAACAAAAAAACGCAGACTCTCCTTCTCCACCCTAACCACCCCAGCCAAAATGGGTGGCTTTGGCCTTCCAAACCCACTATTCTACTACTATGCATCACTAATAGAAATGTCCCAATATTGGAACCCCGAAGCACCCCCAAAATATTGGGTGTCACAGGAGCAACTCTATACCAAATCCTCCCTATTGGACTTAATAACCCTCCAGAGAGCCAATATCCCAATACTAACCATAAAACATCCTATAATCACAGCCTCTCTCACAGCATGGAATTTTGCTCTAAGCTCCTCCCCCGACATAAGGCAGAACAACCATATCAATACCCCTATTACAGCTTTAAAAGCAGATATCCCAGATATTAGATTATCCAGTTGGATTGCAGCAGGAATAACAGCGGTTGAGCAAATAGCCAACCCTCTTATCAGATCATTCTCATCCCTAAAGCAGGAATTTAACCTTCCCGATAATGAAAGATTTACTTATATGCAGATCTCCCACCTACTTTCAAAGCATCCCTTTACCCCATCGCAGATGCATGACACCTTATGGGAGCTCATATATACAGCCAAATATAGGAAGAAAGGAATATCGGTAGGATATAACTCCTTCATGGAAGCCTCCCAGTCATCACTAATTAAATACCTCAGAATCTGGGAATATGATCTGCAGACTACATTACCATTACCACAAATACTCTCAGCTATTAACTCAGTTAAGACATACTCCAAATGCATATCTCACTCAGAAACAATCAGGAAAATCATATGCAAATGGTATATTACCCCAAATACTCTATCTAAAATGGCGCCTAATCATTCAGCTAAATGTTGGAGGAACTGTGCACAAGTAGGCACTCTCCACCACATTTTATGGACATGCCCTACAGTGAAACCTCTATGGAACACAATAGGGAGACTGATTTCAAACGTGACAAACACAAAATTCCAGCTCTCTCCGGAATTGGCACTATTCCACATGGGGATAACGAGCTTCACTGTAGAATACCAATTGGTAGTTTCACACATCATCTGCGCAACTAGACAGCTGCTCCTCTCTAATTGGAACCAAACCGTGATTCCTTCACTCTCCCTGATACTAAATTTAGTTGACCAAAACCTCAAGATGGAACACCTCCTCAGAGCCCAAAACAACCAAAACGTATTAAAATATAGATGGGAGTTCGATTGGGCCTCCTTTCTGCATTAACTCTTCCCAGACACAGAATGCCCGTTGAATAAATGCACAGCACAAAGTTAACCAGACTAACTCCAGATCTATCCAGGTTGACTCCAGGCCCCCGACTTCCTCCCCATAACCCATCTCCCCCTGCTGGCTGACCACCTTTACTTAGTTTTAAGCCCTGACCATTTTATTGTAGTAGATCAGGGCCCCCGCAACTGCCCCCAGGTGATACCTTACAGATCTTCGGCCTCAATTATAAGGCCAACAGCAAACCAACGCTTGAATAAGTTCACTAGAGTTTTAGTTCAATGTTACTAATTATTCTATGTTTATGCCTACTCTTACCAGTTTATTTGTTTCGTATTCGAGATGTGTACTCTCCAAGCTCATTTAAGGTTTAGTATGCCCTCGGGCCATACATATATATGCTTAGTATAAAAACATGAGAATTCTCGGACCTTAGATGTCAGCTTTTTTGAGTTGTTATATACAATTATTAAGATGTATGACTCGGCTTCATATGTTTGTCAACTGTTTAAAATTTAATAAAAATCATTAACACAAAAACAATAAAAGGCTTGAACTACTTCAGTTGTGTGTATTTGAATCTAAAATATATGAAAGTCTAATATTTATCAGTACATTTCAAAAAATAATGAACTTTATCACAATATGCTAATTTTTTGAGAAGATCCTGTATATATACTGTGTATATATATATATATATATATATATATATATATATATATATATATATATAAATTATTCTGCAAATTATATTTCCCTCTGATTTTCCTAAATAGTGGATGCAAGTGTCAATAAGCATCATTTTTTAGTCATCAACAATTAGAGCATAATTCAAATGTTACTAATGAGATTTATTCAAGAATAAAAATAAAAATAAAATGCACTGTTCCAAATTATTACGCACAACAGAGTTTTAAAAAATGTTATAGGTTGTAAAGATCTGAAAATGGTCATTTGCTGAATTTGCAGCATTATGAAGTCATATTTACTATAATCAAAAGCGATTTCAATTAAAAACAGCTTAACAGGTCAAGTTATATAGGACACAAAGGGAGAAGAGAGCGCTCCATTGGTCCGTTGGAGCAGAGCCTGGAGTGGATATCTTCAATTAAAGGGCCAGAACAATTTACGCTAAGCGCAAGAAAAATTACTTTTTTGCTTTCAAGTTATATAAGACCCCTTATTCGATAGCAGCTTCAGAATTATTGCATCCATTAAACTGTTGAGTTTTGAATTTCCTTGCAGGATGTCAGAATAACCTCTCAGAGCTGCTGTTTGGATGTAAACTGCCTCCCACCCTCATATATCTTTTGCTTCAGGTTGTTCCAATGTTCTCAGGCTTCTGAAGACCAGCGGCTCTGTACTGCACACGCACGTGTGCGCAAGAGAGGGCGCCTGCGCATCTGCAGTAGAGTGGCCCGTCTTCGGGAGCCTGAGTGCTTCTGAAGACTGCCGAAGTATCCCCAACCCAGAAGAAAGCAGTCCATGACCAAATTGGTCGTGGACTGCTAACAGGGAGCCTGTGGGGGAACACGAAAACACAGGACCCAGAGCCTTCCCTCTCCTTAGGTGAGTATCTGTTATTTCTTTTAGATTTGACTTCAGACTCTCTTTAAGTACCATGGAAGTAAGTGGACAGTCAGAAACTCCAAATACTTTTCAGAAGTAATTTTCACACCTTCAGGGACCCTAAAGGGGATGACCAGCTCTCTCCCCATGATTCGGACCCAAACCATTACTCTGCCACCTTCTTGCTGATGTCCCAGCCTTGCTGTCACATGGTGGCCAAACTCTCCACCACTCCATCCATCTTGACCAGAGTTGGCCATCTTGACCACTGTGCGCTGGTGAGAGACACACAGTCTCTCCTTGCAGTGTCATGACCCAGAGGTGAACGTGGGCCATTGCGGCCCACAGGAGCGGAAGGGACAGGGCCAATCCTAGAATTTTTGCCGCCTAAGGCAAACTTTTGAGCATGCACCCCCCCCCATAGGTAGTATAATTGCCCCCAGGTAGCCTGAAGGGAGTAGCAGCCAGGAAGGGGGACAGCGGACACAGCGGTGGGGAGGGGGGGGTCGAACCCCCCTTTCACCTGGGTTCCCGCATTCGCTTTCCCCGTTCCAGCTTATTGTGCAGCGTGTGGTCAGGCAGCGGGCGGGGGAGCAATTACTCACCTCTTTCTTCCGCGTTCCAGCGTGCATACCACCGTCACTTCCTGCAACCTGCAATGTCGCTCAAGTCGGTGGCAATCAGGAAGTGACGAGTGGTGGTACACACGCTGGACTGTGGAAGGAAGAGATGAGTAGAGTAATTGCTCCCCCCGCCCACTGCCTGACCACACGCTGTGCAATTAGCTGGAGGGGGGGGAGTGGACGGGGGACCCAGGTGAGGGAGTCCAGCCCCCTCCCCACCGCTGTGCCCGCTGCCCCTCTTCCTGGATGCTACCCCCTCCAGCTTGGCGCCCCCCCACCCATGGCCAGGTGGGCGCCGCCTGAGGAACCTGCCTCATGGGGCTGGGCGGGGAGCTGAGGTTTTTGAGGCTACTTGATCCGCTCAGCCCTCCAGATCAAGTAGCCTACTTTTTTTTTATTTTATGAGCCCACCTCAGGCTCTATTTAAATACAATTTGCATAATAATTTGGAACGCAGAGTACATGTATGTGTGTATGTATGTGCCGCCATCACTTAAAAACGCCTTGACCAATTTCAAAGAAACTTGGTATACAGATCCCTTACTACCTGGGATGATATGTTCTGGGTCTCGCGTCCCCCCTGCACACCGGGGCGGAACCACAAACAGCCACAGTCAGATTTCACGCATTTAAATCAATGGAAAAAAATGTAAAGGCTGCCATTCTCACAGTGATAAATCCAGAGTCCCCAAACTTGGCATAGTGGGTCACTTGGTGACTGAGGTCACAAATTCATGGAAAATGGGTAAAGCATAAAACAGCCAAGCAAATTTCAGACGTCCATTTTAAATTGGAAAATGTAAACTACAGCCATTCTTCGACTCGTAATTGCAGTGTTTTTAAACATGACAGTTAGTCACTGGGTGACTGGGATTAATCTGCTGAAAAGTGGGTGGAGCCTTCAACAGCTAATCAAAATTCTCCTATTGATTTTCAAGGGCAATATTTAAACTGCTGCCATTCTTACACGGTTAATGGCAGAGGCCTGAAAGCTGCTACAGTTGGTCACTGAGTGACTGGGGTTCAAATTCACTAAAGGGGCAGAGTCACAAACAGCCAATCAGATTTCTTTGCTGGATAAACTGCTTCCATTTACACATTTTTGATACCAGGTACCCGAACGCTCACAAACTTGGTCATTGACTTGCTGTGTGTCAAGGTTACAAAACATGGGCAGAGCCATAACCCACACATTTTTCACCAGGAAAATGTAAACTGCAGCCATTCTTACATTGTTAATGGCAGGGTTCTTGAACTTCACACAGTTGGTCACTGGGTGACTGAGATTAATATTCAGGAAAGTGGTTGGAGCCTACAACAGCCAATCAAAATTCACCTATTGATTTTCAATTGTGTTTTGTTTTTAAATTTTAGTTTAGTAATGTTATGTATTTGATAAATGTCAATGATGAGGCTTATTATCTGAAAGCAGCCACTTTATTTTAAATACAGTGATGCTATTTATTTAGTGAACTGCTGATGACTTATATTGTCTGAATGTGGCTCAAGATGTTTTTGTTATGTTTTGTATGGTGAAATATATTTCAGAATAGAGTGGTGGGTGGGGTATTTATTAGAGTGGGGAATGTTTTGTTTTTCTGCTATTCATATGTATTTGGGACACTGCTCTCCTCTTTAATTGTTTAATCACTTAATGACTGCCTAACGCCGTCAGGCGTCGGCAAGTCGAAGTGGTGCTACCATGGAAAGGGCCGCTCGTTCGAGTGGCCGTTCCATGTCAGTTCACGGAGGGTGTCTCCGTGAACAGCCTGCGAGGGTCCGATCGTGGCTCGCAGGCTAAATGTAAACACGCGGTGAAGAAATCCCGTGTTTACATCATACGGCGCTGCTGCGTAGCAGTGCCGTAAAGGAGATCGGCGATCCCCGGCCTCTGATTGGCGGCGCAGGACGCAGGCGACGCAGGCCTATCAGAGGCGGCGCAGGACGCATCACCATCCTGCGCCACCCAGGGGAAGGAGGGGAGGGAGGGAAACAGAGCGAGGCGGAAAATCACTGCGGAGGGGGGCTTTGAGGAGCCCCCGCTAAGCAGAAATAGCTGGCGGCAATCAGACCCCCCCAGCAGGAAATCCCCCTAGTGGGGAAAAAAGGGGGGAAGTCTGGTCACCCTGGCTCAATCCTGATCTCTGCTGCGGGCTGGAGAGCCCACGCAGCACCAATCATAGGAAAATCCCCTGGTCCTTATATGGCAACTCCTGTTGTTGTTGTTTTTTTTATGGATATTGCAGTTGCGGTTTTCTTCTGGTTTGAGCTGTGACTGGAGTCCAACCTTTAGGATTGATACACACTGTGAAGCTTTCCGGTACTAAGTTTTGCACATTTACAAGGACAAGCTATTATTTTTGAGGCAGAACTATTTTAATATGAGCAGATAGGGGGGCTGGAAGAGATAGATGCTTAATCCAGTGGGCTGTGCCAGTGATATATGTGACCACCTACATTGGCAGCCATGATATTTTACACCATGTCACACTGAATAGGAGTCTGAATAGATTTAGATTGATGGGGTATACCTTCATTGTGTGGGCAGTGGTAGTGGCATACTGCATACTTCCCTGCACTAATTTTGGTCTGTTTCGTTGGTGGACATCCCAAGAGCTCATTGTATTGACAGTGTTGGGCAAGCTAGAGATTGAGAATGAGCTTTGACTTAAAGGACAACTGTAACAAGAGAGATATGGAGGCTGCCATATTAATTTCCTTTTAAACAATACCAGTTGCCTGCCAGTCCTGCTGATCTATTTGGCTGCAGTAATGTCTGAATCATACCAGAAAAATCAGATCTGACAATAATGTCAGAAACACCTGATATGCTGCATGCTTGTTCAGGGTCTATGGCTAAAAGTATTAGATGCAGAGGATCAGCAGGATAGCCGGGCAACTGGTAATGTTTAAAAGGAAATAAATAAGGCAACCTCCATATCCCTTGTTATTGGTAGTAGGATGAAGTATTAACACAACAAAAATTATACTTCTGCAAATGCCAAACTGAACAGGTGGGTTTTCAGTCTGGCTTTAAACACGTCCAGAGATGGAGCTGTCCTGATCTGCTGCGGTAGGGAGTTCCATAATGTTGGAGCAGCATGACAGAAGGCTCTGGGACCAAAAGATTCCAGGGGGACTCAGGGTATGACTAGATTATTAGAACCTGTGGATCTGAGATTGCCGGGTTTGCTACGCAGCTGCAACATTTCTTTCATGTATCTAGGGCCCAGATTATGCAGTGATTTAAATGTCAGTAGGCTGATCTTGAATAGGATCCTCCATTTTATGGGTAGCCAGTAGATGGAGTGCAGGACTGGAGTTATGTGGCAGTGACGGGGTTGGTTGGTCAACAGTCTGTCAGCAGTATTCTGTATCAGCTGTAATCGGAACAAGTCCTTTTTTGGAAAGCCAGCGTACAGAGCATTACAATAGTCCAGTCGCAATGTAATGAAGACAAGGACAAAGGTTGGCAGATCTTCTGGGGGATGAGGTGCTTGATTTTTGTGATGTTCTTCAGGTGGAAATAGGAACAAAGTGGGATTCCTGGAAAACTAAGACATATGAAACATTGGGACACACTCTGAGGGACTTGAAAGCTGAGAAAAGGCGGAGCAGTTAAACAGGGTGCAGGCAGTGTCCTGTTTAAAAGACCGCGTCTACAAATAGGTTCTTAGGGCGCCCTTCTAAACAGGATGAGTTTTAAAGGGAGGGGGGGTTAAGGTTAGGTGTGCAATGTTGGGTTAGCTGTCCATGGTCAGGGTGTGTGTGGGTATGTGGGTGTTAAGGTTACATAGTTATTTTGACTTGAAAAAAGACATACCTCCATCATATTCAACTAATAAATAATGTACAAAACTAGCCTGCACACTCACACATCTCTGTTGATTCAGAACAAAAAGAAGAAAAAGGTATACCTGGCACCAGTATGTAGCAGGGATCCGTAGGCCACAGGTGGGCTCACGTCTGGCGTGCTTCAGTGTGTAGTAGTCCAACTATCCAAAAAAAGAAAACAGAAATGGGCATTGAAGTCTAAAAGCCCTTTATTGTGGCTGGGTAGTGGTATACAGCAGTGGGGGGAAACAAAAAGCCTGACAGCTGTTTCGCAGGGACTAGCCCTGCTTCATCAGAGGCTATGACATATATCTCTGTTGATCCAGAGGAAGGCAAAAACCCTTACAAGGCATGCTCCAATTAGTCCCAAAAGGGAAAAAAATCCTTCCTCCCTCCACATGGCAATCAGATAAAATCCCTGGATCAACACCACCGAGAATGATCTAGTAATTATAGCCATAGATGTATTTCAATGTAAGGAAAGTATCTCAGTCCCCCTTAAAGGAGTCATCAATCAAAAAAATCTCCCCCCACTCTACTTAACCGGGGCTTCCTCCAGCCTTTTGCAAGTGACATGTCCCACGCTGACAGCTCCGCTCGCACCCGCTGGCCCGAGGTCCCCGGCAGTGCAGAGGCCAACCTCCTGTAGTGCGCCCGTGTGAGCGCAGCTGTCAATCAAGCCCACGTTGTCCGTGGTGTACTGTGCAGGCGCAGTAGTTCTGTGGCTGGGCAGTACACCGCGGACAACGTGGGCTTGATTAACAGCCGCACTCACACAGACACAGTAGAGATGACCTCGAGGTCACCCTCTGCACTGGCAGGGCCCCCGAGCCAATGGCTGAGCATGGAGCTGTGGCGTGAGACATGTCAGCTGCAAGGGGCTGGAGGAAGCCTCAGGTAATTAGAACGGGGGGGGGAGCTTTACTGTAAAGAACCATTTCCTAAACAAATGGCTAAAACTTTTTCCTCCATGCCTAGTCCTTTGCACAAGCCTCTGATGTATTTGTACATGTTAAATAGATCTCCCCTGAGGCCAATTTTACACTAGGACACTTTCTTTGCGTTGTGTTACCCTTTCTGCACACAGGGTAGTGTAACAGCAATGAAAGCCCTATGGGGACTATGGGGTCCTGTGGGTCCCTGGATCAACACATAAAATCCCTGGTCCCTGGATCAACATAAGGTTAGTTGCCCTCCAGGGTGGGTTAAGAGTTAGTCACCACAAAGAGGGGGAGTTCTATGTGAGTGTAGGGAGAAGTTAGGTCATAGTAATATATCGGTAAATATTTACTATTTGAATGAAGTAGTAGAATAACGGTAAATGTACCAATAATCTACTATCGCCATCCTGCGCCATTATAAACAGGCAACTTTTTCAAATGTATGCCGAGAAAGCTATGACATACCGGAAAACAGTTATTGTAAACAAGTAGACAGCTATATTTTCTTCTTGATAAGAGGGAAGAAAAAGCTAAGCATTCTCTGTTTTTTTTTTCTGTGAATGAAGGGTGGAGAGGCAACAACTGTAGGCTTTTGCACAAAATACACAAATCACATATAAAGTACATACAACAAAATAAAAAAAAATAAAAAATGTAATAAACAATAATTTATTGCATATGAAAGCTAAAAACCAAGCATAGTGAGACTTGACCAACTCCAACCCTGCATTAGTTATTGTCTGTGTTTGTTTGTTTGTTTTACTTAAAGCAATCTCAGAGGACTCTCTACCCAAGGTCACAAAGATGTGGGAACCATACTATAGTCTGTTCAATATACATTGCTTACAGAAGAACTGGTGTTGTGGGATGGACTAACTCAGATTGCCTTTCTCCCCCTGTGCTCCCACACTTCCCTATTCCTAACATTCTTGCTTTTACTTGGAGCAATTTAACCACACGACTTCCCCTGGGAGAAGTATATACATCCCTAAAAACTGCACCTAAGCTCCCAAGATCGTTGCACCCACACCTGCAGCCTCCTGCGGAAGTGCACAGATTAGTAAATAGGAACATAAGTTCCAAAAGCCAATGTAAGTGTCTTAAGTGACAACAATTACTGTTTCAATGAGCAACAGTAATTATTGCATGGTAAATTACTTTATTTCCTGTTGGTTGAGACGCAGCTGGAGCTGCATTATAACCAGACAGGGAAATGTGTGGGGACATCTGGTGGCCAAAAGGGATACTACAATAAAAAATAATTAAATATACATTTCTTATCCCTATAGCCTGCCCATTAATCCATTCTGTTGCCTCCCCGCCCCACTGTAACACAAATGTAAAAAATAAAGTTACAGAATTTAAAAGACATCACATATATTGCCAGAGAACCAAAATCACAAAATGGCAAAAAAATACACCTTTAATTCCGAATAAAATATCGTCGCCATACGTTGTACTAGGGACATCATTTAAACATTGTCAAAACTGGGACATCATTTAAACATTGTCATAACTTGGAAAAATGGGCAGATAAAATGTGCAGTCTTTAATTACAGTAGCACATTTTATTTTAAAACTATAATGGCTGAAAATTGAGAAATAATGATTTTTTTTTATTATATTCCTTCTTATTCAGTTCAAAATACATATAAAATAATTCTTAGCAAAAAGTACCACCAAAAGAAAGCCTAATTTGTAACAATGTATAGATCATTTAGGTATGATAAGTACTGATAAAGTTATTGCCAAATGCTGCAGCGCTGAAATGTGAAAATTGCTCTGGCTTTTAAAGTGAACCAGAGACAAAGCACCCTCATGTATTTTACCATATATATATCAGTGGGAACATTAGAGAAAACACCTACCCTGCTCTCTGTTTCATTCTTCACTGTTCAGCTTGCTTCTTATCAGCACTGATAAAATCCCAGACTGAGCATTCAGTCTGGCTTTGCTCAGAAATCTTTATAGCTGAGTCATTACAGCAGAGCCAGAAGGGGGCAGGCTTGGGCTTGAAAAGACATGAGAAAAGACAGCTATAAAGATTCCTAAACAAAGCCAGACTGAATGCTCAGTTGGTGATTTTATCAGGGCTGATAAGAAGCAAGCTGAACAGTGAAGAATGAAACAGAGAGCAGAGTAGGTGTTTTCTCTAATGTCCCCACTGATACATACAGTGGGTTGCAAAAGTATTCGGCCCCCTTGAAGTTTTCCACATTTTGTCACATTACTGCCACAAATATGCATCAATTTTATTGGAATTCCCCGTGAAAGACCAATACAAAGTGGTGTACATGTGAGAAGTGGAACGAAAATCATACATGATTCCAAACATTTTTTACAGGTGAACCAGCTTGCCTGTCCCTGCTGAAGAGATGCACCCACCTGAGCATGATGCTGCCACCACCATATTTGACAGTGGGGATGGTGTGTTCAGAGTGATGTGCAGTGTTAGTTTTCTGCCACACAGGTGCGGGTCAGGTGCGGGTATGAAAAAGTGGACCCGCGCAGGCCTCTACCACACATAGCATTTTGCATTTTGGCCAAAAAGTTCAATTTTGGTCTCATCTGACCAGAGCACCTTCTTCCACATGGTTGCTGTGTCCTCCACATGGCTTGTGGCAAACTGCAAACAGGACTTCTTTTGCTTTCTGTTAACAATGCCTTTCTTCTTGCCACTCTCCCATAAAGGCCAACTTTGTACAGTGCATGACTAATAATTGTCCTATGGACAGAGTCTCCCACCTGAGCTGTAGATCTCTGCAGCTCGTCCAGAGTCACCATGGGCCTCTTGACTGCATTTCTGATCAGCGCTCACCTTGTTCGGCCTGTGAGTTTAGGTGGATGGTCTTGTCTTGGTAGGTTTACAGTTGTGCCATACTCCTTCCATTTCTGAATGATCGCTTGAACAGTGCTCCTTGGAATGTTCAAGGCTTTGGAAATCTTTTTGTAGCCGAAGCCTACTTTAAATTTCTCAATAACTTCATCCCTGACCTGTCTTGGACCTGTCTTGTGTGTTCTTTGGACTCCACGGTGTTGTTGCTCCCAATATTCTCTTGACAACCTCCAAGGCCCTCACAGAGCAGCTGTATTTGTACTGACATTAGATTACACACAGGTGTACTCTATGTAGTCATTAGCACTCATCAGGCAATTTCTATAGGCAACTGACTGCACTCAGATCAAAGGGGGCCGAATAATTATGCACACACCACTTTGCAGTTATTTATTTGTAAAAAAATGTTTGGAATCATGTATGATTTTCGCTCCACTTCTCACGTGTACACCACTTTGTGTTGGTCTTTCATGTGGAATTCCAATAAAATTGATTCATGTTTGTGGCAGTAATATGACAAAATGTGGAAAACTTCAAGGGGTCCGAATACTTTTGCAACCCACTGTATAGTAAAATACATAAGGGTACTTCGTCTCTGGTTCGCTTTAAGGGGTAAAACTATTAGGGGTGAAGTTGTTAATTTATCATCAGACAGGGTCCTATTCATTGTGTTTTACTCTGAATAATAAGTGCATGTTCAAGGTTATTCATCCCTTCTGTATTGCACTAAACTGTTTGTATTTCAAAAACTGCTAAGTTTATACCTTACTTGACAGTTGTGTTTGCAAGCTTTATCTCTAATATAAGGATTGAAACAGAAAAAAATATTAAAAATATTGTGGACTCAATTCTGATCCAGATACTTTTTCTTTTGGGACAGGATCAGAGCAACACTTCTGCTGGTTTTTGTCTCAGATGTGTCAGGAGGAAGAAGTCCTTGAGATGGCCTTTGTAATAATAGATAAAAAACTTTCACTTTGTCAGCTCATCATTGACCACAGTGGCTCTGAACAGAAATGGTTGAGTCCAGATGGGGAAGTCCACAAACTCCTGAGCCCACTTTGTGGTCTAAGATTTGAAGTAACCTTACCATTCCAAAAGGCACAAAATGCAGCTGAATTTTGCGTACGACCCATGTGCCCCACAGGAAATACAGAATATTCTACTGCTGGGACATATGAACACTGCCCTCCTTTTCTGGTCACACTGTGGCATTGACCACTAAGAGTATGAATGACCACAAACTGTATGTGGCAGATGGTGAATAATCATCAGATGTAAAAAAAGCTTGATTACTATTCAGGTGGATAGAAGAATGTCAATAGCAATCTACATGAGAAATATTTATGTATATTATTCCTGTGTATGATTATATAAATTAGACTTTGCAGGTAATGGCCTCGATTCACAAAGCGGTGATAACCCAGTTATCACGCCTAAAAGACTTTAGGCGTGATAACCTTTTCACCACTGAGTTATCACCGATTTTTCCTGCTCTTCGCGCGAAGTTACCGCGCGTAAGCGCGTTCGCGCGTACGCGCGTGAGAGCGCGCGCAAAGTCCCATAGGGCTTAATGGGAGCTTCGTGCGAAGCGTCGGGTGTTGCGCGCGCACTTACGCGCGTACGCGCGGTAACTTCGCGCGAGTTTCTTCTTATCATGCCTAAAGTGACTTTAGGCGTGATAAGGGCCTTTTCACCACGGTGCTAACACTTTGCACCGCTTGGTGAATCGAGCCCAATGTCTATCACATTTTATATACAGGATATTAAAGCAACCCTGAACTGAAAATAAACTTATGAGATAATTTATTGCACATGTATCAGAAACGCTATAATAGGACCTTTCAGCAGTCTCATATTTCCATTTTCAATTTAAGGAACTACCGGTAAATTTGATGTTGAAAGTTTGTAGAACGATTTCAGTTTGATGTAAAGTTTTGGTTTATTCAGCTCCCAGCAAAAATAAATAATAAACTTTACAGCTCTCATTTGTTACAGCAGTGTTTGCTCACCCAAATATTCTATTTACTAATTAGGACAGCCCTGCTGCATTCAACTTGCTGTATGATCACTTCATTTGCATACAGATAACTCAACTCTCTTACTCTTTGAATGCAGAAAAATAAAAAGTAGACGTGGGCAGGTTCTATGTAGGCGTAGTACTTTATGTACCCATCTTTATCTCATCATGTTACATATCAGTTCAGGTACGCTTTAAGTTCATTCATCAGTAATACACTAAGTCCTTTTTTCTGTCATTGAGTTTGCAAACATTATACTTGTACAGCTATACATTAGAGATTAGAAAAAAACTATTATTTATCATTTGTAACCACAGATGAATCCAGATAACAGAATAATAGAATTTACTGAAAGCGTAGGTTATCACCACAAACTTGCGGAATAAGCAGATGACCCACTTTGTTAACACTGTTGAAAATACATCTGATCTGAAATACTGGCATATGTTAAGCATATGGAGGTCAAGTATGGCTCAATATACCAAACTTATTAATCCCTCCCCAATTGTATATTGATCAGAGAGTAATCAATTATCACACCACACTGCACACTCAGTCTTAAACCTGTATGGTTTTAGGGGGCATAAATTAGATACTTACCTCAGTAAAGGGAAGCCTCTGGACCCTGCAGAGCTTTCTCCCGTCCTCCTCCACCAGGCCATTCCAGTGCTAGGACACCCGAAGCTCACGACTGCACTGCAGAGGTGTAGGTCCACTCACGCCTGCACAACAGCACAGAGCCAATGTTCTGGCTGAGCAAAAAATGCTGAGCTGTTTGTCCCCGTGCTAGTGCACAGGCGTGAGCTTTCTGCACATGCGCAATGTGGCAGATCCCTGTTGACAAGGGTTTTGGAGGGTCCTGGTGCTGGAAGAGGAGGCAGACGGGGAAAGCCTCTATATTATCCAGATGCTTCCCTCTACCTAGATCAATACCCATTTGGGGCACTTTTTTAACTTCAGGTACAATTTAAAGGATGCCTGAGCTGAGAGGGATATGGAGGCTGCCATATTTAATTCCTTGCAAGTTGTCTGGCTGTTCTGCTGATCATCAGCCCCTAACACTTTAAGCTATAGGCCCTGAACAAGCATGCAGATCAGATGTTCCTTACTGGATTAGGCACATGCTTGTTTCAGGTATATGTGATCCAGATACTACTGCAGCCAAAAAAATCAGCAGGACTGCTAGGCAACTGGCATTATTTAAAGTTGGATTATACTCGCAAAACAAAAATTTCAGTAACTACTCTAAGGGCCCATCACACTGGGTATCGCAAAATGCTAGTGATTATCACCAGTGTTTTGGGGCACAATTTTTCACGGTAAACGCATTATTGTACTGTAGTTTTGTGGTTTTGGAGCAATTGTGATTAGTGCTTTTTTCAACATTGCAATTGTAATCACTCAAAAATTGTGAAAAAGCGCTGCATGCATCACGTTTGCGAATTGCTGGCAATCACGGCAGTGAGATCACTGCCATATACTTTACATAATACTAGCACTTTCAAAAGGGCTAGTGATCGCCGGCAATTTGGTGATCTGTGGTAAACACCCGCAAATTGCCCCAATGTGAATGGGCCCTAAGTTACATAATAGAACATTTTAAAGAGTTTCCAATTATTCCTTGTGTGTAAAACCGTTTATTTTCACTTCAGATAGCAGAAGAAGATTGCTTATCTCTGTTCCATGGCAAAGGCAAGAATCTCCCTGTGCCTCTATCTTCAGTCTGTCTGCCTCCTTTTTTGCTGAATAGACACATCGCCCTGGCAACAGCTGAGTCACTTCAGCAGAAAAAGATTTCAAAACTTGCCATGAAATTCTTATGTCACTTCTTTTCTGTACTGTACATGACGGTAAGTTTTGTGGTGGACAGCTAGCATGTAAAACTGGATTTCCATTTGGACTCCAGAGGCGAAACTCTAAGGCTGCTTCCACACATGGACGTTACAGGCGCACGTTAGTGCAGCCTGCAACGCTCCCCCAACACACAGCAATGTAACACAAGTGGGCTGTTCACACTGCCCACGTTGCGTTACATTGTAATGCAGCAAAGTGCTGCATGCTGTGCGTTCTACGCGGCTAAGCCGCGTTAGACTGTTTGCACATGCTCAGTCATGTTGGGGAGGAGGGGAGAGCGGCCGGGCACATGGCTAATTAATATTCACTGCACTCAGTGACGTGCAGTGTTTACTTCCGGGAGCGGCCGCTCTGTGCGGCGATTGGCCGGGCGGGACCACGTGATGCCGCATGCGTCCAAGAGTACGCATCACGGCATCACGGACACCAGAGTGAGCTGCACAACGTTATGTGCCCTATAACGTCCCCTAAACGCAACGTCCTGGTGTGTAACTAGGCTTAAAGATGAATGAATTAATGAAGGTGCACATCGATCTGTTACTTCATAGCCTGCACTACATAAAATACACAAGCAAATGTTGTTTTTGGTTGTGTTATATTTACTATATAAAGTAATGTAATGCAATGCCACAGAGTGTACACATCTAATTTTGACTGGCTGATTTTATCACTTCCATGTAATATGTGAGCTTAGCTACACAGTCTGTTCATAATATGCAAAATCTGTACATAGAAGTGGTAAAATTAGCCAATCATCAGCCAATAAAAATTGGATGTGTGTGATCTATTTGAATGGAGAAGTAAACAGCACATCAGAAGGGAATTAGAGACTTTACATTTACGTTTCACTAACCTCAGATAAACATAAACATGTGCAGACAATTCCATTTCCGCTTTATTTCAGCAGCTCATTCCTATCAAACATCTCAAAAGTTCTTCACGAGAGGTATGTAGTAATCTGTTATGTCATTTCAAGCTAGTTTGTAGTAACGTTTGCTAAAAATACTTGATGATTTAACACTACAGGTTAGATCAGGCCCAGGCTGCAGACCACATTCCTCTTTTCTTTTCCTCCCTCCCTTCCTGCAGAGGCCACAGCAGTGCTATGTAACACGCCATCAATACATGCCAGCGTATAACACGCTGGAAAGTACTGATGGCCTGTCACATGATCCCGCTGTGGCCATGGAGACCTGACACTGGAAGCGGCGATTAGGTGAGTTAATACTCTCACTTAAAGAGGAACTCCAGTGAAAATAATGTAATAAAAAAAGTGCTTCATTTTTACAATAATTATGTATAAATGATTTAGTCAGTGTTTGCCCGTTGTAAAATCTTTTAAATCCCTGTTTCACATTCTGACATTTATCACATGGTGACATTTTTACTGTTGGCAGGTGATGTAGCTGCTGCATACTTTTTTGGGCAGTTGGAAACAGCTGTAAAGCTATTTCCCACAATGCAACAAGGTTCACAGACAGGAAACTGCCAGAAGTACTTCGGTACTCAGAGCTTCTTGTGGGAAGGGTTCCACCACAATATCAGTCATACAGCGCCCCCTGATGGTCTGTTTGTGAAAATTAATAGATTTCTCATGTAAAAGGGGGTATCAGCTACTGATTGGGATAAAGTTCAATTCTTGGTTGGAGTTTCTCTTTAAGCCCACTCGCAACTCTGCAGGTAGGGAGAGAGGAAGGAGAGGAATCCAGCAACTCGGCAGCGGGACAGATTCACAGTGTATACGGGCCAGATACAGCCCATGGGCCATAGTTTGCCCAGCGCTGGGTTTGATTTTACTAACATTTGTTACACGTTTGGTGGTGGTGCCGCTCTCTGGAAGCCACTGGATAGTGGTGCATGTATCTGTATAGACAAGGGGTGAGGAGTATGGGAGGAGTATGCACTCAGAATGCACTCAGTATGCACTCAGAAAGGTAGCAGTTGTCCCTGGCAAGCCTGCCAGGGCATGATCTCACTGAGTGACTAGCCCATATTGGTCTGTCAGCAGTCTAGCGTTGTCCCTCTCTATGCCAGAGACGCAGGTAGCGGTGGTGCTCTCACCAGGAGCTGGAGAAGGATTGGTCAGCTGATCTCCACAGATGGCCGCTTGCTGGGTCTCGCTGGATGTAGTGCCTGGAGGCAGTGTGTGCAAGTTTGTTAACCGCACTCTGAGCTTCCACTGTGTGTGGGGATAGAACGTGCAGCTGAAGCTTTCTCCTTTTTCACCTGAAGAAAGGAGAAAGCTTCTCTCCAGAAACGCGTTGCGTAATAAACATTGTATTGTTTTTTCAACCAAACACGGGCTTCGCCATGTATCCTTTCCACTCGCACCACACCTTCTAAAAAAAAATCTGTGCAATGGAGTGGCACTAGAATTAAAATAAGACAAATGATAGAAAAAAAATTATCTTGTATGTAATGACCAAGTCCAATGGGATAAATACACAATATAATTTCTGTCACTAGATACGAGAATGAACGTAGGCTTTGTCTTAAAAAATAAACTACCTGAAAGGATACTAGAGCCAAAAGAAGATGGAGAAATTTTCCCCTCTCTGCCCCCCATCTTACCTAAAAGCCCCCAGCAGCCTCTTCCAGGTCTCCAGAGTCGGGATTTACCTGACAGGCGATGGGCGGGCTGCACGCGCCTACAGCCGGGAGCTCACAGTGCATGCATATAACTTCACAACTATGTCATGCGCAGTGAAGTAGGGCGTCAGCACTTGCGCCGTAAAGCCCAACTCCGGCGACCCAGAAGAGGCTGCTGGTAAGGTAAGGGGGGGGGGGGGGGTGTCAGAGAGAGAGCGGTGAGAGCGGTGGGCATCAGGACAGCTGACAGTATATGCCTGCTCCCCCCGTTTCTCCATCTTCTTTTGGCTTTAGTGTCCTTTAACAGTAAGTTAATGTTGGGCAATGGATCGCAGCTTCATTTGGGGAGTAAGTTGTGTAAAGAAAAATTGTGGTTTCAGTGTGGTATATTATAGTAATTTGTGCTTTGTCATGAGACATGGTAAGATTTCTTGTAGAATTCTAATTGTCAGATTTTTTCAGGATGAGTGTTGATTACTGATAATTTACTGATGTACATTAAAGCTCAGTATAAATTGAGCATATTATCTATGATGTATTTGTATTATGTACTTGAGACATTCCTTTCATCAGCGGCTTCTGAAGGACCATACTTCCTCCATCTTTAGAGTTGCATTTTCTTTTGTTATTCAAAAATGTTATATAAGCATTTGTATATAAAACGTGACATGACTTTTTCATTGTTTCATAGTATATGCATGATGTTAGTCTAATGGTACACTAATGTAAAAGAAAAAAACAATCCTTTACATTTCTTCTTGACGAATAAATTGTTAATTGATGTCTAAAATGTCCTCATTGTGGCACAGTAAGTTATTTACAGTTGTAACAGCATTACACATACCCCTCTCCCATTTAAAAGACTGCTTACTACTAGACCCCTGACAAAGTGTCAGCAATGACATCACTTTGCAGTCTCTTGTCAAAGATCTGATGGATCTAGAATTGTTTTACTATGTAGTTGAAAATATTCAGGCCTCCCACCATTCATTTTGGGAAAGGCACATTATGTAAAATCCACCTACCTTCACCCTTCATAATATTGGAGGGGTACATAAATGTTTAATGTGCTATTATCCTCTCCCATTCTGTCCTGTGTGGGGGCATGATTTTTAAGATAGGGTTGTGGGATCAACTATTGACTGCTGTGGGATGCAATGCAAGTGTTTGTGGGAAGAGAAGTTGATCTGCCTCCCTCCTGGAGTTCCGCTGGAGGGATGACAGTAGCAAATTAAATAACATATACATATATAACTACATTGAGTGCCTAGTCAAAAAGGTAGGGAACACCAAAATTAATCCATTCTACAACTGCAGGCCCCAGTCCCAAGCCAGCAACAGTCAATACCCACAAAAGATATGCTTGTGGCAAAAAACCTTAGGACCACGTGTCCTAAGAAATAGCAGATGACTTCACCTGGCCAGCCAGCTAGCGCCCCTTCTTTTGTGCAGTCTGTCTTTCTGGGAAACTGAAACATATCTGTTTTTTAAGAGCATGGCACCAATATGACACCAGTTAACTCTGACCTGGTGGATTGCAAGACCAACTTTTCCAAGAAATGTCATAATCTCTTCAGAATGAAGGGGAATGCACTCCTGTGTACTCAAATCAGAGATTTACATTTACATCTATTAGGATCCTGGGACTGTGAGATGGGTGAAATAAGGTAAATTATGATAAATAAGATCTCTGCCCCAGTGCTGTTGGCAGCAGACCTGACAATCCTGGTTACATACTATCAGTCTTCTAAAGACATCCAGACTGTGGACAGGTGTGGGTGAAATCTGGGGAACTTGGGGATGGGAAGTATTTTGGAAGGAGGGAATACTGCTGGAGTTGCACAGTCCTCCTACAGAGATGGGGAAGAAGTAACCCAACTTGCACACACAGTTACCTAGAACATGGATATAATGCAACAAAACCGTGGAACCTGTTAACATTAAAAGACATCCATGGCTATAATTCCCTGTGGTGCTGGTCCAGGGAATTCACCCAGAATTGGGTAAGATTTTTTTCCCCTTTTGGAGCTAATTGCCCTTTTGGGGCTAATTGTGACTTTTAAGAAAGGAGTTTGCCTTCTTAAAACAGAAGGAATTTGAGATTATTCAAGTTGGAATGAGCATATGATGTCTCCCACAATTCATCCCTACTGATTATGCAATTAACAAGCAAACACTGGCGTTGCATTCCAGCAGATCTGGAGGTGTGTTTAGCTTACAGGGACAACAAAGAGACAATTTGCATACTCAGCAGCGATGCATTGGGGAAGACATCATATGCTTACGCCTACCCGAATATCGCAAATACCTTCTGTTTTAAGAAGCCAAACTTCAAATCCCTTTTAGCTGAGAATTGGAAATCAACCAATGTAATTGCTCTAAAGAATGTTTTATGTAAGGTTGACTTTTCTTAAAGGGACACTTAAGTCGAACAAAAAAAATGAGTTTTACTCACCTATGGCTTCCAATAGCCCCCTGCAGCTGTCCGGTGCCCTCGCTGTCTCCCTCCTATCCTCCTGGCCCCGCCAGCAGCCACTTCCTGTTTCGGTGGCAGGAGCTGACAGGCTGGGGACGTGAGTGATTCTTCGCGTTCCCAGACACATTAGCACCCTCTATGCTGCTATATGGTATATGATATATGCTATAGCAGCATAGATGGCGCTATTGTGGCCAGGAACGCGAAGAATCACTCGCATCCCCAGCCTGTCAGCTCCTGTCACCGAAACAGGAAGTGGCTGCCGGTGGGGCCAGGAGGATCGGAGGGAGATGGCGAGGGCACCGGACAGCTGCAGCGGGCTATTGGAAGCCCCAGGTGAGTAAAGCTCATTTTTTTTGTTTGACTTAAGTGTCCCTTTAACATGCTGAAAAGAGTATTGCTATCAGAACCAATTATATGCCTGCTTTTATTCAAAAAACGCACCAATGGAATAAGATATTTCCTAAAAATAAACTGTTTCACTGAAACGCTTCTCCATTCAGGTTTAGTACCTTATATTACTCTAACCCTGCTACTTACCTTTACCAGCGTTCTAGCAGTGACCTTTTAGGACCTAGGATGTGAATAGTACACAGTTGTAAGGATTCCTCCTGTGGCGCGTTCTGTCCATTGCGGTGGAGCCGCAAACGGACAGTTCTGGCTTGTCAGCCTGCATTCGGTTGTGCATTCGCAATGAGTCACATTGTCATTTGCAATTGCTCTGCAGTTCTGGCAGGGGCGTAGCTTGGGGTGGGCGGGGTAGGACACATGCCCCCGGGCGCTGGGTCCCTAGGGGCGCCCAGCCGTGACCTGTGTTTTTTTTTTCATTCCCCAGCAGGAGTGCAGAGAAGAGGGAGAGCTGTGGACACAGCAGTGTGGAAGAGGGGGGGGGGGAAGTTCCCCCCCCCCTTCCCTCACCTTAGGGCTCACCCTCTCGCTCCCCCTGCAGATATGAGCGTCGGGCGGGCGGCAGAACACTTACTCCATTTGCGCGGAGTAGACAGATCTGTGCTCCGCTTATCTGGTCCAGGCTAGAACAGATCAGCGGAGCACAGATCTGTCTTCTCTGCGCGACCTTTTACACCACTGCTAAGGTCATGTATATTTGGTCCCAACCATTACCATGCCCACATTCTGTTGCATGGTCACGCCCCTTTTTTGGTGGGTCCCTCCTTACAGGGCGCATTAATAGTCTTTGTCCCCGGGCGCTTAAAGCCCTAGCTACGCCTCTGAGTTCTGGGCAGCTCATTCCACCGGTGGCTTGCTACAGCTGAGCTGCGGCCAGATAGCCCTGTATTTCCTGCAGGCATGTTGTTAAATAATACTGCATGTATTTCCTATGAGAGTCCTTTGCATTCACAACCAGCTAGCAAATGGTAATCAAGCCAGCTCAGGATTGACTGATTACAACCCAGCTGTGTGGAGATTTGCATGCTTGCATCCATTGGTCAATGACGACATAAAAGTCTGCCTCCCCTTTTAGACCTCGCCCACATAGCGTTCAGCTCTCTGAGTTGTCGTTGGGTCTATGCTGTGAAAGTTGTTATTGCAAATGTATAATGCCTTGCTCTGTATCGTCATGTCTGCTGGATGTTTGCTGACCTGCGGGGGCTCAGTGAAATCCTTCTGATCCTGATACAGTGGTTTGCAAAAGTATTCAGCCCCTTGACGGTTTCCACATTTTGTCATGTTACTGCCACAAACATGAACCAATTTTATTGGAATTCCACATGAAAGATCAATACAAAGTGGTGTACACGTGAAAAGTGGAACGAAAATCATACATGATTGCGAACATTTTTTACAAATAAATAACTGCAAAGTGGGGTGTGCGTAATTATTCAGCCCCCTTTGGTCTGAGTGCAGTCAGTTGCCCATAGACATTGCCTGATGAGTGCTAATGCCTAAATAGAGTGCACCTGTGTGTAATCTAATGTCAGTACAAATACAGCTACTCTGTGACGGCCTCAGGGGTTGTCTAAGAGAATATTGGGAGCAACAACACCATGAAGTCCAAAGAACACACCAGACAGGTCAGGGATAAAGTTATTGAGAAATTTAAAGCAGGCTTTGACTACAAAAAGATTTCCAAAGCTTTGACTATCCCACAGAGCACTGTTCAAGCGAACATTCAGAAATGGAAGGAATATGGCACAACTGTAAACCTACCAAGACAAGGCCGTCCACCTAAACTCACAGGCCAAACAAATAGCGCGCTGATCAGAAATGCAGTCAAGAAGCCCATGGTGACTCTGGATGAGCAGAGATCTACAGCTCAGATGGAGGAATCTGTCCATAGGACAACTATTAGTTGTGCACTGCACAAAGTTGGCCTTTATGGAAGAGTGGCAAGAAGAAAGTCATTGTTAACAGAAAAACATAAGAAGTCCCATTTGCAGTTTGTCACAAGCCATGTGGGGGACACAGCAAACATGTGGAAGAAGGTGCTCTGGTCAGATGAGACCAAAATGGAACTTTTTGGCCAAAATGCAAAACGCTATGTGTGGCGGAAAACTAACACTGCTAATTACACCAGAGAGAAAATGTATGCATCAACCAAGTGAACCTGACAAATCTGGCTTTGCAAATTTGGCCTATTGGCTAATCACGAGACATTGCTCATGCAAATATGCATTTGCTTTCGCATGCCTAAATATGCAGGGTCAAAAACCAAAACCGCAAAGCAATCGCCCTGCGGGAATTAGTTCATGCTACATTAGCACTATCCAGGGGCGCCACGAGGAGGCTTCCCAATGCCCCCATACAACTGGGGGGCCGCGGGGGTCCCAGGCTCTCTCACTGCCTGGAACCCACACAGCGGCACCCCGGAGGGGGAGGCTGGGGGGTGCAGGCGATCTCCCCAGCGTGGCCAGCGCCGGGAAGAGCCGCCCGCACACACCTCCCAAAATTAAAAACAGGCTCTTACCTTAACGTCCATTGCGTTCTGCTACATGCGCATGACCTGGGCGTGACACATAAGGGGAGGACAGGCGCAAACAGCCTGCTCCAGGGCTCTCACCTCCTAAAACAAGCCATTCACCACTTGCCTCCAAAGGAAAGAAAATGCAATGCTAATTACACCAGAGAGAAAATGTGTGCATCAACCAAGAGGGGGCATTGGGAAGCCTCCTCGTGGTGCCCCTGGATAGTGCTAATGTAGCATGAACTAATTCCCGCAGGGCGATTGCTTTGCGGTTTTGGTTTTTGACCCTGCATATTTAGGCATGCGAAAGCAAATGCATATTTGCATGAGCAATGTCTCGTGATTAGCCAATAGGCCAAATTTGCAAAGCCAGATTTGTCAGGTTCACTTGGTTGATGCACACATTTTCTCTCTGGTGTAATTAGGAAAACTAACACTGCACATCACTCTGAACACACCATCCCCACTTTCAAATATGGTGGTGGCAGCATCATGCTCTGGGGGTGCTTCTCTTCAGGGACAGGGAAGCTGGTCAGAGTTAATGGGAAGATGGATGGAGCCAAATACAGGGCAATCTTGGAAGATACCTCTTGGAGTCTGCAAAAGACTTGAGACTGGGGCGGAGGTTCACCTTCCAGCAGGACAACGACCCTAAACATAAAGCCAGGGCAATGGTTTAAAACAAAACATATCTATGTGTTAGAATGGCCCAGTCAAAGTCCAGATCTAAATCCAATCGAGAATCTGTGGCAAGATCTGAAAACTGCTGTTCACAAACACTGTCCATCTAATCTGACTGAGCTGGAGCTGTTTTGCAAAAGAAGAATGGGCAAGGATTTCAGTCTCTAGATGTGCAAAGCTGGTAGAGACATACCCTGAAAGACTGGCAGCTGTAATTGCAACCAAGGGTGGTTCAACAAAGTATTGACTCAGGGGGCAGAATAATTACGCACACCCCACTTTGCAGTTATTTTTTTTTTTAAATGTTTGGAATCATGTATGATTTTCATTCCACTTCTCACGTGTACACCACTTTCTATTGGTCTTTCACGTGGAATTCCAATAAAATGGATTCATGTTTGTGGCAGCAATATGACAAAATGTGGAAACCTTCAAGGGGCCTGAATATTTTTGCAAACCACTGTAGTTAGATTCTGCCAGCACCACGATGGTGACCAGTAGTATTCCTTCTAGCCTTGTTCTTGAGGACGAACTATAGCAGCGGTTGTCATTAGTTCGCTCCTACCTGTTAGTCTTGTCTATCACAGTGTGAATGTCGCCGTCGCTGAAGCAGCGACTAGATTGGCTAAGCATTCTGTTTGTCTGTCTGTTGTCTGTCTTGTTAATTACCATTACTTGTGCTTTAGCTAGTTCTTGATAAATATATATGCAGACTTGGTAATATATATTTATCCATTAGTTGAGTCGTTTGTTATTTTCTTTATTCGAGCTATGGAAATTTTTCAGTTACTGTGTTAGCTAGTTTGTTTAGCACGTTTCGGTAGGTTGCGCTTATCGTGACCACCCGTGCTTAGCTAGCAAAGTTGTGTTGCTATTAGTTACATTCTTTCCTGTAGTCTTGCCTGTGTGGATGCTTGCTGGTGACTTTTGTTAGCCTGTTTGCTCTGCTTCTGTGGACGTGACTGTGAGCTGCGGTTGCTACTAGTTACGCTCCAATCTATAGTCCTGTCTTGTACCTGTCTGAATGCTTGCTATCGCAAGAGCAGCGCAACATCGCACTGCGCTGCCATTGCATCTTATTTGCAGCGATATCGGAAGCCCAGAGCTGCAGTTGCTCTGGGCAACCTGTGTAGCCTCTTCCATTATCCAGCCCTTAGCCTTGTTGTGCTGGGTGGTCAGAAAGTATGCCCCCCCCCCCCCCCCCCCCCAGCATTACAACAGTATAATTCACGGTGTTCAAAGATGCAAATTACTGATTCAATACTTGATTTTCTTTCAACCCCCTTTTATTATAAAGCTTAGTTAGCCTAGTTACTACCTCAAGTGAAGTAATAGTCCCTTACCTAAGATTCTGAGCTGAAACAACATTTTAGATTTGTTTATGTTTATTCATATGTTTATATGTAAAGGATTTGCCTCATTCTGCAATGCTTAAGGAGATGCGACTCCTGACTTCCAACAGCAGGGAAAACCCAGGAAGTCAGGACGTAAGCTCTCCCTTTACGCTAATTATAATCATAATGGAAAGCCCATGTCCTTGTTAAAGGGTAATACTATAATTCACAAATCAGTCCTTTTTGAGAATCTTTTATAGGAATTGTAGTTTTTACCTATAACCTACTATTCAATAATATAGATGGCCCGAACGGTTCGCCGGCGAACCAATTCGGGCAGACATCGGTGGTTCGCATTTGCGGTAAATAAACTATACGCGAGTTTGACTTGCCCCCTATACTACATCAATAGGCTCTTGTTAGGTTTGTAAGCTTGCTCCTTGCTGATACTTATTGCTAAAAAGCACCCCACAACAGCTCTTTCGAGAGCTAATGTTGTTCTTGTGATTTTTTTTTTTTTTGTGTGGCCCACTGACACTTGCATATACAGCCCTGTCAGTCAGTAGCAGCTGGCCCTTGCTAATTCCTACTGTGCCACTGCCAGGCCCAGCACATTCAGTGCCTACCTTTTCACTGCACGTTTGTGACAGCTGCACATTTGTAATACCAGTCACTGCATACCTGTTCACGGTACCTGTGTGTGTGACAGCTGCACGTTGTATTGATACCAGTCACTGCATACCTGTTCAGTGCACCTGTGTGACCGTACACAGTATTATATTATATACCAGTCACTGCATACCTGTTCACGGTACCTGTGTGTGTGACAGCTGCACATTGTGATGGTACCAGTCACGGCATACCTGTTCAGTGCACCTGCGTGACAGCACACAGTGTTATATTATATACCAGTCACTGCATACCTGTTCACGGTACCTGTGTGTGTGACTGCTGCACATTTGTAATACCAGTCACTGCATACCTGTTCCCTGCACCTGTGTGACCGCAAGCAGTGTTATATTATATACCAGTCAATGCATACCTGTTCACTGCACCTGTGTGTGTGACAGCTGCACATTGTATTGATATCAGTCACTGCATACCTGTTCACTGCACCTGTGTGACCACACGCAGTGTTATATTATATACCAGTCACTGCATACCTGTTCATGGTACCTGTGTGTGTTACAGCTGCACATTGTATTGATACCAGTCACTGCATACCGGTTCACGGTACCTGTGTGTGTGACAGCTGCACATTTGTAATACCAGTCACTGCATACCTGTTCACTGCACCTGTGTAACCGCACATTGTTGTACCAGCAGTCACCTTTTCACTGCACCTGTGTGACCACACATTGTTGTACCAGCAGTCACTGCAACCTTTTCACTGCACCTGTGTAATCGCACATCGTATTATTCAAGTCAGTGCATACCTTTCACTTCATCCCCCCCGATATGCACAAAACAAGAGGCAGTGCCAGAGGCAGGCCACCCGGCAGGTCTGTTAGAGGTTGTTGTGATTTTGTGTGGCCCTCGACCAACATGCAGTGTTCAGAAGAAGGCACGTGCCATCAACCCCCAATATTGTCAGGACATAGTTGACTATTTAACACAGAACACCTCATCTTCCTCAGCTTCCGCACGGAAGCGTAACATATCTTCCTTCTCCTGCTCTGATTCTGGCACCCCACTTAACACTCCGTCGGCAGCCATCACCAAAGTACCATCATCCCAGGGCTCAGCGGTGTGTGTCTGCCTTAGATGAGATCAATGCCATCTGTACTCTCTGCCACCGAAAAATGAGCTGTGGAAAGACCAAGACCCGCGTAGGGACAACTACCTTACGAAGGCACATGATTACAAAGCACAAACTGCAATGGGATGACCACCTGAAGAAAAGCAGCACAAAAAAGCAAAGCCACACACCGCAGTGTAAGATACCTGTAACGATTGTGGAACTTTCTCCGTGATCAGCGCACAACGCGTGCGCTGACACGGCGGAAATCTTCCACAAGCGTATATTTGCAGGCACCCAGCAAAAGGTGCTACGCACCTGTAGAGGGAAATTCCTGTCGGCAGATGGCGCTGAGGAGTGCAGAGGAACCAATCCTCTGTACCTCCACAAATGCCAGACAGGAATTGTACGAAGCGCAGAACGCAATCGCAAGAGAGGCGATTGTGAATGAGAACGAGCAAAGGGACAGGTTGTATGTGTGTGCGCCAATCCAGTCGCCACCCCGTGACCGCGCACACACAACAGCAGATATGAAATAGGAACGCGATCGCGAGAGGTGCGATCGCCAGACGTGACACAAGGCAGATCAGGACAGAATACGAGGTTAGCAAAGGCACAGCAAATAATACAATGAGGAGATACGGAAAATAACAAACGCTAGCTAACCGTGAACACCGCACTCATTCGCAACAGTGCACGCGGTTATGCGCGGTCTCCACGTGTTAAGCACAATAGAGACAAGCACGCCTAACTAACCATTAACAGACAAACATGAAACAGAGGACGCGAGCGCTTGCTTAACGGTTACCTCACCGAGCCTCCAGCAAGCGTAGCAGACAAGACAGACACACGAAAACAGGGACAAGCGAGAGATAGGATCCACAGCACTTGCGAAAAGTGGCTAGCGCGATCCAAGTACAGAGTAGCAGAACAGAAGGATCCCCAGCGCTAGCGAAAAGTGGCTAGCGCGATCCAGGTACAGAGTAGCAGAACAGAAGGATCCCCAGCGCTAGCGAAAAGTGGCTAGCGCGATCCCAGAAGACAGAACAGAAGGATCCCCAGCGCTAGCGAAAAGTAGCTAGCGCGATCCCAGGAGACAGAACAGAAGAGATAGCTGGTAGCAACCGCTGCACCAGCTATACTCCAAGAACAGAGATCAGAACCATTTCCTGTCGACCACCGTTGGGACAGGACAATGGCAACAGGCAAGACAAGACAGAACAGGCAATACAGATAATACAACCTGACTGGGCTAGAAGGGGAGCCTAAAGCAACTCCCAGGAATTAACTATACTAGATAGCAATGGCTGACACTCCAGCAGTGTCCATCAGGAACAGACCATGGAAGGGAAATGACCAGCCAAGCCTTCTGGGAAACATAAAGCTCTTATAGTGCCAGTCATCAAAGAAGGCAGGTAGGGGATTTGCATAACAAATGTATGCAAATTCCCCAGCAAGAGAACAGACCAGAAACTTGCAATGGAAAGACAGGTCTATGTTCCAGAGACCTGCAGCCCACAGACTAGAGGAATGGACAAACAGCTGTCTGCCTGTGCAGCCAGCGGAGCGGATCATCACAGTACCCCCCCCCCCCCCCCCTCTAGGGATGGATTCCAGACATCCCTCAAAACTGGTATCATCACAAAACTCTAACTGAAGACTCATGAAGGTCGGGACAGCCCGACAAGGCCCAATTCCAGAGTCAGTCCATCCGAAACCGACCTCATCGGAAGCAGAAGCCACCAAAACATGCCCATCAGCACTACAAGTCTCAGCGTAACACCCATCAGGACTGTGGACACCAGAGAAGAAGCCATCGACACCCTCCAGACAATACCCACCACCTTCCAAGGAGCGTCCAAGAATACCAAACCTGCCGCAATACATGTTCGAAGTGTCCCTTACAACACTAAAGCCATTGCTGATCGTATTCAGGGCACCAAGCAAAACCTTTCCCGGAATCTCCCAGAACGCCTTGAAGCTCCGCAGAGATCCCAAGAAGCCAGAACGCTCACCAGGCTCACATGAAGAACCACCAAGAACCCCTATGGAACCTATGATCATTCCAGACTCAAAATTAGCAGGACACCCATCAAGATCAGGACTTTCAGGGACCACTTCCGGGCATGCAAGCAGGCAGGCTATATCAGAACATGTCTCCACTGAGGAAGCATCTGAGTACGCTGGTAACCGAGGCACACTTGGGCTTTCTGGGTCACAGAGCACATCGGGGTACACTAGTACAGGAGAAACCTCAGGACATGTCGGGGAACTGCCAACCTCAGAGTCCGACACGGCAAGACCAAAACCAGTACCGGGCAGAAAATCATCACGAGTAAAGGTCACAGGTACTGGTCTTTCAAAAGAAGACTCGGACTCAAATTCAGAATTTTCTGTAACTGTAATATCATCATTGACTACACATGAATGAATCTCCACAAGAGCTGCAAAAGTAGTCAGCAAGGCAGCAATGCCTACTGAAGTGGGCAACACCTCAGAAGGACCTGGGGGGCAGGAGACATCTCCTACAAGGAACTCGGAGATCTCCAGGACATCAGACAATACCTCAGGAACACCATTTCCCAAGTTTTCTAAGAAGGATTCTGAACTATCCATGTTACAGGGCAAAACTTGAACTTTATTTTGTGTGCAGGGCAGATGTCCCAGGGAAGGTTCCACCATAAACTGAGACTGAATTTTATCATCAGGACAGGGATTCACAGGAATATCTAGTGAAACTAGCTCTGACTTTCTGAGTTTTGCCTCACTACAGGCAGATTCCTCCATTGCAGTCAAACTAGCTTGCAACTCCAAAACTGCAGAAAAACAGGTAAAAATAGCAGCAATACCTAGACGAGCCTCTAGGGGCAGGGCAGGAGATATTGTACAAGGCAATATTGACTCATCTAGAGTACAGGGTGGAGAGTCAGAACTTCCCTCAGAGCAAGAAAGGGGCTCACAAACGTCAGTGTGAAAGGAAAACATGTTTTTATTCATGGTACAGGGCATGTTCAGAGAAAGCGTCTCTGAATAAGGCAAAGAGGGTTCAGCATCAGATTCGCAAAACCGAAGCGCTGTCTCACTCTTAGATTCGGCTAACAATGTCGAATCCGAGGAATCAGAACGCAAAACCTGTGACTCAAAATTCACTTTAGGTTGTGAAACTGACACTTCTATAGCGCAAACCTCCGCGATCTGCGGAGCAGACTGCAAGGCATCTAGGACCGAAACACTGGAGCAACTGTCCCCAGGCAACGGGCCCTTACAGGTGTGAACAGGGTGAGACAGAGACTCATCTGCAGAAGAAATAGTGACATCAACAGGACAAACTTTATTAGGCATATTAATTTTACTTTTGACGCTGCATAGTCGAGAACTTTTCCCCATAGCAGGGTCACAGACGGAAGATCTCAAAGATCTGTTACTAAATGACAAAGGATCCCACACATCCTTGAGGAAACCGGCAGACTCATGACGATCACAATCTGCAGGAACATCCGAGAAACAGGCATCAGATCGCACAGATTCAAACTGCACACTGTCAGGAGAGAATCCTTCAGGATTCGCACAGGAATCAACCACAGCGGCACACTCATTCATTTCAGATTGCACAAAGTCAAGACTCTCATGCTTTACCCCAGAAAGGCAGGAACAATCATCCGACAACGATGTCTCTTTATTGGAATCAATTGGTTGGTGTGTGTGCAACTCATCCAAAATCGTTTGCCATTAGAGTTGAGCCGAACCTCCGATTTTAGGTTCGCGAACTTCCGCGGAAGGTTCGGTTCGCGTTAAAGTTCGCGAACCGCAATAGACTTCAATGGGGATGCGAACTTTGAAAAAAAAAATAATTATGCTGGCCACAAAAGTGATGGAAAAGATGTTTCAAGGGGTCTAACACCTGGAGGGGGGCATGGCGGAGTGGGATACATGCCAAAAGTCCCCGGGAAAAATCTGGATTTGACGCAAAGCAGCGTTTTAAGGGCAGAAATCACATTGAATGCTAAATGACACGCCTAAAGTGCTTTAAAACATCTTGCATGTGTATACATCAATCAGGTAGTGTAATTAAGGTACTGCTTCACACTGACACACCAAACTCACCGTGTAACGCACCGCAAACAGCTGTTTGTGTAGTGACGGCCGTGCTGGACTGGTGCGCACCATGGCGAGAGTGCAGGTTTTGGTGGCTTTACAGCCCATATGGTCGCCTGGCTGATGTAGCTGAATGACAGAACAGTGACTGTCCAGCTGATCAAATTTGGTCTGACCACAATGAAGCAACGACCTTATTATCTTTTGTGTGCCCCCCGAGACACTCATCTAGGCGCCGGTCATTGCTTCACTGTCATACGCAAGCCCCTTCACCACGGCAAGGTAATGATCACGAAGGGGAATGGGCGCATGTACATGCCTTTTCTTTTGTTGTTGCAGCTGCCCGCAGTGCAGCCAGAAAAATTAGGCAGTCATGTACACGCACCAGAAAAATTATTACAGCGGCCGCTGCTAGCAGCGGCCTAAAAAATTCAGCAATCCGCCTGGAGTCCCGGACCCTGTTGGTGGTGGCGGAGAAGGTAGTCAAGCGGCCTGCAGGCAGACATGCTGTGTGGAGGGACTGGGAGCGACTTAGTCTTCTTGGGGCAGGCCAGGCAGCCAGTCACACGGCGTGCAGGCGGAGATGCTGTGTGTGCGGGGACTGACTTAGTCTTGGGGCGAGCAGC
This sequence comes from Hyperolius riggenbachi, assembly GCF_040937935.1. Classification (NCBI taxonomy): domain Eukaryota; kingdom Metazoa; phylum Chordata; class Amphibia; order Anura; family Hyperoliidae; genus Hyperolius; species Hyperolius riggenbachi. Next base: position 160,069,906 of record NC_090656.1, on the reverse strand, counting down.
AGCCCTCCGGGATCCATGCCTCATTCATTTTGATAAAGGTGAGGTACTTAACACTTTTGTGACTTAGGCGACTTCTCTTCTCTGTGACAATGCCTCCAGCTGCGCTGAAGGTCCTTTCTGACAGGACGCTTGCGGCAGGGCAGGAGAGAAGTTGGATGGCAAATTGGGACAGCTCTGGCCACAGGTCAAGCCTGCGCACCCAGTAGTTCAAGGGTTCCTCATCGCTGTTCACAGCAGTGTCTACATCCACACTTAAGGCCAGGTAGTCGGCTACCTGCCGTTCCAGGCGTTGGTGGAGGGTGGATCCGGAAGGGCTACGGCGAGGCGTTGGACTAAAGAACGTCCGCATGTCCGACATCACCATGAGATCGCTGGAGCGTCCTGTCTTTGACTGCGTGGACACGGGAGGAGGATTAGTGGCAGTGGTACCTTGCTGGCGTTGTGCTGTCACATCACCCTTAAAGGCATTGTAAAGCATAGTTGACAGCTGGTTCTGCATGTGCTGCATCCTTTCCACCTTCCGGTGAGTTGGTAACAGGTCCGCCACTTTGTGCCTGTACCGAGGGTCTAGTAGTGTGGCCACCCAGTACAGCTCATTCCCCTTGAGGTTTTTTATACGGGGGTCCCTAAACAGGCAGGACAGCATAAAAGATGACATCTGCACAAAGTCGGATCCCAGTACCCTCCATCTCATCTTGCTCTTCCTCAGTGACGTCATGTAAATCAACCTCCTCCCCCCAGCCGCGAACAATACCACGGGAAGGTTGAGCAGCACAAGCCCCTTGCGATGCCTGCTGAGGTTGTTCTCCTGCCGCTGTCCCCTCCTCCTCCTCCTCCTCCCCCAAAGAAACACCTTGCTCATCATCCTCTGAGTCTGACTCGTCTTCTGCACACGACTTCTCTTCTTCCTCCTCCTCCCCCCTCTGTGCTGCCGCAGGTGTTGAGGAAACAGCTGGGTCTGATGAAAATTGGTCCCATGCCTGTTCCTGCCGTAACGGTTCCTGGTCACGCTCATTCACAGCTTCATCCGCCACTCTACGCACAGCACGCTCCAAGAAGTAAGCGTAGGGAATTAAGTCGCTGATGGTGCCCTCACTGCGGCTCACCAGGTTGGTCACCTCCTCAAACGGCCGCATGAGCCTGCATGCATTTTTCATCAGTGTCCAGTTGTCGGGCCAGAACATCCCCATCTTCCCAGACTGTCATTCTACTGTAGTTGTAGAGGTAGTGGGTCACGGCTTTCTTCTGTTCTAGCAGGCGGGAGAACATGAGCAGGGTCGAGTTCCAGCGAGTCGGGCTATCGCAAATGAGGCGTCTCACCGGCATGTTGTTTTTGCGCTGAATTTCCGCAAAGCGTGCCATGGCTGTGTAAGACCGCCTCAAATGCCCACAGAACTTCCTGGCCTGCTTCAGGACATTCGCTAAGCCAGGGTACTTTGCCACAAATCTTTGAACCACTAGATTCATGACATGTGCCATGCAGGGTATGTGTATCCACATATGAGAGAAAAAGTAGTCCCCATCATATCTACAATAAAGATCATATTTAAAACCACAGTAGTGCAAAATGACAATTCATATTTATTTAAACATAATGATTAAAAACAATTAAAAACAATGAGGATCCCCTGACCTCTTGCCATCCATGTTTTCCTATGTATTGTTATACAATCTTAAAAGTCCGCTCAGTTAGAGTGGGTCTCAGGGTTGTCAGCACGCTGATCACGGTATGGGGGAAAGAAAGGACAACCAATAAATGTATGCCAGTAACTAGGTATCTAAATCAGCGTTGCTGACAAGCCAGGAAGCCACAAAAAACACTGTAATTGTAAACCTGCTGGTTAGGATATGTGCAAAAACGCAAGTACATAAAGTGCTGTGCAATACATCTCATATGGTAATTCATGAAAAACAATATACAATTGGATATTTGTGAGTGATAATATGGAATAAAGTGCAAATGCAATATCAAAGAAGGATTGTAACCATTCAGTGGAAATGAAAAAGAAAAAGCAACAACCCAGTGTAAACAAAAGATTATAGCAAGCCTGAGTGACCAGAAATGAAGCACCACGTGTAGTTGACCATAGCCAGCATGAGTAGAAATGTAATGGAAATATATTAGAAGTCACATAAGAATATGCAGCCAATATCCACACATACACTGAGCAGAGCTTACCCTCGTGAAAGGAGAAGGATGGGGCCGTGGGGATCCGGATCCTACCGGTTACGCCAGAAGCTACCTCAGGGATACTCCTATCTTCCTAATCACTGTTTAAATACTGAATTTCCGCAATGGACGCGGCCGCGTCATCGGCGTGACCAGGCGCGCCGTCACCATAGCAACGGCGCTGCCGTGTCCGCCCCTACAACTACGGTGGCTATCAGATTCTAAAATACATCGGAACTCCTGAAATCGCTTAATAGTCTCATCAGAGACATCTAGTGGCACATAAGGATATTGCAACCAAGGAAAAGGAGAAGGAGAAAAGAGAGCCAGAAGAGACCAGCGAGGGCATCTAGTGGTATAATAAAAGATGGCATCCAATGGAAAGATAAAGATATTCCTGTATCCAAGAAACATGTTCGCAATATAAATTAACACATACAGATCACAAGCCCAATATCAACAAATATAAGTTCACAAGCCCAATATAGATATGGATCTTCAAAAAAGATTTGTGTATATATAGCATTATAATAGAGATAAAATATATAGGCCAACATCTCTCCTTCAGAGGCATAAATCTGTTAGTGAATGTTGCCATAAAGGACACGTAAAGTGTGTCCAAAATCCATGTTTCTCCTGTATCTTCCATTCATGTGTTTTCAAAAGGATAACCCCACATTCCCGAATTCGAGGAACTCCTCATCTCCTAGCACGGAGTAATCAAGACCTTCCCAATGGCATGAGATATGAAGTCCTCTAGATAGAATAAAAAGAACAAGCATAACGTAAATACTTATCCCCTGGAGGAGCGTATCAAAAAACGGCCAGACCTCCCAAGTGTATAAAGTCAGACCGTCTTACCTCACGGTCTTAGATGAAGAGGGGGAAAGGTTTGGGGTTTAGAGATATAATCACAAGACTCAGGAAGGAGTCAAAAAGTCAGACCCTCTCACCTAAGGGTCTTAGGAAGTATGATCACAGAGTTGTATTTAGTCAGATCTCCTCACCTTAAGATCTTAGAGTAAAGAAAATAGTATACAGAGACATATTAGTAATACATAACCATCTTATCCACTTAAACGTGAGAGATAGTAAAGGTTGGAAGAAGAATGTGCCCATATCATAACTACTCAAACGTGACTACCACCCCATATGACATAGATCAGATAACAATCATTATTGAGGGTAAAAAGCATCCAAATCCAAATTCTTCATTAAGACCCATGGGACTTCTTGTACCTAATCTATGAATCCACTGTAGTTCCATCTGTAGTAGTCTTGTTGTGTGGTTGCCGCCTCTATTGCTAAGATATAATTTTTTAATTCCATAGACCTTCCATCTGTCCATGTTCCCAGGTGTGCATAATAGAGAATGTGCCGCTACTGTAGTAAGCATCTTTCCCTCCAAGTTGTCTCTAGGGGCCAGTTTTATTGTGGATCGATGCTTCTGTACCCTGATTTTTAGGGCATTTTGGGTTTGTCCTACATATTTCTTCCCACATATGCATTCAAGCATGTAAATCACCCAGGAAGTTTGGCAGTTTATGAAATCCCGTAGATAGATATTTTTGCCATCTCTGTGATCAATTATAAACTTAGTTGGAGGCATTAGATTGCAAATAGAACAGTGTCCACACGGGTGGCTCCCTTTAGTACTCAGAGTGTTTTTAGGTAGCGTATAGTGACTATGACATAACTGGTCACGTAAAGTTGGTGCCCTTTTTGCTGCCGCGTCCATTGCGGAAATTCAGTATTTAAACAGTGATTAGGAAGATAGGAGTATCCCTGAGGTAGCTTCTGGCGTAACCGGTAGGATCCGGATCCCCACGGCCCCATCCTTCTCCTTTCACGAGGGTAAGCTCTGCTCAGTGTATGTGTGGATATTGGCTGCATATTCTTATGTGACTTCTAATATATTTCCATTACATTTCTACTCATGCTGGCTATGGTAAACTGCACGTGGTGCTTCATTTCTGGTCACTCAGGCTTGCTATAATCTTTTGTTTACACTGGGTTGTTGCTTTTTCTTTTTCATTTCCACTGAATGGTTACAATCCTTCTTTGATATTGCATTTGCACTTTATTCCATATTATCACTCACAAATATCCAATTGTATATTGTTTTTCATGAATTACCATATGAGATGTATTGCACAGCACTTTATGTACTTGCGTTTTTGCACATATCCTAACCAGCACGTTTACAATTACAGTGTTTTTTTGTGGCTTCCTGGCTTGTCAGCAACGCTGATTTAGATACCTAGTTACTGGCATACATTTATTGGTTGTCCTTTCTTTCCCCCATACCGTGATCAGCGTGCTGACAACCCTGAGACCCACTCTAACTGAGCGGACTTTTAAGATTGTATAACAATACATAGGAAAACATGGATGGCAAGAGGTCAGGGGATCCTCATTGTTTTTAATTGTTTTTAATCATTATGTTTAAATAAATATGAATTGTGATTTTGCACTACTGTGGTTTTAAATATGATCTTTATTGTAGATATGATGGGGACTACTTTTTCTCTCATATGTGGATAGATTGTCTTTGGATCGATGATCCTGGTCCTCAGAAATGATTATTCCTTACATGGCACAGCTGTCAGTGGATTAGACTAGACAGTGAGAGTTTTTGGGCTTGAATCTTTGAGAAAATAACATGCAGGGTATGTGTGTCAGCTTCCCCATATGCAAAGCGGCAAGCAGATTGCTGCCGTTGTCGCACACCACGTTGCCTATCTCCAGGTGGTGCGGGGTCAGCCACTCATCCACCTGTTTCTTAAGAGCAGCCAGGAGAGCTGCTCCAGTGTGACTCTCCGCTTTGAGACAAGACATGTCTAAGATGGCGTGACACCGTCTTACCTGGCATGCAGCATAGGCCCTGTGGAGCTGGGGCTGTGTAGCTGGAGAGCAGAACTGCCACTCAGCCAAGGAGGAGGAGGAGGTGGCAGGAGGCCTGCCTGCAAGCCGTGGAGGTGTCACAATTTGGTCCGCTGCGCCCTGCTTGCCATCGTTCACCACCAGGTTCACCCAATGGGCTGTGTACGTAATGTAGCGGCCCTGCCCGTGCTTGGCAGACCAGGCATCCGTGGTCAGGTGTACCCTTGACCCAACGCTCTTCGCAAGAGATGACACCACTTGCCTCTCAACTTCACGGTGCAGTTGGGGTATGGCCTTTCTCGGAAAATAAGTGCGGCCTGGCATCTTCCACTGCGGTGTTCCGATGGCCACAAATTTACGGAAGGCCTCAGAGTCCACCAGCCGGTATGGTAACAGCTGCCGAGCTAACAGTTCCGCCACACCAGCTGTCATTTCCTTCACGGACACCTGACTGCTGCTGTGGGCAGAGGAGCAGGAACCGCTCAAGGGCGGAGTGGAGGAGGGTGCCTGTGAAGGTGGAAGGGAGAAAGCGGCAGAAGCAGATAATGCACCTGATGGAGGAGGAAGAGGAGAAGGAGGGTGGCTTTGCTTTTGTGTACTGCTGCTGCTTTTGCTCAGGTGGCCATCCCATTGCTGTTTGTGCCTTTTCTCCAGGTGCCTTCGTAAGGCACTTGTCCCTACGTGAGTGTTGGCCTTTCCACGGCTCAATTTTTGTTGGCAGAGCGAACAGATGGCTTTGGTCCGATCTGAGGCACACACATTAAAAAATTTCCACACCGCTGAGCCACCCTGGGATGTGGGCACTATGGGGACCTCAGCAGCTGATGCTGAAGGGAAAGTTGGCTGGCTGTACATAGATGGCGATACATGGTGCCGGACTCTGCCACCAGCTGTTTCTGACGAAGAGCTGCCCCAGCTTCTTTCAGCAACTTCTCTCCTCCTACTACTCTCTGACTCCCCATCTGAACTGTCCCCCTCTTCATCTCCTCTATTGGGAACATACAGAGGATCCCTATCATCGTCATTATCGTAGTCATCCTGCCCAGCTTCGCTTGACTCGGAAAAATCCAAACATGCACCATCAGTAGGTCCTTCATCCTCCTTACACGTTACATCCATAGTGTTGCCGCGTAACGCAGACATATGAGCTGGTGAAAATTCATCTGGCTGTAACACCAATGGCTGTGCATCAGTGATTTCACCACTAAATAATTCTTGCGAAGTGTCAAATGCAGCGGAAGTGGTGCTAGTAGTAGCACTGGTGGCTGAGCAAGATGAGGTGTTCTGTGTCGCTAAATACTCAACCACGTCCTGACAATCTTGGGACGTGATGGGACGTGCCTTCTTCCGAGCACTGTACTGTGGGCCAGGTCCACACGAAATTACATTTACACGACCTCGCGCAGACCTGCCGGGTTGCCTTCCTCTGGCTCTGGCACTACCTCTTCCTCTACCTGTTTTGTCTATATCGGGTATGCACGGAGTGGTATATCACACTGCGTGCACTCACGTAGGTAGGTGGGTTCACTTAACTGCACAGGTATGCGCACTGATGCGGTGGGTTCACTGAACAGTACAGGTATACAGTGGCGGGTTCACTGAACACAACAGGTATGCAGTGGCGGGTTCACAGAACAGGTATGCAGTGGCAGGTTCACTGAACACAACAGGTATGCAGTGGCGGGTTCACTAAACAGTACAGGTATACAGTGGCGGGTTCACTGAACACAACAGGTATGTAGTGGCGGGTTCACTGAACAGGTATACAGTGGCGGGTTCACTGAACAGAACAGGTATGCAGTGGTGGGTTCACTGAACAGGTATGCAGTGGTGGGTTCACAGAACAGGTATGCAGTGGCGGGTTCACTGAACAGTACAGGTATACAGTGGCGGGTTCACTGAACACAACAGGTATGCAGTGGCGGGTTCACTAAACAGGTATACAGTGGCGGGTCCACTGAACAGAACAGGTATGCAGTGGCGGGTTCACTGAACAGAACAGGTATGCAGTGGCGGGTTCACTAAACAGTACAGGTATACAGTGGCAGGTTCACTGAACACAACAGGTATGCAGTGGCGGTGTCACTAAACAGGTATACAGTGGCGGGTCCACTGAACAGAACAGGTATGCAGTGGCGGGTTCACTGAACAGGTATGCAGTGGTGGGTTCACAGAACAGGTATGCAGTGGCGGGTTCACTGAACAGTACAGGTATACAGTGGCAGGTTCACTGAACACAACAGGTATGCAGTGGCGGGGTCACTAAACAGGTATACAGTGGCGGGTCCACTGAACAGAACAGGTATGCAGTGGCGGGTTCACTGAACACAACAGGTATGCAGTGGTGGGTTCACTGAACAGGTATGCAGTGGTGGGTTCACAGAACAGGTATGCAGTGGTGGGTTCACAGCACAGGTATGCAGTGGTGGGTTCACTGAACAGGTATACAGTGGCGGGTCCACTGAACAGAACAGGTATGCAGTGACGGGTTCACTGAACAGAACAGGTATACAGTGGTGGGTTCACAGAACAGGTATGCAGTGGCAGGTTCACTGAACACAACAGGTATGCAGTGGCGGGGTCACTAAACAGGTATACAGTGGCGGGTCCACGGAACAGAACAGGTATGCAGTGGCGGGTTCACTGAACACAACAGGTATGCAGTGGCGGGTTCACAGAACAGGTATGCAGTGGTGGGTTCACAGAACAGGTATGCAGTGGTGGGTTCACAGCACAGGTATGCAGTGGTGGGTTCACTGAACAGGTATGCAGTGGTGGGTTCACAGCACAGGTATGCAGTGGTGGGTTCACAGCACAGGTATGCAGTGGTGGGTTCACTGAACAGGTATGCAGTGGTGGGTTCACAGAACAGGTATGCAGTGGCAGGTTCACTGAACAGGTATGCAGTGGTGGGTTCACTGAACAGGTATGCAGTGGTGGGTTCACTGAACAGGTATGCAGTGGTGGGTTCACAGAACAGGTATGCAGTGGCAGGTTCACTGAACAGGTATGCAGTGGTGGGTTCACAGCACAGGTATGCAGTGGTGGGTTCACTGAACAGGTATGCAGTGGTGGGTTCACAGCACAGGTATGCAGTGGTGGGTTCACAGAACAGGTATGCAGTGGTGGGTTCACAGCACAGGTATGCAGTGGTGGGTTCACAGCACAGGTATGCAGTGGTGGGTTCACTGAACAGGTATGCAGTGGTGGGTTCACAGCACAGGTATGCAGTGGTGGGTTCACAGAACAGGTATGCAGTGGTGGGTTCACAGCACAGGTATGCAGTGGTGGGTTCACAGCACAGGTATGCAGTGGTGGGTTCACAGCACAGGTATGCAGTGGTGGGTTCACAGAACAGGTATGCAGCCAGACAGGAACAAGTTAAGCCTAACTAATCTTTCCCTGAGAGACAGTCTGCAGCAGCTCGCCCTACTCTCACTAACGCAGGCAGCACACGAGTGACCGTAATGGCCGCCGCTGCCTGCCTTATATAAGGGGGGGTGGGGCTCCAGGGGTTAGTGTAGCCTAATTGGCTACACTGGGCCTGCTGACTGTGATGTAGAGGGTCAAAGTTGACCCTCCATGTGCATTATGGGGCGAACCGAACTTCCGCAAAGGTTCGCCTGCGGGACGCGAACGCGAACCACTGAAGTTCGCATGGAACCGTTCGCAGGCGAACCGTTCGGCCCAACTCTATTTGCCATACATAGATCACCAGATCCACATCATCCTTGTCACATTCATCGGAATCAATCAGAAAGTACATTGAATCGAGACAAGCATTCAAGACATTTTCGCTTTTTGCGATGTAAAAATCGCAAAAGGCTTTCCAATCAAAATCGAATTCTTCCAGCAAGGCCCCAATATCCCAGGAAGCAAATGGGGGTTCAAACAGGCCAGCATCCAGATAATCTCCATAGGGGTGGAGTTCAGGAACAAGAACAGATTTTTTAACTGCTTTAATATAGTGTGCGATCCTACCTACAGCAGGATCCACATAAGCTTTGGATTGGGGCAAAAAACCTGGAGATTGAACAACATCATTACAAACATCAATAGGGAGTGTTTTATTCCGATGGTTGCGTTTTTAGTTTTTCTCTTTTTAGCCACTTTGCATGTCTGCTGTTTAAAACCTGAAGTGGCAACAGACACATTGAACTGATTGTCATACTGAAAAGTTTTGCATGGAAGGGAAAGATCAGCTGACTTATCAGCAGCTACACACTCAATCAGAGCAGGTGGTAAGCCAGGCAGTTTAAACCAGTGAGAGAATATCACTGCAAGCAACTGATACAGATTACCATTCCAAGAATTGATTTTTAACAGATCATATGCCCAGGTGAACAAATCGTCTTTTAAGAGCACATAGGCAAAAAGAAGAGCCGACGTGGACGGATCAGAAATCTGAAAGGTGGGATTCAGACAAAACCTCACACATTCAGAAAGAAATTCCGCCTTGGTCTCTGAATTTAGCCTTTTAAAGCTCTTAAAGACACAGGACCCAAACTCGACAAAATCGTACAAATCAGAAATTCCGTCTGCACTGGGGTTTTGGGTTAGGCTGGTCATTCTGTAACGATTGTGGAACTTTCTCCGTGATCAGCGCACAACGCGTGCACTGACACGGCGGAAATCCTCCACAAGCGTATATTTGCAGGCACCCAGCAAAAGGTGCTACGCACCTGTAGAGGGAAATTCCTGTCGGCAGATGGCGCTGAGGAGTGCAGAGGAACCAATCCTCTGTACCTCCACAAATGCCAGATAGGAATTGTACAAAGCGCAGAACGCAATCGCAAGAGAGGCGATTGTGAATGAGAACGAGCAAAGGGACAGGTTGTATGTGTGTGCGCCAATCCAGTCGCCACCCCGCGACCGCGCACACACAACAGCAGATATCAAATAGGAACGCGATCGCGAGAGGTGCGATCGCCAGACGTGACACAAGGCAGATCAGGACAGAATACGAGGTTAGCAAAGGCACAGCAAATAATACAATGAGGAGATACGGAAAATAACAAACGCTAGCTAACCGTGAACACGGCACTCATTCACAACAGTGCACGCGGTTATGCGCGGTCTCCACGTGTTAAGCACAATAGAGACAAGCACGCCTAACTAACCATTAACAGACAAACATGAAACAGAGGACGCGAGCGCTTGCTTAACGGTTACCTCACCGAGCCTCCAGCAAGCGTAGCAGACAAGACAGACACACGAAAACAGGGACAAGCGAGAGATAGGATCCACAGCACTAGCGAAAAGTGGCTAGCGCGATCCAAGTACAGAGTAGCAGAACAGAATGATCCCCAGCGCTAGCGAAAAGTGGCTAGCGCGATCCAGGTACAGAGTAGCAGAACAGAAGGATCCCCAGCGCTAGCGAAAAGTGGCTAGCGCGATCCCAGAAGACAGAACAGAAGGATCCCCAGCGCTAGCGAAAAGTAGCTTGCGCGATCCCAGAAGACAGAACAGAAGGATCCCCAGCGCTAGCGAAAAGTAGCTAGCGCGATCCCAGGAGACAGAACAGAAGAGATAGCTGGTAGCAACTGCTGCACCAGCTATACTCCAAGAACAGAGATCAGAACCATTTCCTGTTGACCACCGTTGGGACAGGACAATGGCAACAGGCAAGACAAGACAGAACAGGCAATACAGATAATACAACCTGACTGGGCTAGAAGGGGAGCCTAAAGCAACCCCCAGGAATTAACTATACTAGATAGCAATGGTTGACACTCCAGCAGTGTCCATCAGGAACAGACCATGGAAGGGAAATGACCAGCCAAGCCTTCTGGGAAACATAAAGCTCTTATAGTGCCAGTCATCAAAGAAGGCAGGTAGGGGATTTGCATAACGAATGTATGCAAATTCCCCAGCAAGAGAACAGACCAGAAACTTGCAATGGAAAGACAGGTCTCTGTTCCAGAGACCTGCAGCCCACAGACTAGAGGAATGGACAAACAGCTGTCTGCCTGTGCAGCCAGCTGAGCGGATCATCACAATACCATCACGCAATTTTTTCTCAAAAAAGGCGATATTCAAACTGTACCGTGATGTTGAAAGGCAAGCGGTGTCATCTCTGGCACACAGCGTTAGGTCAAGGGTCCATCTGACCATGGATGCGTGGTCTGAAAAGCACGATCAGGCCTGCCCGAAGACAGTCCCCACACACAGTATCTCTGCCTGCACACCATGTGACTGCCTGCCCCAAGACTAAGTCGGTCCCCACACAGCATCTCTGCCTGCAGGCCTCTTGACTGCCTTCTCCGCCATCACCAACAGGGTCCAGGACTCAAAGTGGATTCCTGAATTGCTATAATAATTTTTCTGGTGCGTGTACATGCCTGCCTAATTTTTCTGGCTGCACTGCGGCTGCAACAACAAAACAAAAGGCATGTACATGTGTCAATTCCCCTTCGTGATCGTTACCTCGTCATGGTGATGGGGCTTGCGTATCACAATGAAGCAATGACCGCCGGGTCTATGAGTTTGTCGGGGGGGGGGGGCACACCAAAGATAATAAGGTTGTTGCTTCATTGTGGACAGACCAAATTCGAGCAGCTGGACTGTCACTGTTGTTCCATAGTTTAGCTACCTCAGCCCGGCGACGATATAGGCTTGAAAAGCGCTTTCACCTGTACTTTCGCCATGGTGCGCACCAGTGCAGCACGGCCGTCACTAAACAAACAGCTGTTTGCGGTGCGTTACACAGTGAGTTTGGTCTGTCAGTGTGAAGCAGTATATTAATTACACTACCTGATTGATGTATACACATGCAAGATGTTTTAAAGCACTTTAGGCCTTCAATTTAGCATGCAATGTGATTTCTGCCTTTAAAACGCTGCTGTGCGTCAAATCCTGATTTTTCCCAGGGACTTTTGGCATGTATCCCACTCCGCCATGTGCCCCTCCAGGTGTTAGACCCTTTGAAACATCTTTTCCATCACCTTTGCGGCCAGCATAAATGTTTGTAGTTTTCAAAGTTCGCCTCCCCATTGAAGTCTATTGCGGTTCGCGAAGTTCGTGCAAACCCGAACTTTTGCGGAAGTTCACATTCGAGGTTCGCGAACCTAAAATCGGAGGTTTGAGCCATCTCTATTTAATACCACCACCTAGATCCTATTGTGTTATGCAACATCCTGCTTTGTTGTATCTTTTGATGCCAACACTACTGATTTACATTTTAATGAATACATGTTTTCTTGTTTTAAAACCAAATAAAAATGATTGTGACAAGGCAAACTTCTGTTTTGCATAACATTTTAGTAAGAGGACTTTTTGGTCCATCATTAGACCCTTACATACCCCTAGGAGTTCTGGTTCACCTTGAGCTTGCTGGACAATCTGCACCATGCCTTGTAAGGGTTTTTTGCCTTCCTCTGGATCAACAGGGATATGGGAATGTGTACGCTAGTGTTGTACCATATGTTCTGGTTCAACTCAATGGACATATATATTTTTTTAACCCAAATAACTATGTAACAATGTATACCTTGTGTCAGCTGTCACGCATAGTGGTAAAGAAAGGACTGCAGAGGAACAATCTCTTGCTACAGAGGAAGGGAAATGGTAACTAGTGCTGGACTGAAGGGGAGGTAGGGGATTCCTTCTGAAGGCTGTAGCAATAAAGGAAGTAGAGGTTGCAACCAAACCAGGGTCCCTGAAGCAGAGGGGCCCATTAGGGGGCCTCATAACACTGCTGTATTAGTACTTCATTGGCGATATGCTGGTAATGCTAACCTGTGTGTGCTTTAAATAGTGGTAATCATTAATAAACTGTTCCCCATCCATGTGTAAACCTCTCTGACTCTGTGGATGTTCGTGGCAGGTTTGGGAATTCACATCAATTATTATGTATAGAGTCCTTGAGGGGATCCAATACAAGACTTGCACTGAAACCTATAGCTACTTGTCTACCCCACTGGCTGTACTGCACCCTCGACACAAGGAAAAAGAGCAAAAACAAGATGGCAGAGTAAAGTGCACTTTGATGTCTCCTGCCAAGCTACATGTACTACTAAGAACTGTGAGGTTTGGAGGACCATCTGAGAGAGGGCAAAGCAATGGTGGACAGTGGATGGTTTCAATGGTCCCCAATTTGAATGTGGGTCAGGACAATATCTATTTGGTGTTTCTATGTTCTCCCTGTGATTGCATGGCTATCATTTGGGCAATATTGTTTTCTCCCACATCCCCAAAACATACAGACAAGTTAATTGACTTCTATAAAAAAAACTTACCTTAGACAACGCTAGGGACAAATGACTATGGTAAGGACTAGACTCTGAACCCCTCTGAGGGACAGTTGGTGACAAGACTGTATGTTCTCTGAAACGCTGCAGATGTCAGCACTATGCAATACAAAATAAAATAAATATAAAGAAGGTGAAGGAAGTCTGTCTGTGCATGAAGATACCAGCAGAGACGTGGGCGAACAAAGCACAAAATGACTGGAGTAACTGCACACAGCCTGTGGGATAAGTGGGATTGGTTAATGCATCTGCCTGTGCTTTACGTGTGTTTATGTATAGTTTGTATGCAATTTTTTTTGGTCTGTGTGATTTATCTTTAGGTATGATGTGTTTATGTGTCTCCCCAGGGACTGATGATGGGGTGGACTAGGAGAAAAGTACAAGGCCACCTACCCTAGCCCTATGATTATGTATACAATGGGGTGCTGACAAGTATTAATTAAGCCTTACCAAGAAAAAAAAAGGAGCTAGGAAGCTGTAACTGTCACTCTATTCTACATATCTCCCCAGGTTGTCAATGCACTTGCAATATCTATCCTGCAGCTTAAAGAGGAACTCCAGTGAAAATAATGTAATAAAAAAGTGCTTCATTTTTACAATAATTATGTATAAATAATTTAGTCAGTGTTTGCCCATTGTAAAATCTTTTAAATCCCTGATTCACATTCTGATATTTATCACATGGTGACATTTTTACTGTTAGCAGGTGATGTAGCTGCTGCATGCTTTTTTGGCAGTTGGAAACAGCTGTAAACAGCTATTTCCCACAATGCAACAAGGTTCATAGACAGGAAACTGCCAGAAATACCTCGGTACTTAGAGCTTCTTGTGGGAGGAGGTTCACCACAATATCAGTCATACATCGCCCCCTGATGGTCTGTTTGTGAAAAGGAATAGATTTCTCATGTAAAAAGGGGTATCAGCTACTGATTGGGATAAAGTTCAATTCTTGGTCGGAGTTTCTCTTTAAGTCCCTGCAAATAGAGTTCTTCCGACTGCTGGTGTAACCAAACATTTGCAGCATTAGTTGTCTCCAAAACACTACCAATGTCTGTCCCTTTAGGTGTTATTTTTTTAGATAGGAGAACAGAGAATAGCCAAAAGGAGCCAAGTCAGCTGAATAGGCTGGATGGGGCATAACTTCAAAGCCTAAGGTGGTAAACCTTTCAATACTTTCCCCTGCAGTGTGTGATCATTGAACAGGATGGCACCTTTGGAGAGCTTTCCTCAACTTTTTAATTAATGTTTTGCCCTAGCTTTGTCAATAAAGAACAGTAATATGTTGCATTGATGGTTGATCCATTTGGGAGGTAGTCCATGAGCACACTTCTCTTGGTAGCCCAAAAAATGGTAGCCATATGCTTCTGCACTGACCTTTGCACACGGCACTTCTTTGGCCTAGGGGAACCACTGTACCTCCATGCCACAGACTGTTCCTTTGTAGCAGGATCACAACAGTAGATTCATATTTCATCCCCAATTATCATTTGGTCCAGGAAATCGAACTCATTTCTTGCAAAATGTCCCAAAACAGCTACAAATGTCTCCGCTTTTGTTTGGTTATCAAAAGTTTTGAGATCCACTTTGCGGTAAGCTTTCTCATTTCCAAACATTAGTTGCGCTCATAGTCAATCCATAGTGGGAGTAGGCAATGTATGGGGAATGCAATAAATGAACAGAATGCCGGTGTCCACTAAAAGTGAATGATGTCTGGTGGGCTCAGGAACTGTATGAGAAACAGTGAGGTTGTAATGAGGTTTTACTGCAGGAAAGTTCAAAGGGATATTAGTACTGCATCACTTTAAGCTAAACAGAGCAGAGTATGGATTCCAAACAGCAGCAGTGACAGTCTGACAAAATCGTAACCAGTCCCCACCGCTGCATTGTGTATCTACGCCCCTGTAGACTTAACTTCAGCACCAAGGGAAAAGATACACGTATAACGCTGTTTACATCGACACGAGACGCCAATCGTCATTCACAGCTCTTCTCTACTTCCTAGTATAGATAATATGAGGGTAACTAGTGCACCTCTCCCCTCAAAAAAAATACACCTAAAAATGTTAATAAATACAAAAATACGCCTAATTTTAACCCATTATTTCCCCCTCCTATTTATAGAACTATTGTGACTTATTTTTTAAATCATAAATAGTTACCTTATGCTACATGCCCTGCGACGATTGCGATTAACCCTGATCACAATCGCACTAGTGGGTTCCTCTCCACCCACTTTCATGGGCAAAGCACATTTTGGAATCACCGGCTTTTTTAATATGTATGCCATTAAGGTATATCACTACTACTTTTGCAAATTAGGGTTTATAATTATTGATCTAGTATAAAGAAATGCAAATGGAAAAAATACACTTTTATTTCCAAATAAAATATTGTTGTGATACATTAGTTACGCTCATAGTCAATCCATAGTGGGAGTAGGCAATGTATGGGGAATGCAATAAATGAACAGAATGCCTGTGTCCACTAAAAGTGAATGATGTATGGTGGGCTCAGGAACTGTATGAGAAACATTGAGGTTCTAATGAGGTTTTACTGCAGGAAAGTTCACAGGGATATTAGTACTGCATCATTTTAAGCTAAACAGAGCAGAGTTTGGATTCCAAACAGCAGCAGTGACAGTCTGACAAAATCGTAACAAGTCCCCACCGCTGCATTGTGTATCTACGCCCCTGTTGACTTAACTTGAGCACCAAGGGCAAAGATACACCTATAATGCTGTTTACATCGACACGAGATGCCAATCGTCATTCACAGCTCTTCACTACTTCCTAGTATAGATAGTATGAGGAGATAGTATGAGGGTATCTAGTGCTCCCCTCCCCCACCCCCCCCCCCACCCCAAAAAACACACCTAAAAATGTTAATAAATAAAAAATACGCCTAATTTTAACCCCTTATTTCCCCCTCCTATTTATAGAACTATAGTTATTTATTTTTTAAATCATAAATAGTTACCTTATGCTACATGCCCTGCGACGATTGCGATTAACCCTGATCACAATCGCACTAGTGGGTTCCTCACCACCCACTTTCATGGGCAAAGTGCTTTTTGGAATCGTCGGCTATTGTCAGCGATCCTAAAACACTGACAAAAGCGTTCTAGTGGGTCCCAGCCCTTAGGCTGCATTTTGGAATCGCCGGCTTTTTTAATATGTATGCCATTAGGGTATAGCACTACTACTTTTGCAAATTAGGGTTCATAATTATTGATCTAGTATAAAGAAATGCAAATGGAAAAAATACACTTTTATTTCCAAATAAAATATTGTTGCGATACATTGTACAAGGGACACAATTTTAAATTGTAATAACCAGGACAAATGGGCAAATAAAAGGAGTTGGTTTAATCTATCATAGCGCATTTTATTTTAAAACTACTGTCTGAAAACTGAGAAATAATTGTTTTTTTTTTCTTCTTATTGCAGCTAAAATAAAATAATATGCAGGCGGAGAAAAAGATGAGAAATGCCGGCACTGCTGTAAACTGCTTGTTTATTCATAACACTTGGTGCAACAACGTGGATTCAAATTTCATGCATATTGAGAGCTAACATACCGGTTTGCTGGTGAAGCTGTGCGGTGGGTGCTGGGGGATGAGAGCCTTACGGCCGTTTCGCGCAAATGCGCTTCTACGAAGGCTGCGGAGGGCGGCTGTCTGCTGTCAGTTTAAATCCTCAACAAATCAGCGTGCGGCAAATTGCTGCTAATGGGAGAGTAGTACTTCCTGGATACGGTGGCCTAAATAGGACAAACCTATTAGAAGTCCTTTGCAAGTCTGCATGGGGCTATCATATCATAGATGGAACTCAAGGTTTCCATCAAGTGACAGGAAAAATGTATGACGGCCTGGACTTTTTACAAGGGGAAATTAAGGTGACAGTGTACTAATATATAAAGGATTGCCAAGTAGGAATACAGACTGGCAAATATAATGTACAATATGATATAATTAATTGCAAAACCCATAAAAAGTGTTAAAAAGGGACCCGAGGGTCTGAGCTACAAAAAATAGTGGAAGATGTATAAAACTAAAAATGCGCAGTGATATGCGCATAATCCTGGGTAACTCAGATTGAGGTAAGGAGGTCAGTAATATAGCTGTTAGGACTTATTCAACATCACAAATATAATAAACATTGTAGAACAGTACAGGGGGAGGGGGAAGGGGGTTACTGGTGTTGGGAGGGAGGGCAAAGTGGGAGGAAAGGTATAGGATCAGGAAGGGACGAGGGGGGAAAAAGTGGGAGGGGGGGAGGGGAAGAAGGGGGGGGAGAAGGGTAGAGATATCCACAGCTTAGGAGCCAATATTGTAAATTGGATGTTCCTAAAAAGAAACACATAAATACAGGATACTATGTACCCAGAGCAGCAAAATTTTAGATTCAAGGGTCCTGAAAACATGCAAAATGTGCGCTCTTTTATGGTGTCCTGGATACTAGTTAAGCTTGTGATCCATTTTTCTCAAAGTCTTCGTGTAATGCTCTCGACCCACTAGATCCTGATATTGTGTTTTAATTGTTTCAATCTCTTGCAAAGTTTTCACGTGCTCCTGCTTGGTTCTTTCTAAAACTATATTCTGTAGTCCTATGGCATGCTCAATATAGACTTCTTTCCAAATCTTTGCATTTTTAAATCTTTGCTTTATATATTAGTGCACTGTCACCTTAATTTCCCCTTGTAAAAAGTCCAGGCCGCAGTGGCGGATCTAGAGGGGTGCATGCCTTTGCTCCCGCACTGTCTGCCTCCCCTCCTGGGTAGCGCCCCCCTACCCAGCCGCCGCTGCCCACACCACCGCTGCCTGTCTCCCCTCCTGGCTGCGTCCCCTCCGAAGTGTCTCCTCTAGCGTCCCCGCCGGCGTCAAAGTAACAGACCACCTACTGAGATCCGTGGACAGCGAGAGCACTCAAGCTACCCGCTGTACTCCAATGCGGAAGTGACATCACTTCCTGCATTTGGAGTACAGCGGGCGACGGGTAACGTGCGCCTGCTCTGTCCACTGATCTCAGACAGTAAGTGGTCTGTTACTACGACCCAGGCGGGGACGCTAGAGGAGACGCAGCGGAGGGGACGCAGCTATGGCAGCAGTGGGGGAGCGGCACGCACCGAGATACAGGTACAGAAGGCAGCCTGCACCCAGCCACAATTTACCCTGCCCCAGCCTTCACCCTGCGCCTAGCCACCATTCACCCTGCCCCAGCCTTCACCCTGCACCCAGGCAATTCACCCTGCCCCAGCCACCATTCACCCTGCACCCACCCTGCACCCTGCGCGCCTAGCCACCATTCACCCTTCCCCAGCCTTCACCCTGCACCCAGGCAATTCACCCTGCCCCAGCCACCATTCACCCTGCACCCAGCCTTCACCCTGCCCCCAGCCACCATTCACCCTGCCCCAGCCTTCACCCTGTGCCTAGCCACCATTCACCCTGCCCCAGCCTTCACCCTGCACCCAGCCTTCACCCTGCACCCAGCCACCATTCATCCTGCCCCAGTCTTCACCCAGCCACCATTCACCCTGCCCCAGCCTTCACCCTGCGCTTAGCCACCATTCACCCTGCCCCAGCCTTCACCCAGCCACCATTCACCCTGCCCCAGCCTTCACCCTGCGCTTAGCCACCATTCACCCTGCCCCAGCCTTCACCCAGCCACCATTCACCATGCCCCCAGCCACCATTCACCCTGCCCCAGCCTTCACCCTGCGCTTAGCCACCATTCACCCTGCCCCAGCCTTCACCCTGCACCAAGCCACCATTCACCCTGCCCCAGCCTTCACCCAGCCACCATTCACCCTACCCCCAGCCACCATTCACCCTGCCCCAGCCTTCACCCTGCACCAAGCCACCATTCACCCTGCCCCAGCCACCCTTGACCCAACCACCCTTCACCCTGCCCCAGCCACCGTGCACCCAGCCACCATTCACCCTGCCCCAGCCTTCACCCTGCACCCAGCCACCATTCGCTCAGCCACCCTTCTCCCTGCCACCATTCACCCTGCCCCAGCCACCCTGCACCCAGCCACCCTTCACCCTGCCCCAGCCACCATTCACCCTGCCCCAGCCACCCTGCACCCAGCCACCCTTCACCCTGCCCCAGCCACCATTCACCCTGCCCCATACACCCTTCACCCTGCCACCCTTCATCCTGCACCCAGCCACCATTTGCCCTGCCCCAGCCATCCTGCTCTGCACCCAGCCACCATTCACCCTGCCCCAGCCGTCCTGACCTACACCCAGCCACCCTTTATCTAGCCACCCACCCTGCACTCTAACCCAGCCACCCTTCAACCTGCCCAAGCCACCCTGAATGCAGACTCACCCTGCAGCTGGTCCCAGTCACCCTGACCCAGCCACCCTGCACCCACACTCACCCTACAGCCAGTCCCAATTACCCTGCATTCTGACCCAGCCACCCTGGCCTGCACCCAGAGCCACCCTGCACCCTGATCCAGCCACCCTGCACCCAGACCCACCCTGCAGCCGGACCCAGCCACCCAGACCCAGCCACCCTGCACCCAGACTCACCATGCAGCTGGTCCCAGTCACCCTGCAGCCTGACCCAGCCACCCTTTACCCAGATCCAGCCACCCTGCACCCAGACCCACCCTGCATCTAACCACCCTTCAAGGGAAAAAGGAGTGGGGGGGGGGCACACTTTTAGTCTTTGCCATAGGCACCATATTACCCAGATACGCCTCTGCCAGGCCGTCATACATTTTTCCTGTCACTAGATGGAAGCCTTGAGTTCCATCTATGATACGATGCATACAGACTCATGCAGACTTGCAAAGGACTTCTAATAAGTTTGTCCTATTTAGGCCACCATATTCAGGAAGTACTACTCCCCCCATTAGCAGCAATTTGCCACACGCTGATTTGTTTAGGATTTAAACTGACAGCAGATACCCGCCCTCCGCAGCCTCCGTAGAAGCGCATTTGCGTGAAACGGCCATGAAGCTCTCATTCCCCAGCACCCACCGCACAGCTTCACCAGCAAACCGGTATGTTAGCTCTCAATATGCATAAAATGTGAATCCACGTTGTTGCACCATGTGTTATGAATAGAGATGAGCGTAATGACGTAATTACGATTTCGTAATTAGTGTAATTACGATTATGGCCGTAAGTACATAATCGTAATGAAGAAGGATTTCGCGAAATTTCGCGTAAGCATAATTTTCGCATTACAGTGGGTATTACGAAATTAATGCGTATGGTCATGCTCCCAAGCGGAAAAGTTGACGCATGGATCAATGTTAGGTAGCTGCCGACTTTAAGGGTTAATGGCAAAGCCCCCTTAAATGCTAAGAGCCTCAAATTTGGAGAATATATTAAGGAGATCAGAAGGAATAAGAGGAAAAATTTATTTTTCAAAAAGACCTTATAGTTTTTCTGAAAATCGATGTTAAAGTTTCAAAGGAAAATGTATACATTTAAAAACCCGCCGACTTTAACGGTTAATAGCAAAGCCTGCTTAAAGTTTAGGAACACCAGATTCCCAGGGTATATTAAGTGGATCAGTGGGAATAAGAGGAAAAAAACATTTTCAAAAAGACCTTATAGTTTTTGAGAAAATCGATTTTTAAGTTTCAAGGGGGAAAATGTCTTTCAAATGCGGAAAATGTCAAGTTTTTTTGCACAGGTAACAATAGTGTATTATTTTCATAGATTCCCCCAAGTGGGAAGAGTTTTACTTACTTCGTTCTGAGTGTTGGAAATATTTAAAAAAACGACGTGGGGTCCCCCCTCCCAGACCTCTTTAACCCCTTGTCCCCCACGCAGGCTGGGATAGCCAGAATGCGGAGCACCGGCCGCGTTGGGCTCCGCACCCTGACTATACCAGCCCGCATGGTCCATGGATTGGGGGGTCTCGGAAGGGGAGGGGCAGCCAAGCTTTCCCCTCCCCCTCCGAGCCCTTGTCCAATCCAAGGACAAGGGGCTCTTCTCCACCTCCGATGGGCGGTGGAGGTGGAGGCCGCGATTTCCTGGGGGGGGGTTCATGGTGGCATCTGGGAGTCCCCTTTAAAAAGGGGTCCCCCAGATGCCCACCCCCCCCTCCCAGGAGAAATGTGTATAGAGGTACTTGTACCCCTTACCCATTTCCTTTAAGAGTTAAAAGTAAATAAACACACAAACACATAGAAAAAGTATTTTAATTGAACAAAAAACATAACCACGAAAAAAGTCCTTTAATATTCTTAATTAACCATTAATACTTACCTGTCCCTTTAAATAAATGATCCCTCGCAATAGCCTCGAAAATGTTCTATCAGTTACAATGTAACAAAGTTATTACAATGTAACAACTTTGTTACATTGTAAATACGCTGCACCCGACGCCACTCGCCGCTCAGCCGCCGCATACGCGTCCTGCACGGACCCGACAGAGCTCTGAGCTATATAGCTCAGAGCTCTCAAAGCATCTTTGTATTTGGGCTCCAAGTAGCCCCATTGGTCCTTAGCAGACCAATGGGGTTCCTTCTGATTTGAAGGAACCCCATTGGTCTGCTAAGGACCAATGGGGCTCCTTGGAGCCCAAATACAAAGATGCTTTTAGAGAGCTCTGAGCTATATAGTTCAGAGCTCTGTCGGGTCCGTGCAGGAGGCTAAGTCCCCGCCGGCTCCCGCTGCCTTCCCCGCCTCTCCCACATGTCACCCACATGTCATCCACATGTGGGTGACATGTGGGTGACAGATGTGGGCGGGGTGGACAGCGGGAGCCGGCGGGACTTAGCGTCCTGCAAGGACGCGTAAGTGTATGCGGCGGCTGAGCGGCGAGTGACGTCGGGTGCGGCGTAGTTACAATGTAACATAGTTGTTACATTGTAATAACTTTGTTACATTGTAACTGATAGAACATTTCCGAGGCTATTGCGAGGGATCATTTATTTAAAGGGACAGGTAAGTATTAATGGTTAATTAAGAATATTAAAGGACTTTTTTCGTGGTTATGTTTTTTGTTCAATTAAAATACTTTTTCTATGTGTTTGTGTGTTTATTTACTTTTAACTCTTAAAGGAAATGGGTAAGGGGTACAAGTACCTCTATACTCATTTCTCCTGGGAGGGGGGGGGGGCATCTGGGGGACCTCTTTTTAAAGGGGACTCCCAGATGCCACCATGAACCCCCCCCCAGGAAATGGCGGCCTCCACCTCCACCGCCCTTGGGAGGTGGAGAAGAGCCCCTTGTCCTTGGATTGGACAAGGGCTCGGAGGGGGAGGGGAAAGCTTGGCTGCCCCTCCCCTTCCGAGACCCCCCAATCCATGGACCATGCGGGCTGGTATAGTCAGGGTGCGGAGCCCCACGCGGCCGGTGCTCCGCATTCTGGCTATCCCAGCCTGCATGGGGGACAAGGGGTTAAAGAGGTCTGGGAGGGGGGACCCCACGTCGTTTTTTTTTTTATATTTCCCACACTCAGAACGAAGTAAGTAAAACTCTTCCCACTTGGGGGAATCTATGAAAATAATACACTATTGTTACCTGTGCAAAAAAAAATGACATTTTCCGCATTTGAAAGACATTTTCCCCCTTGAAACTTAAAAATCGATTTTCTCAAAAACTATAAGGTCTTTTTGAAAAAAAAAATTTCCTCTTATTCCCACTGATCCCCTTAATATACCCTGGGAATTTGATGTTCCTAAACTTTAAGCAGGCTTTGCTATTAACCGTTAAAGTCGGCGGGTTTTTAAATGTATACATTTTTCCTTTGAAACTTTAACATCGATTTTCTGAAAAACTATAAGGTCTTTTTGAAAAAAAAAATTTTTCCTCTTATTCCTTTTGATCTCCTTAATATATTCTCCAAATTTGAGGCTCTTAGCATTTAAGGGGGCTTTGCTATTAACCCTTAAAGTCGGCGGCTTTTTTATACGGGAGCGTTACGGTTTAATGCGAAATTACGGTATGAACGAAACGCGAAATTACGCGTTGAAAATTATGCTTACGGTATTTTCAATTACGATTTTAATGGCAATTACGCTACCGTAATTTCGCATCGTAATCGAAAATTTCGGCTCAACTCTAGTTATGAATAAACAAGCAGTTTACAGCAGTGCCGGCATTTCTCATCTTTTTCTCCGCCTGCATATGATGTCTATCTGAGCCTGAGCCCGCTGATCTATCTGCATCGCACCGGATACCTGGTCTGCACCCCTGCAACCCTCCCTGCACCCTTAGCTGCAGTGCCAGCACCCTTCTATCCTACCTTACATTAAAATAAAATAATTCTTATCAAAAAAGTACCACCCACAGAAAGCCTAATTTGTGTAAAAAAAAACCAAAAAAAAAAAACGAGGCTGCATTAAGCAATTATAAGGAGTGCAATAAAAGTTGTAAAAAAGAAATTAGGCTGGCAAAGATTGAAGCTGAAAATCAAATCGCTAGGGATATCAAATCTAACCCAAAGAAGTTTTACAAGTACATCAACTCTTAAAAAAGAAAGGTTGACTGTATTGGACTCCTAAAGGATGAGGGTGGAAACTCAATGGTAGATGACCAAGGTAAGGCAGAGTTATTAAATGCTTTCTTTGCTTCTGTCTTCACAAGGGAAACATCACTGTTGCAAATTGCAGATGCAGAAGAGTCTCAATCTTCCAACTGTAATATTAAATACATAACGCAGGAAGAAATGAAGGCAAAACGAAATAAATTAAAATTAGACAAGGCACCTGGCCCGGATGGCATGCATCCTCGGGTCCTAAGGGAATTAAGTTCAGTTATAGATAAACCCCTTTATCTTATCTTTTGTGACTCTCTTTCAACTGGCAGAGTCCCAGTGGATTGGCGTACAGCTCACGTTTTACCATTATTTAACCACTTGCCGACCGCACGCTTATACCGTGCGTCGGCAAAGTGGCAGCTGCAGGACCAGCGACGCAGTATTGCGTCGCCAGCTGCAGGCTGATTAATCAGGAAGCAGCCGCTGCTTCCTGTCAATTCACGGCGGGGGGCTCCGTGAATAGCCTGCGGGCCGCCGATGGCGGCTCGCAGGCTAAATGTAAACACAAGCGGAAATAATCCGCTTTGTTTACATTGTACGGCGCTGCTGCGCAGCAGCGCCGTAAGGCAGATCGGCGATCCCCGGCCAATCAGCGGCCGAGGATCGCCGCCATGTGACAGGGGACAGCCTGTCACTGGCTGCACAGGACGGATAGCGTCCTGTGCAGCCCGGTTCACCAGGGGGGGGCCAGGTAGGAGAGGGAGGGGGGGGATTTGGCCGCGGAGGGGGGCTTTGAGGTGCCCCCCCCCCCGCAACACCCGGCAGGCAGGAGCGATCAGACCCCCCCAGCACATCATCCCCCTAGTGGGGAAAAAAGGGGGGCGATCTGGTCGCTCTGCCTGCACACTGATCTGTGCTGGGGGCTGTAGAGCCCACCCAGCACAGATCAGCTAAAACAGCGCTGGTCCTTAAGGGGGGGGGGGGGTAAAGGGTGGTGTCACAGGAGCCCTAGTGGCTGACCGCACTTAGCCTTCTAAACGGTGCCAGCGCACGGATCGTGCGAACTCTGGTCGCAGTCAATGCGCAGGAACCATTAAGAATTGGCCGCGGACAACTCAGAAGGGAGCCTGTGAGACACGGGTGATTACAACTTCACCTACTGGTTCAGAGTAAACTGCCACCACCGCGGTTATCATGGGACCGTGGAGCCCACTAACTGACTGACTAATCCTGCGAATAAAACGGTTAAACACACGTTATTCTGTCTAGCCAACAACAAACAAACAGTAGCGTATCTTCAGAGACCCGGGATCAGTTCTGTGTGTGCTGATAAGCAGGGTAGCGGAAAGTGAATGACTTGAAGAAAGTCGTTTATTCACGCAATATAAATAATTAATATATACAGACAATTATTAAAATCAACAATTATTAAAACAGTAATAGCCAGTATAAAAAATAAAAGAAGGGAGAAAAATACTTAGTTCCTGGAAAGATGTCCTTTTTGTGGGAAAACAGCGTTCTGGGTTTCAATTTGAGTTCAGAGTTCAGACCAGGTGGATGCCAGCATATCCTCAAGCTGGCATCTGATGAGTGCAAGATGTTTCAGTCTGGAGGCCCCTGAGTTTGGGTCCTCTGCCATTCTTATGTCCCTGCTTCAGTAGGAGGGAGTGAGGGCGGGGAGCCATACACCCCCTTAGAAGATGAGATGAGCCCTCCCCTTGTCCTGGGGCTAGAAATCATATCTACCCATATATGGGCTCTATCTCACAGAACCGTACAGGTCAGGGCAGATTTATTAACATTTTCAGGTCTGTCTCGATTTACCCAGCGCCCTGATACCAGACATGAGGGGTGGGACCCCTGTGGTATCATCAGGGCATTTTCAAACTGCCTAACTGGCAGTCCTTACCTCAGAATGTTCTGAAACTTCCTCAGAACCAGCACCGGGGCTCTTGCTACACTTCCCCCACGTTTGGCGAAGCTGCTATCTCAGGAACCCCAGAAATATGACAGATCTGGGAAGTTATGGATTATGCTATGAGACTCAGCAGCTAGAACACATCCTGAATAAACCTAACAGCTGACTTCCCTTTGATCTTTACCAGTGAGCAAGGTGTCAAGACCTCCCGGAGATTTGTAGCCTGCCTGGCTGCACCTAGACATCCTGATCACCCCTTGGTTAATTAACATCTACATGAGATCAGCTAGGTGTCACCTTATACCTGATGGATGGGCCATCCGCACAGCTTGAAGCCAGGGACTCTCTGGGCCCAGGCTCATTAGCATATCAAAAGAGCCATCCAGCCTTTAGGATGGTGCTCTCTCTGCTAAGAAAAGGACTTCAGCTCCCCCTACACACTCAACCCCGATTGTATCGATTTGAAGCGCAATCGATGCAGGGAATCGAGTGCGATCGCTTTTTCTTCACGGGCGGTTACAGGACGCGCCTGCAGCCCCGCAACCGTCCATGACAGGTGGTGGGTCCTCAAGTGGTTAAGAAGGGCAAAAAAACAGATCCAGGAAATTATAGACCTGTAAGCTTAACATCAGTTGTATGTAAACTATTTGAGGGGTTACTAAGAGATACTATACATGACTTCATAGTAGAAAATAATCTTATTTCTCAGCATCAACATGGGTTTACTAAAGACAGGTCTCGTTTGACTAACATGCTCAGCTTCTATGAGGTAGTGAACGCTAATGTGGATATTGGGAACGCTGTAGATGTGATATACTTGGACTTTGCAAAGGTCTTTAACACTGTTCCAAACAAAAGTCTGGTGTAAAAGTTGAGGATGCAAGGACTGGGGAAGAGTCTGTGTGCATGGATAGGAAACTGGCTAATGGACAGAAAACAAAGAGTTGTAGTCAATGGATCATACTCAAAATGGGTGACTGTAAGCAGTGGGGTCCCACAGGGGTCTGTACTGGGTCCAGTGCTCTTCAATTTACTTATTAATGACCTAGTAGATGCAGTAGTAAGCAATGTTGCTATTTTTGCAGATGACACAAAATTGTGCAGAATCATTAACTCACAGGAAGATAGGGACATACTGCAACAGGATCTGGATAGGATGGCTATATGAGCACATAAATGGCAGATGAAATTCAATGTTGAAAAATGTAAAGTCATGCATTTTGGTCGTACTAATGGTCTAGCACCATACAAAATAAATGGGATACAGTTGGGGACATCAAACTTGGAGAAGGACTTAGGAGTACTCATCGACAACAAGTTAAATAATCATACTCAATGCCAAGCCGTTGCAGCTAAAGCTAACAAAATTTTGGGATGCATTAAAAGGGAAATAAAAACTTGAGATGCTAGCATAATATTGCCCCTGTTTAACTCACTAGTAAGGCCACATCTGGAATATGGAATTCAGTTCTGGGCACCACATTACAGGAAAGATATTGCAGTTTTAGAGCAGGTTCAGAGACGAGCAACAAAATTGATACGTGGGATGGAAGCATGGGCATCCGCACATATGGCAAAATAGGGCATGCGCCACCCCCTGGCCAGCTGCTACCTCCCCCTAGCCACCCGAACCCGGAGATTTCAAGCTGCCAGTCAGGGACAGCTCTCAGGGGGACAGTCTCTCAGCGCATTGCCGGACATACAGCCGTGCAGCCTATGGGGCCACTCAAGTTCCCTTTCTTGAAGTGCCCATCAGTAACGCCAGTGTTTTTTTTGGTTTTTTTTTATTGTATTTTTCCCCCTCATGGAGTTGTCCTCAGTTGTGCCGCCCTGCCCCCTCTATTTCCTGGCTGCTTCAATGACGCGCTTGAGCGTATTCTCACTGCCGGGAGATTTGACTTGAGAGCCTGCGAGTGTCTGCGGAGCCAAAGGGACAGTGCAGGACCAGAGCTTTCACACAGACTGGGAAAAGTAATTAAACAGTCAGGTGCAATATAACATAGATAAGCTGACATGCAAGTGTCTGAGGAATGCGTTGTCCCAGCCTGTCTGATTTATGTTCTCTTTAGTTGTCCCTCAGTCAGAGCACGCTTGACTTGTTTTCTCTCCCATCTTGCCCTCAAATAATGTATTTTGTTTCATCTCTCTTCTCTTCCTGTCTTCTGTGCTCTGTCTCTTCCTCTCTCTGTACAGAGTAAATTGTCTCGTCACTAAGTGTTCGTCAGAAGGTCTCACAACCTAATCCCAACCACAGTCATATGTCTATATATTGTGTAGTGTATGTATCACAGTCTAGGGCCAATTTACTTATCTGTATGTTTTTGGAATGTGTGAGGAAACCGGAGTGCCCAGAGCAAACACACACATTCTGCTGTCTCTCTCTCGGTCTCTTTGCCTTTCTGCTGTCTCTGTCTCTCTGCCTTTCTCCTGTCACTCTCTGCCTTTCAACTCTCTCTCTCTGCCTTTTGGATGTCCCTTTCTGCTGTCTCTCTCGCTGCCTTTCTGCTGTCTCTCTTTCTCTGCCTCTCATCTCTCTCTCTCTCTGCCTTTCTCCTGTCTCTTTCTCTCTGCCTTTCTGCTGTCTCTTTCTCCCTGCATTTCTGCTGTCTCTTTCTCTTTGCCTTTCTGCTGTCTCTCTTTCTCTGCCTCTCAGCTCTCTCTCTCTCTCTCTGCCTTTCTGCTGTCTCTTTCTCTCTGCCTTTCTGCTGTCTCTCTTTCTGCCTTTCTACTGGCTCTTTCTCTCTGCCTTTCTGCTATCTCTCTTTCTTTGCCTCTCAGCTATCTCTCTCTCTGCCGTTCTGCTGTCTCTTTCTCTGCCTCTCAGCTTTCTCTCTCTCTGCCGTTCTGCTGTCTATTTCTCTCTGCCTTTCTGCTATCTCCTTTTCTCTGCCACTCAGCTCTCTCTATCTGCCTTTCTGCTGTCTCTTTCTCTCTGCCTTTCTGCTGTCTCTCTTTCTCTGCCTCTCAGCTCTCTCTCTGCCTTTCTACTGTCTCTTTCTCTCTGCCTTTCTGATGTCTCTCTTTCGCTGCCTTTCTGATGTCTTTCCCTCTCTCTGCCTTTTTGCTGTCTCTTTCTCGGCCTTTCTGCTCTCTCTCTATCTGCCTTTCTGCTGTCTCTTTCGCTCTCTCTGCCTTTTTGCTGTCTCTCTTCCTAGGCCTTTCTGTTCTCTCTCTCTCTCTTTGCCTTTCTGGTCTCTCTCTCTCTCTGCCTTTCTGCTGTCTCTCTCTCTCTCTCTCTGCCTTTCTGCTCTCTCTCTCTCTGCTTTTCTGCTCTCTCTCTCTCTCTCCCTCTCTCTCCCCCTCTGACTTTCAGCTCTCTTTCTCTCTCTGCCTTTCTGCTGTCTCTCTTTCTCTGCCTCTCAGCTCTCTTTCTCTCTGCTGTCTCCCTCTCTCTCTCTCTCTCTGCTGTGTCTCTATCTCTCTGCCTTTCTGCTCTCTCTCTCTCTCTGCCGTTCTGCTCTCTCTCTGCCTTTCTGCTGTCTTTCTCTCTGCATTTCTGCTCTCTCCCTCTCTCTCTCTGTCCTTCTGCTCTCTCTCTCTCTCTGCCTTTCTGCTGTCTCTTTCTCTCTGCCTTTCTGCTGTCTCTCTTTCTCTGCCTCTCAGCTCTCTCTCTGCCTTTATGCTGTCTCTCTTTCTCTGCCTTTATGCTGTCTCTTTCTCTCTCTCTCTGCCTTTCTGCTCTCTCTCTATCTGCCTTTCTGCTGTCTCTTTATCTCTCTCTGCCTTTTTGCTGTCTCTCTTTCTCTGCCTTTTTGCTCTCTCAATCTCTCTCTCTCTGCCTTTCTGCTCTCGCTCTCTCTCTCTGCTGTCTCTCTCTCCCTCTGCCTTTCAGCTCTTTCTCTCTCTCTCTGCCTTTCTGCTGTCTCTCTTTCTCTGCCTCTCAGCTCTCTCTGCCTTTCTGCTCACTCTCTGCCTTTCTGCTGTCTCTCTACCTTTCCACTGTCTCTCACTCTCTCTCTCTGCCTTTCTGCATGCTCTCTTTACTTTTCTGCTGTCTCTCTCTCTGCTTCTCTGCTGTCTCTCTCTGCCTTTCTGCTCTCTCTCTCTCTCTCTCTGCCTTTCTGCGCTCTGTCTTTGCTGTCTCTTTCTCTCTGCCTTTCTGCTCTCTCTCTCTCTGCCTCTCAGCTGACATTCTCCCTCTTAGCTGTCTCTCTCTGCCTTTCTGCTGTCCTCCCCACACACTGGCACCCTCCTCCTACCCACTGGCACCCATCCTGCCCATTGTCACCCTCTCCCACCCACTGGCACCCTCCTGCAAAATCTGATGTGTGGCTTAATGCCACACAGGGGGCATGGCTTAAGTTTCCCTGTCACTACCTAAACTGGGGAACACCTGCGTCAGAGGCAATCACAATCTAATCCCTACCATAGCCCTAGTCTAATGTCCCACCATTGCTAAGTTCATGTAAATTTGGCTCCACCTGTGAACACACCCACATCGTGGTTCGTGGCCACGCCCATTTTTCGGCGCGTAACTCCCACTACCCCATTTTTGCCCCCCCCTGGAAAATTTTCTGTGGCGCCCATGGATGGAAGGTCTCAATTACCAAGAAAGGTTAGATAAACTGGGTTTATTTAGAAAAGACGCCTTAGAGGGAATCTAATTAACATGTATAAAAACGTCAGAGGGCAATATAAAAGCTTGGCAGATGAGCTTTTTGTCTTTAGGCCTTCTCAAAGGACTAGAGGACATGATCTGCGCATGGAGGAAAAACGTTTTAGCCATTTATTTAGGAACGGGTTCTTTACAGTAAGAGTGATTAAGATGTGGAATGCATTGCCACAGGAAGTAGTTATGGCAAATTCTATACCTGCATTTAAAGGGGGCTTAGATGCTTTCCTTGCGTTGAAAGACATCCATGGCAACAATTACTAGGAATGCCCAGTGATGTTGATCCGGGGATTTTGTCTGATTGCTGTCTGGAGTCGGGAGGGATTTTTTTCCCTTTTGGGTCTAATTGGACCATGCCTTGTACGGGTTTTTCACCTTCCTCTGGATCAACAGGGATATATGGGGGAGCAGGCTGGTGCTGTACTTTGTTCTCTGGTTGAACTCGATGGACGTATGTCTTTTTTCAACCCAAGTATGTAAAAAAAAAAAATAAAAAAAAAAATGTATAGATCATTTTGGTGTCATAAGTGGTAATAAAGTTATTGGTGAATGAATGGGAGGAGTGTGAAATGTGAAAATTGCTCTGGTTTTTAAGGGCAAATAACCTGTGGTGGGGAAGTGGTTAAAAATAGTTATAAAACTGAAAATTTTAATATTATTATATTATATATAATATTATTATATATATATTATATATAATATATTATTATATTTAATATGAGACTCTTTTCTATACAACTAATGTTCTGCTTATCATCTATACTACACATACAATTAATTGTCCCCTAAGTTTATTTTCACTTAAGTCTTGTAAGGGTTTTTCACCTTCCTCTGGATCAATTGGGATATGTGAGGGCTCAGGCTAGTGTTATACCATACTTTCTGTTAAGCTTGGGGGTGTAATCTCCACAGTCAGCATACAACACATAAGCTGACGTGAAGGAGGTACACACACCAGCACAAGGGATCAGGATATCCCCAGTTTAGTGGAGGAGAGGACTGACTCCAATAGGAGATTGTGGTGCACAGAGCCGGTGCAGATCTGAACAGCCACAAACACTTTCGTAATAACGTCTCAGCGCAAGGTAGCGCTGAGCGCATAAACCAGGACTGAGGAGACCAGGACAGGTAGATAGAATGAACGCTTGCTAGCTAGCGATTACTTAGCGACAGCAAGCGTCCAAAACCAGACAGACTGGAATGAGGCAGCCAATGCGTTGCGGCGATGGCGTGCCTCACAAAGACAGGACAGGAGAGACAGGAAATAGCAGGATCGAGATAGATGAACGTAACACAGATAAATATACAATAAGTATGTTTTCCTAGCGTATTACAATTACAGCTATCAATGAAACTATTCGTAACGTCTGACTAACATATGTATATATTGGCAATGAACCGATATATGACATAAGCAGGAACTCTGACTAAGACTGAAGTAATACAGGGAACAGGACTCAGAAGGATTCGCTATCTCTTCGCAGAGATGAACGCAATCCACAAACAGGACCAGGAACAGGATTCAGAAGGATTCGTTATCTCTTCGCAGAGATGAACGCAATCCACAAACAGGACCAGGAACAGGATAACTAGCTCAGCACGGGTGTTCACGATACGCGCAAACTACCAAAACGTGCTGGAAAACTGACTAGCTGAACACAGGAAATAAACAGTTCGTGTACGTATATATCAGCGACACTGATATATTAACGCAACACGAATACAAGGAAAATAACAAAATGCGCAAGTATGCGTATATATTGGCGATGAACCAATATATGACACAAGACAAGCAAGTAGCAACTTCTAGAACAAGAGCAGAACTAGGAGGACTCGCTGACCCCTTCGCAGGAGTCAGCTAGTGTTGGGCGAACAGTGTTCGCCACTGTTCGGGTTCTGCAGAACATCACCCTGTTCGGGTGATGTTCGAGTTCGGCCGAACACCTGACGGTGCTCGGCCAAACCGTTCGGCCATATGGCCGAACTAAGAGCGCATGGCCGAACGTTCCCCGAACGTTCGGCTAGCGCTGTGATTGGCCGAACGGGTCACGTGGTTCGGACCCGAACGCGCTCTGATTGGCCGAACTGTCACGTGGTTCGGGTAAATAAATACCCGAACCACGTCATATCTCCGCCATTTGTCTGTGGGTTTAGCTTTGGGTAGGCAGGCAGGGTAGTTCGCGCTCCAGCCACGCTAGCCAGGGTCCCCCCCAGTCATTGTGTGTCGCTGCTGGGAATAGTAGTACACCGCTCGCTCAGCATTCTGTTTACTGCCACTCTGTGTACCTCGCTCAGCCACACTATATAGCATTCTGTTTACTGCCACTCTGTGTCTGCTGGGAATAGTAGTACACCGCTTGCACAGCCACACTATATAGCATTCTGTTTACTGCCACTCTGTGTACCTCGCTCAGCCACACTATATAGCATTCTGTTTACTGCCACTCTGTGTCTGCTGGGAATAGTGGTACACCGCTCGCTCAGCCACACTATATAGCATTCTGTTCACTGTTCTGTGTCTGCTTGGAATAGTGGTACACCGCTCGTTCAGCCACACTATATAGCATTCTGTGTACTGTTCTGTGTCTGCTGGGAACAGTAGTACACCGCTCGTTCAGCCACACTATATAGCATTCTGTGTACTGTTCTGTGTCTGCTGGGAACAGTAGTACACCGCTCGCTCAGCCACACTATATAGCATTCTGTTCACTGTTCTGTGTCTGCTGGGAATAGTGGTACACCGCTCGCTCAGCCACACTATATAGCATTCTGTTCACTGTTCTGTGTCTGCTGGGAATAGTGGTACACCGCTCGCTCAGCCACACTATATAGCATTCTGTTTACTGTTCTGTGTCTGCTGGGAATAGTGGTACACCGCTCGCTCATCCACACTATATAGCATTCTGTTCACTGTTCTGTGTCTGCTGGGAATAGTGGTACACCGCTCGCTCAGCCACACTATATAGCATTCTGTTCACTGTTCTGTGTCTGCTGGGAATAGTGGTACACCGCTCGCTCAGCCACACTATATAGCATTCTGTTTACTGCCACTCTGTGTACCTCGCTCAGCCACACTATATAGCATTGCGTACTCTGCCAGTCAGTGTGTATATTGCTGGGATCAGTAATACTCCACTCACCGTCAACCACTATATGAGCTCAACATGAGTTCCCCAGAGACCTCCGCTGTGAGCAGCACTCCCAACAACAGCAACAGCCAACGCCCCACGCAAGCTATAACATCCACCCCAGCAGCCAGTGGTCAGCAGCAGCCCTCCCCGGAGGAGAACGTTGTGTCCATCAGTCCGTCGCCAGAGCGATTAATGAGGGCTGCCATTGAGGAGATGATGGGGCCTGATGTGGAGGAGGAGGTCTGGCTCAGGCCAGCATCCCAAGTTAATGTTGAGGACGATGAGGGGTCTGTGTCTGGGGATGTTGGGGTGGCAGAGGTGGTGGGTGGGTCAGACTCAGGAGAAGAGTTGTATGATGAGGATGATGATCGGGACCATCTGTATGTGCCTCAGAGTCCGACCCCGGAAAACATGTTGTATCGTGTGTTTAGGTACTAAAATCTGCGTTCCCTCCCAGTAGTGTTGGGCGAACAGTGTTTGCCACTGTTCGGGTTCTGCAGAACATCACCCTGTTCGGGGTGACTATATAGCAGACTATATAGCATTGTGTTTAATGCCACTCTGTGTACACGGCTCAGCCACACTATATAGCATTGTGTTTACTTCCACTCTGTGTCTGCTGGGAACAGTAGTACACCGCTCACCCGCCACTGTATAGCATTGTGCTCTGTGTCACTGCTGACAATAGTGGTACACCGCTCACCCACCACTGTATAGCATTTCTGTACTGCCACTGTACTGCTGCCAGTCAGCGTGTACTTTAAGGATAAGTGAAATGAGGAAGAAATCCGGTGAAAGAGGGAGGGGCAAGGGAAGAGGTGTTTCCCCTGACGGTTCACGTACAGGCCACAGGGGAGCACCCAAGAAAACCCACTCAATACTGCCCATGTTGTCCAGGACAACAACCCTCACAGATCCAAAAGAACAGGACCAGATAATTACTTGGATGACCTCTCAAGCGTCCAGCAGTGGGTTAAGCAGCACCAGCACATCACGCACGAGGTCCGAGTCCTCAGCCAGTTAAAGTCTGGGCTTTCTTTGAAGACTGCACTGAGGATGTTACCATGGCGATTTGCAAGGTGTGCAAGACCCGCCTGAGCAGGGGGAAAAGTATTAACAACCTCTCCACCACCAGCATGAGCCGCCACATTCTATCCAAACATCCCACTCTGTGGGCAAACGCGGCAGGACAGGGTACCACCAGCAACACTGCCTCCCTTGGGTTCACCAGACTCACCACCAGACCCGCCTCAGCAGCAGCAGTAGCCCAGCCATTGCGTGGTTCACAACATTCACAAACATCAGACGATGCTGACACTGTCACTTTCCGGACTAGTGCTCTTGAGGTCTCCCAGTGTTCATCAAACACAACAACCAACAGCCCTTCGGTGTGCAGCGCTACGGTTGAGTTGTCTGTTTCTGAGATGTTTGAGCACAAGAGGAAATTGCCAGCAAATGACCCCCGGGCCGTGGCAGTAACAGCCAGCCAGCATAGCCAAGCTTCTGGCCTGCGAAATGCTGCCATATCGAGTGGTGGAGACAAACAGCTTCAAGGGCATGATGTCAGTGGCCATCCCACGTTACGTGGTTCCCAGCCGCTACCACTTTGCGCGCTCTGCAGTGCCTGAGTTGCATGAGCACGTGGTCAGCTAAATAACCCGAAGCTTGAAGAATGCCGTTGCCTGCAAGGTTCACCTCACCACTGACACCTGGACGAGTGCGTTCGGCCAGGGTCGATACATCTCCCTTACCGCGCACTGGGTGAACCTTGTGGAGCCTGGCAGCGATTCCTCACCTGCTACGGCGCGGGTGTTGCCCACGCCGCAAACAGCTGGATAACAACAGCAGCACCTACCTCTCTGACTCCTTCTCCTCCAACGCATCTCAAAGCTGTACCTCATCCGGAAATGCTAACCCAGCACCAGCAGCAGTAGGATCGTGGAAGCAGTGCAGCACAGCTGTTGGCATGCGTCAGCAAGCGTTGCTGAAGCTGATCTGCCTTGGGGATAAGCAGCACACAGGGGAGGAAATTTGGAGGGGAATAAAGGAACAGACGGATTTGTGGCTGGCACCGCTGGACCTGAAACCGGGCATGAAGCTAGACACCTGGCACGAACTGGCAATGTACGCAATAGAGGTGCTGGCTTGCCCGGCAGCCAGCGTTATGTCGGAACGCTGTTTCAGTGCTGCCGGAGGCATCATCACAGATCGGCGTATCCGCCTCTCCACAGAAAATGCAGACCGTCTGACTCAAATTAAAATGAATCAATCCTGGATTGGAAACGACTACGCAACACTCCTGGACCCCAACCAAGTAACATGACCGATGAACATCTGGGATGGTTTAGCGTTTCCGGTCCCTGTTTATTGAACCTCTCATCTGTATTACATTTATGACTGCATGGCGGCAAAAAGCATTGCTGCTATATCCGCACGCTTTTTGTCCTCATGCAAGGCCTGGGTTGTTGTGTCTCACAAAGCGTGGCCTTCTCCTCCTGCGCCTCCTCCTGTTCCATCACGTGTGCTGCTGCTGCTGCTGCTGCTGGGTTAGCGTTGCCGCGTGGTCCCTGTTTATTGAACCTCTTATCTTTATTACATTTATGACTACATGGCGGTACAAAGCATGCTATCCGCACGCTTTTTGTCCTCATGCAAGGCCTGGGTTGTTGTGTCTCACAAAGCGTGGCCTTCTCCTCCTGCGCCTCCTCCTGTTCCATCACGTGTGCTGCTGCTGGGTTAGCGTTGCCGCGTGGTCCCTGTTTATTGAACCACTTATCTTTATTACATTTATGACTGCATGGTGGTACAAAGCATGCTATCCGCACGCTTCTTGTCCTCATGCAAGGCCTGGGTTGTTGTGTCTCAAAGCGTGGCCTTCTCCTCCTGCGCCACCCTCCTCCTGTTCCATCACGTGTGCTGCTGCTGGGTTAGCATTACCGGTCCCTTTTCCTGGAACCTCTTATATGTATTACATTTATGACTGCATGCCGACAAAAAGCATGTTACCTGTGCAAAGAAAACAGACATTTCCCGCATTTAAAAGACAGTTTTCCCTTTGAAACTTTAAAATCGATTTTCTCAAAAACTATAAGCTCTTTTTGCTAAATTTTTTTTTCCTCTTGTACCCACTCCCAAGGTGCACATACCCTGTAAATTTGGGGTATGTAGCATATAAGGAGGCTTTACAAAGCACAAAAGTTCGGGTCCCCATTGACTTCCATTATGTTCGGAGTTCGGGTCGAACACCCGAACATCGCGGCCATGTTCGGCCTGTTCGGCCCGAACCCGAACATCTAGATGTTCGCCCAACACTAGAGTCAGCGCAGTCCACACGGACCAGGAACGAGGTGGGGCACGAGCAGAGTAACAGATAGAGTCTGAAACTATGA
This sequence comes from Hyperolius riggenbachi, assembly GCF_040937935.1. Lineage (NCBI taxonomy): Eukaryota > Metazoa > Chordata > Amphibia > Anura > Hyperoliidae > Hyperolius > Hyperolius riggenbachi. Next base: position 160,033,100 of record NC_090656.1, on the reverse strand, counting down.
TAGCCCATGAGACATTGCAGGAAGCAGTTCTTTATACTGAGGTCATCCAATGGGAGCAGACCTGCAGATTCCCACACAAGTGAATGGTAATTAATCACAGGCTGATAGCAGGAAAAGACAGACAATGATATGCAGCCTGCAGGAAAGGGACCGCCCCTCCACTGCAGCAGACAATGTTTGTTTACACAAAAGCATATTAAACTGTCATTAACTTCAGAGCGACTGCAGATGGAATCAGCAACTAGTTTAAGTGCAAACCAAACTATGCAAGCAAATGCATGTAATGACATTAGAACTGTTTGGTTTGCAATACCACTGCAGTCAGCAGTAAACGCTGCAGAAGCGATCATAACAGTACCCCCTCCCTTAAACGCGGCCTCTGGACGCCTATGAAAACTGACATATTTCTCCTGAACCACCCAAACCAAAAAATCAGAAGTGGGAAATCCAGCAAACTGATCTGACTGAAAATTCATGAAGGTCGGATCCGTCCGACAAAACCAAATTCCCAAATCAGTCTCACCAAAACTAGACCAATTGGAACCAGAACCTACCGAACCATGCCCGTCAGCACTACAAGCCTCAGTGTGATACCCATCAGAACCACGACTTCCAGAGAAAAGCCCCCAGAAACTCTCTGAGCGATACCCACCGCCTTCCCGGGACTGTCCAAAAACGCCAAAGCCTTTGCAATGCCCACCGGAACTGTCCCCACCAACACAAAACCCACCGTTGAACCAGTCCAAGGTACCAGGACAAGTTTCCTCAGAGATCTCCCAGAACACTTGGAAGCTCCAAAGAGATCCCCACAGGTCAGAACGCCCCTTAGGCTCACATGGAGAACCATCAAGAACCCCTATGGAACCCAGGGCAACTCTAGAGTCAGGGTCACAAGGACAAACATCAAGATCAGGGTTTTTAGGGACCAGAACCATCTCCGGGCATGCAGGCCAACCGGCAACATCAGAACATGTCTCCACTAGGGAAGCGTGTGAGCACGCCAACACAGACACACTTGGGCATTCTGGCATACGAAGCACATCTGGGCACACTGGCACAAGAGAGACTTCTGGGCATGTCAAGGAACTGCAAACCTCAAAGTCAGTCAAGGTAGGACCGAAACCAGGACTGGGCAAAAAAAAATCATCATGACTAGACTTCACAGTTACTGGATTGTCACTAAAAAATGCAGGATTAGACTTAGATGTCTCTGATTCCAGCAAAGTTATTAACAAATCATGTTCAGGGGCATTTACAAGACAGGACAAATCTTCTGATGTATGCACCGAACTAGACAGGGTTCCCATAACTTCTTCTGGACTAGACAGAGACTCATCAAATACACTGGATTGGAGCTCATGAAGGGCTGCAAAACAAGTCAGTAGTGCAGCAATCCCCACTGAACTAGGCAAAACTGAGTAACTCACTGGACAGGAAGGGGACTCAGGAATTTCTGCCACACCGGCCAGAGAACCAGAATTTTCCAGGATACAGGGCTGGGTTTCAGAAACACTCATTAACCCGGACTGAAATTCTGAGATTTCTATTATTTTTTCCAGCGAGTCAGAATTATCCATGTTACAGGGCAAGACTTTTGAAACATTCAGAGGACAGGGCTGGAGTTCCTCGGCTGTTACAACACTGGAGAGGGACTCAACAACATTGGTTAAATCAGACTGTGTACAGGGCAAGGTATCTGACACACTTGCTGACGAGGACAATATTTCAATGGCTTCTGCTTCGCTGGGCAGAAATTCATCAAGTTTTATTAGAGCAGACTGTAATTCCAAAACAGCTGCTAGACAAGTGAATATTACTGTAACACCAACTGAGGTAAGCAGTGCCTCAGACTGTTCTGCTAGAGGGTTTGAAGTATCCCAAGTACTGGGTGAAGCATAAGACTCTGTGACCACAGCTTCACTGGACAGGATCACCGAACAGTCCACATTGCAGGGCAAAACCATGGAAGCACCTGCTGGACAGCATAATGATTCTGTGACCAGAGTTTCATTGGAGAGATCTACTGCACAATTCATGGTACAGGGCAAGTTCACTGGAACATTTTCTGAACACGGTAATAATTCTGCGATTTCGGACTCACATAGCAGACGCTGTGAGTTATTCATGAGACTAGAGTGAGGTGTAGAAACAGGAAGATCAAAACACAATGTTTGCGCATCTAAATCACCATTCAATTGTGAAATTGGAAAATTCAGATGTTGGGGTTCTGAGATTTCTGGACAGGATTGCTGGGACTCAGAAACTGATGTAGTGCATCTATTGGCATCTGCTGGATCAGACAGGAGTTGAACTTTATTAACACAGGTAATTTCTGCAGAAGTATTTGCAGAGACAGGCAAGATTTTTCTGGTGTCTGTTTCACTGAACAAAGACTCATGAGTACTGGCTAAGCTGGACTCAGAAGTCAGCAGGACCTCTGGGTCCTCTGCTGAGAAATTTGTGCATGGCAAGATTAAGGAAGTATTAGTAATTTCTGTCTTACTGGGAAGTAACACTGAGTTATCCATGGTACAGGGTGGAATTACAGGAACTTCAATTTCACACGAAAGGAGCTCTGAATCACTCGCTGAATCAGCCAAAGGTGCTGAAGCAGGCGAGTCCTCAGGAACTGAGGAAGTGGAACAATCTCCACTAGACAGTGTGTCTTCCCTGGTATCAACTGATTGAATCGCATAAAAATCGTCCAGAATCATTCTCCACACATCGATCAATGGAGCCACAAAGTCATACCCACACACACCGGTTTTTATTAGGTTATAGGCAGACTTAATGCATGCATTCAATACTAATTCACTCTTTGCACTGTAAAACTGACAAAATGAACTTGCATCTTTCTTCCATTCATAGACCAGGGCTTCCATCTCTCCTTTCTCAAATGGAGGATCCCATGCATATTTAACAGCTGAGCATTCCGGCTGATCATAGTTTGCAAATGTGTTAGTGGCAGAAACATACATTGGGTTATTTAGCAGGTAATTGGCCGATTTCTTATTCCTAAGGATTTCCAATACCTGTAGCAAGTGTTGAACTGTAGTGTATGCAAATTTCCCTTGCTGCACGAATAAATTGATCTGTTCAATACTCTGTAATATATCTTCATAATCATATTCAGATAATTCATTTAAACAAGAACTTTTATTTTCCCTGGCTAGCAATGAAAGTTCATTAGTAGTTTCATAGGTCCATTTGACTCCCCTGAATGGTGACTGAATTTCATTATCTGCTACTGGCGGAGTCTCATTACAGATCTGATGCGCAGTCGCCAAGGGCAACGACTCCGCTGATTGTAACGCTTTTCTTTTGGAGCGTTTACGTTTGGCTTTAGACCCTGCTGCCTTAGCAGAAGAAAAGTTATCAGAACAATTATCTGCTTGCTGATTATTTTTGTAGGCAGTAGAAGGAGCAGCTGATTGACAAGCTGCCAGGAGCTTATCAAAAGGGCTAGGCAAATCGGTTTTGCGCAGCCAGTTATGGATCACAAACGCTAGAAATTCCAGTGGTCTTTCTTTTAAATTGGTATGATCCAAGACATCGTAGGCCCACTGAAACAATCTTCCCTTAAATAAAACATAAACTAGCTGGGGGGCCCACGTTGAAACAGGAGTAGCCTGGAGCTCAGGATTGGCCAGGAACCTGGCACATTCAGAAAAAAACTCATTTTCTGTTTCAGAATTGAGCTTCTCAAATTTCTTAAAGGAACAGGAACCATAACAAACAGTGTCATTTTTGCTGGGAACCCCCCCCCACAATGGGGATTGGTAATGGGGCTATCATAATGTTAAGCTTGGGGGTGTAATCTCCACAGTCAGCATACAACACATAAGCTGACGTGAAGGAGGTACACACACCAGCACAAGGGATCAGGATATCCCCAGTTTAGTGGAGGAGAGGACTGACTCCAATAGGAGATTGTGGTGCACAGAGCCGGTGCAGATCTGAACAGCCACAAACACTTTCGTAATAACGTCTCAGCGCAAGGTAGCGCTGAGCGCATAAACCAGGACTGAGGAGACCAGGACAGGTAGATAGAATGAACGCTTGCTAGCTAGCGATTACTTAGCGACAGCAAGCGTCCAAAACCAGACAGACTGGAATGAGGCAGCCAATGCGTTGCGGCGATGGCGTGCCTCACAAAGACAGGACAGGAGAGACAGGAAATAGCAGGATCGAGATAGATGAACGTAACACAGATAAATATACAATAAGTATGTTTTCCTAGCGTATTACAATTACAGCTATCAATGAAACTATTCGTAACGTCTGACTAACATATGTATATATTGGCAATGAACCGATATATGACATAAGCAGGAACTCTGACTAAGACTGAAGTAATACAGGGAACAGGACTCAGAAGGATTCGCTATCTCTTCGCAGAGATGAACGCAATCCACAAACAGGACCAGGAACAGGATTCAGAAGGATTCGTTATCTCTTCGCAGAGATGAACGCAATCCACAAACAGGACCAGGAACAGGATAACTAGCTCAGCACGGGTGTTCACGATACGCGCAAACTACCAAAACGTGCTGGAAAACTGACTAGCTGAACACAGGAAATAAACAGTTCGTGTACGTATATATCAGCGACACTGATATATTAACGCAACACGAATACAAGGAAAATAACAAAATGCGCAAGTATGCGTATATATTGGCGATGAACCAATATATGACACAAGACAAGCAAGTAGCAACTTCTAGAACAAGAGCAGAACTAGGAGGACTCGCTGACCCCTTCGCAGGAGTCAGCGCAGTCCACACGGACCAGGAACGAGGTGGGGCACGAGCAGAGTAACAGATAGAGTCTGAAACTATGATAGCCCATGAGACATTGCAGGAAGCAGTTCTTTATACTGAGGTCATCCAATGGGAGCAGACCTGCAGATTCCCACACAAGTGAATGGTAATTAATCACAGGCTGATAGCAGGAAAAGACAGACAATGATATGCAGCCTGCAGGAAAGGGACCGCCCCTCCACTGCAGCAGACAATGTTTGTTTACACAAAAGCATATTAAACTGTCATTAACTTCAGAGCGACTGCAGATGGAATCAGCAACTAGTTTAAGTGCAAACCAAACTATGCAAGCAAATGCATGTAATGACATTAGAACTGTTTGGTTTGCAATACCACTGCAGTCAGCAGTAAACGCTGCAGAAGCGATCATAACACTTTCTAAGAGTTCAGGCTAGTGTTATACCATAAGAGGTAATTCTAATGGTATATGTATGTATTTTTATTTAACCACTCTGCGACCACCTAACCAAGGCTGGCGGCTGTAGAGTGGCTCTCTCATTCCTCAATCACGCCATATGGTGTGATCTCGCGAGTTTAGATGGTAGGTCCCATTAGTAAACAGAGCCAGCCACAGTGATCAGCATGCTAGCCCGCGATCTGAGCTGGCAGGCTGATTTTTGATTCACAGGCACAAATAAATGTATATAGCACTGCAATCTCCCGCTGCGTTGTACAGAGGACAGCCTTGTCACATAACTATCCCACGGAAGGGCTCACAATCTAATCCCTGCCATACACATATGTCTATGTATGTATCATGTAGTGTATGTTGGTGGGATCTGATCGTCCCCCAGTTGTTTATTTTTTTTTAAATAAATATTTATTGTCATTTTTTAAAATAAATAAATGGGTTTTTTTTCCACCGTCCCTCCCTCCCCCGATCTGCAGCAGCGGCGATAGGCTTCAGCCTATCACTGGTGAGCGCTCTTTTGTGCCCCAGGGGGACAGCCATGTCTGTCCCCAGTACAGCGCTGCTGCAGATCGCAGCGCTGTACTATGTAAATAGACGGTGGTTACACTGTCTAACAGTCTCCTGAGCGGCGATCGCCACTCGGAGACTGAAGGCGGGGGCAGAGCTCTGCCCCCCAAGCAGGAGATGCGCACGCAGCCTGCGCGCAATCACCTGCAAAAGCCGGCCCCAGGACTTGACGCCATTTGGCGTTAGGTGGTCCTGGGGCTGCCGCTGCTGCCATGCCCATTGGCGTGCTGCGGTCGTTAGGTAGTTAAAAAGGTATTTTATTATTAATAAAACGCAGCAGCAATCAAATACCACCAAAAGAAAGCCCTATTTGTGAGAAGAAAAGGGGGTAAGATTCATTTGGGTGCTAAGTTGTATGACTGAGCAATACACTGTTAATAGTAAAGTGCTGAATTGTAAAAAAAAATGCCCTGGTCACTAGGGTAGTGTAAAGTGGTTAAAAGTGTATGTAGGTGTAATTTTACTATTTGGCCACAAGATGTACCCGCGCTTTATATTCTTGTGAGTACTGTGAAGTCTAAGACCTGTAATATAAATTTAAAGTGAGGCCAAACACCTCTACTCATACGTTGGCTAACGGACTCCGAATTTTAGGCCCTTAGGAAGAAGATCACACGGACACCAGCTACATGTTTGCAAACCAGATCTTCTTAGTTTAATAATGAAAGACTTCAAGTTTTTATAGCATTATAGTCACATAAAGCATTATGTCATTAAGTTAATAATTACAATATGGCGTGATGGGTTCCTATTTCTGACTTTCATACCTGTCAGCTAATAATTTTGCTAAACACTGCAGAAACATACATATCTATCTGACATGTCCTAAGTCCTTTATTATCTGGTTTCAGTCAGCTGATTTGTTATGATAGAGGGAGAAAATTAAACTTTGAAATCATTAGACCCCCTTATCTAGTTTCTATTGCTCTGAGCTGCTGCTAGAGAGAAACAGATTTCTGTCTATTTTCCTATTATAACAGAAACTTAAGAGAACCTGTCTCGTTATACAAGGAGGATTCTACAGTTAGGTATATCTATATTAATGTAAACCTCACATTTCCCCCCTTTTGGCCATATGATGGCCACATAAATTAATAAATCAATTATAACAATTAACAAACAAGAATTTTACAGAAGTAATTCAAAGCTTTCTAACATAAACTTCTGACTACACTACAGCTAAACGCGGTCACCACACGATAAGCGCAACAGTGACAAGCGCGTTCAAGGCACGGTCACCGCACGTTAAGCGCAACAGTGACCAGCGTACCAACCCTGATAGCCAATTGGCCTTCAGGCACAGGATCTAATAGTTAGACCGACGATGTCGCGCAATTTTCATACTCCTGGGTAGATATTTCATCATAGGAGCTTCTTCGTTGAACTAAGTAGATGTGAGCTTCAGATGTGCGAGTGCACCTGCTAATGAAACACATAATGAATCTATAGCAAAGGTAAAACATCAGAACTGTGTGCAGGAACATCACCAGATAGGCAACTATTTGTTTAAAGAACCCTCCAATTGAACCAAATAAATTCCCTATATTTGTACCTTTAAAAGGATTCCATCCCTCATTGCCTATTTCCCTAGTGGTGTTTTGCAACCCCTTTAATTTTTTGTAAGTGGTTGAGGACAATGTCGCCACTGTCGTCAATCCACGTACAGCAATCATCCTGGACCACCATGCACATCCCCCCCTGGGCCGCTAATATATAATCTAAGGCCAATTTTCTTGTAGCGCCAACTTGCGTACTTAGGCTATTTAAACTGTGTTAGCAGTGACCGCTGCAATGGTCTCATTAAACATATTGTCAATTAGTCCAGAGTAGTCATTTAATCTTATCATCATTTGCATCCCCCAACCTGTCCATGTAGGGAAAAAGGCCCATGCATAATCATTGGCGGTAAACAGACTCCTTTTATATAGATTGTGATGGGGCAATAAATATTTCTTTGCAGTTATAGCTTTTTCTTCTACAACAGCTACTCCTGGAGCTAAGGTGGCTACAGTACATTGACCATAGCTTCCTCTTGGCAGCCAGGCATAAGCCCAGCATCCATAAACAAAGTAATAGGGTGGTTGCAATGAGATTATACCTCGTGAAAACATCTCTTTTGATACATTAACATGTGCTCCTGCTCCTATCATAGCAAGCTCTATTCCTAATAAGTTTGCACACTCTGGGATCCGGATAGCATCTAGATGAGTAAAATTACATAAAGTTTTATTAATACCTTGATCTGAGGGAAAATTCATATAACCAGTGTTACCCCCTAGGAGCATAAGTAAGGCTATTCCTAGGGACCATGCATCAGTACCTATATCATTTATGCTTACATTTTTCCAGAGCATAGTAAAGTTATATGTGGCGTTATTGCAATATGATTTGGGCAGTCTACCTAGGGATACTAGAGGTGTCTCAGGGATTTTTCTATATCCATGCATATTGTGGGCTTTGAATTAGGCATTGGTTTTAACACAGGGGTTCTCCAGACAGCTCTGGCTCTATCTGCAGTATGGTTTCGTCCTAAAATGTCCTCTTTACTTAATGCTTCATTTGTTATGGGGATGGCTATTAGTGGCAACCCCTTTGAATCCTTTGGCCTCATACCACATACCCAACATTTTGTTTTATTCTCAGCTAATGCCACTCTCCTTTGCAGCATCATATACAGGTTTGGTTCTTCCCAGAACAAGTCTTGAACCTGAAATACATTGACAAAATAAACAAATAACACAATGTGTAAGCCTATCAGTTTAACCATTGTTGTCTTTGGTCACTTTCTTACAATGACTGACGTGAGTCCAGTTAATGAATTCCTCAAGTTTTACTGAAGTAGCTGTCACAAGGAGAAATCATTTTTATGAGTCTCAGCTAAATGGCTCTGTATGGTAATGACATATTCTGCTAGATTTGAATGAAATTATTGGATTTGCTGAGGCAAATTTATTCTGTTCTAGGTACCTGTCAAACAAGATTTCATATGGACTTAACCTAAGTCTGTGTTTCATTGGGGTAGTTCTTACGCTATACAGGACGATAGGTAAACATTCTGTCCACAGCTTACCTGTATCTTCACACATTTTCCTTCCCTTGTTTTAATTGCACAATTTAGTCTTTCTGCTTTCCCACTACTATTGTGAATGATAAGGAGTATAGAAAGCCTGTGTGATACCCATAGCCTGCATTATTTCCTGTACCACCTGTCCTGTGAAATGAGAACCTTGTTCACTGATAATTACCTCCGGCAGTGAATATCTGCATATTACCTCTGTTAGGGCTTTGTTTTTGCTTTTTCATGTTTTAGCATTTGCTTTGATTACTGGCCAACACTCAGGCTAATCCTGAAAAGACATCAACACAAAGCAGGGCAAACTCATACCCTCCCACATTTGGTAGCTATATGAGGTCAATTTGTAACTTTTGCAACAGGTACTCTGGCCTAGGCATATGCCTTTGCCTTACCTTCACTACTTGTCCAATATTATGTCGCATGCAGATCTCACAATTTGCTGTGACTCGGGCAGCAACGGAGCTGAACCCAGGTGCTATCCAGTATTTACCTACCAGAGCAACCATATTATTCTACCCATGTGAGTTGGACCATGTGTTAGAGCAGCCATCATTGGGTATAGAGATCTAGGAAGACAGAACAAAGATCCTGCCCTCCACACTCCATCTTCTTCTTGCTGTGCCCCCTTACTACTCCATGCAGCTTTGTGACTGGTAGCTTCTTGTCTTTGTAGAGTTTTCAGCATCTCCACATCCACTGGTACAGGTGGAATCTCTGAGATATTGAACAGTGCAACTTCCGACAGGGGGGTGAGAGCTGCGGCTTTGGCAGCGGCGTCTGCTCTTCGATTACCTTTAGCTTCCTTTGACTGCTCTTTTGTGTGTGCTTGTACTTTTAATATGGCTACCCTGGATGGTAACTGGAGAGCCTTAAACAAGTTACTTAGCAGATCAGCTTTTTTAATTGGTTTACCTGCAGCCGTCATAAAGTTCCGGGACCTCCAAATCGGACCGTAGTCGTGTGATATGGAAAATCCATACCTGCTATCTGTAAAGACATTGGCAGTCTTACCTGTGGCCAGAGTACAGGCTTCAATGAGAGCATGAAGTTCTGCCTCCTGTGCCGATTTCTTTGGAGGTAAAGATTTTTGCACCACTGTTTCCTCCAGTGTTACAACAGCATAACCAGTGTGTGGCTTACCATCCTCAGTGTAGTACCTAGAACCATCAACAAAGAATTTAAAATCTGGATTTTGCAAAGGTGTATCTTGGACATTAGAGGTTTGGATAGTTTCCATGTCTATTAACTCCAGACAATCATGTTCCTCTATCAGTTCAGTTTCCTCATTTGGTAAGAGTGTAGCTGGATTTAGGGTGTTACATCTTTTTAATTTTAGGTTTTCTGGTGTAAGCAATGCAACCTCATATTTTGTTAACCTTGCCATTGACAAATGTTTAGTCTGTACCCTGTTTAGGATTTCAAGTACACTGTGGGGTGTTAACAGATTAAGAGTATGTCCTAGCACCAAGTCAGCCGACTTAGTAAGCATGAGGGCACATGCTGCTACACTCCTGACACATCCAGGGGACCCCTAAATCACTGGATCAAGTTTGGCTGAAAAATAGGCCACAGGCCTCTGCTTGGAGATATGCATTTGAGTGAGTACTCTTGTTGCATGTCCTTTGCTCTCATGGCAGAAAAGGAAAAATTCTTTCTTGTAGTCAGGCAGCCCCAACACTGGTGCTGTGACTATGGCTTGTTTTAAGGCCTCAAAAGATGCTTTGCCTGGTTCAGTGATTACAAATGGTTCCCTGGAGACACTCTCATACAAAGGTGTCATCAGCTGGGATGCATTGGGAATCCAATCCCTGCAGTAACTTACTAAACCCAGAAATGTCCTTAACTTCCTGACAGATGTTGGCATTGGGTAATTTTTAACATTGGATACCCTCCTGTCTGCTGTTAGACGGTTTGCTCCTTGTGGAATGCAGTGACTAAGAAATGTTACACATGGCAGACAGTATTGAAACCTTGTTAACTTTTTTTTTTTTTTTTTTTTTTTTTTTTAGAGATGATAACATAGCAAACTGAAATGTAAATGTAATACCACTTCTGATGTGCAGGTGATGCTTTAACACTTGTATTTATGTATATTCACCAACAATCCTTTATGCTGCTTAGTCACTGTACTATCCCTCTATTTGTCTCTTCCTTTAAATGCTTATTGCTTCAACAAATATGATACTTGCTGCCGTATTGCCTCTCCATAGACAGTCTTTGCTCCTTTTCAAACCTTCCCTTTTCAAGGCTGCACTACCAGCAGATGTTGTTGCACCCCTAGACATAGCTGCTCCAGCTCCAACACCTTACACCTTGATGCTTTCATCTGGCCACCCAGCAGGCAGTCGCCTCCAAGGGGCATACCTATACATAGAAACATTCTACAACCTGTTCTGGCTTTTTCTGAGATTCTGTAATACACAATTTAATCTGAGTAATTAGCTGTTTCCTTTCTAGCCACTTCTGATGCCTGGCTATAAAATCCTTCCAAAAGTCAAAAAAAGTCATAATCTAATCTTCCACCATCTGGCATTTTAGTTTTCTTGCAAATACTTTTAAACGGGGCTGTAGCCCACGTACTATGGGTGTCTGTCATCCACTCAACTGCTGTCTTACCAGGAGGTTTAGGATCAAGACCTGCTTGATTCGAGCCAAGAGGGGTAGGTACATTATTTCCCATCTTTAGCTTACACACTTACTACTTTAAAAAGTGCACTTTGTATCACGGGTTGGCCAACCACTTACTACAAATACATGAGATAAAACCTCTAGACACCTTTTTATCAGACACCCTTATTCTATCTAGCAAACGTAATTTCTCAAATGCCTATAAACACAACGTTCCTAGCCCTCTACCTGCAATATATTTAGACCAGAAGATATGATGCTGCAATATGTTCCTAAGCTATCTGCTGGTTCAGTCTACAAAGAGTTAATTTCTGTGTTAGCAACGAAGCTTTTACACAGCGAGGAAAACTTACAAACCAGGGGCCCTTTGACCTGTAGGTTTACCTCTTATCTCAGGCCGGTTAATGAGAGATATATTCTCTCTAGCAGCAGAGGCCTGTTAATTATTAACTAATATAGACTGAACTGAAACAGAAAGCTTTGGCAGACGTGAGGAGTGAAACACTGCTACGCAGCGTTTATACACAGTCTTATATTATTGACATATATTATGGTCTAGAATTTGCGTAAAAACCACTTCCTAATGCCACCTCAATACAGCCACTAATTAAATCAACAAAGCTAAACCGCAGCAACCTGTCTATGATCTATTTATAACACTTTACAACCTTTTTTGAAAAGACATGCATAAACAACAAAGTTACAGCTACAAATTACATCAACACTGCACTGTAAGGTATTACACATGCATTTTCAGAATGACCGTTAATAAACCCCAAATACAATGTTAGATTACATAAAAACAAGCACCACAGACAAGACAAATACATCCAAGTAGCCAAGGTTCAGTTTTTGCGAGGCATTAATACTCACCCAGACCACAAGAGGCTGTGAGAGAGAGGAGACAAAGATATATAGGAGCTAAGTCAAGCGGTTCTTACCAAGTTGACAGATCTTCCACTAGGCAGCTGTTGTCCTGCTATCTCACACCTCAGACGATCCTAGGTGAATATTATCTGCTCGGTCCCTGTTCGCTGGGCCAAATTGTGAAGTCTAAGACCTGTAATATAAATTTAAAGTGAGGCCAAACACCTCTACTCATACGTTGGCTAACGGACTCCGAATTTTAGGCCCTTAGGAAGAAGATCACACGGACACCAGCTACATGTTTGCAAACCAGATCTTCTTAGTTTAATAATGAAAGACTTCAAGTTTTTATAGCATTATAGTCACATAAAGCATTATGTCATTAAGTTAATAATTACAATATGGCGTGATGGGTTCCTATTTCTGACTTTCATACCTGTCAGCTAATAATTTTGCTAAACACTGCAGAAACATACATATCTATCTGACATGTCCTAAGTCCTTTATTATCTGGTTTCAGTCAGCTGATTTGTTATGATAGAGGGAGAAAATTAAACTTTGAAATCATTAGACCCCCTTATCTAGTTTCTATTGCTCTGAGCTGCTGCTAGAGAGAAACAGATTTCTGTCTATTTTCCTATTATAACAGAAACTTAAGAGAACCTGTCTCGTTATACAAGGAGGATTCTACAGTTAGGTATATCTATATTAATGTAAACCTCACAGTACTGTTAGTAAGCTAACAGAAAATAATGCGTGTATGTGTTTTATCAATGGCCACGTCATCTCATTGCCGCTGGCCATTGATCACGGGCACTTAGATCAATGAATGAAAACTGTGTTCCCATTCACTGATCAGTGTACGAGTATATTATTATTATTATTATTTAGTATTTATATAGCGCCGACATATTACGCAGCGCTGTACAGTGTATATATATATCTTGTCACTAACTGTCCCTCAAAGGAGCTCACAATCTAATCCCTACCATTGCCATATGTCTATATTATGTAGTGTTAGTACTGTAGTCTAGGGTCAATTTTAGGGGTAGCCAATTAACTTATCCGTATGTTTTTGGAATGTGGGAGGAAACCGGAGTGCCCGGAGGAAACCCACGCAGACACGGAGAGAACATACAAACTCTTTGCAGATAGTGCCCTGGCTGGGATTCGAACCAGCGACCCAGCACTGCAAGGCGAGAGAGCTAACCACTACGCCACAGAGAAGGGTTACAGGAGTGTGCATTCGCATGCGCCACGCATAGGTATTAGAAGACTAATATCTACGTCCCTGGAGCAGTTTTCCCTCAGGGCGAATATATACTGCCACAACCACGGCTAGAGGTTCTGCAGCGGTAAATCATGGCCTCATTGTTCATCGTTTAAACACTGTCCACTTATAGAAACGGACAGCCGTCTGTACGATTTCTTACCGGTGTTAACTATCATTTGTGCAAATGCCATGTTTTGATCATGCTTTTCGCCATCGTCTTCCCGCCACATGACTCACCCTGGAGGCCACATGTAGTTTCCAGGATTGTTTGCCGCTGTGCTTCTGTGTCCCCCTGCGGGGATGAAAAATGCAACATGCCAGGAAGCACTGCCGAAAGCCAACAACTGCTTTTCTGCAAAAACAAGATGACGGGCTACCGCAGGAACCAGCCCTAAATCTTATAGACACTGCCCCCACCCAGATTCGAATACATGCATTATTAACCAATCAACATGCCTTTAGTTTGGATAAGCCACGCACATTTTCACCCAATCATCACCCATCTATTATTTCCAATCCTGTGAAATCGTCATGGCTACCATTTTGGTTTCAAAGTCTCACACATATAATCTTATACATGCTCAGTACCAACCAAATATACTTTACTTTAATTACTTTACCACTTGCCGACCGCCCACTACCTATGGGCGGCAGGAAAGTGGCACGCCCAGGACCATCGGCGTCGGGTCCTGGGACGGTGATTTACCAGGGATCGCGCGCATCCGCCGGCATTAGGCTCCGCCCACCCACGACGTCAACCCGTCGGCTGTTTGCAAGTGCCGGCGGGTTGTTAACCCTGCGATCACCGCTACAAAGTGTATGATACACTTTGTAATGTATAGAAAGTGTATTATACAGGCTGCCTCCTGCCCTGGTGGTCCCAGTGATCGAGGGACCACCAGGGCAGGCTGCAGCCCTCCCTGTCTGCACCCAAGCACACTGATCTGCCCCCCCCTGCCCCCTGATCGCCCACAGCACCCCTCAGAAGCTCTCCCCTGCCCACCCCCCCCAGACCCCTGTTTGCACCTAATCACCCCCCCCCCCCCCAATCACCCATCAATCACTCCCTGTCACTATCTGTCAACGCTATTTTTAAGATTAGGTCTTAAACTGCCCCCAGGGGACTTCTGATCACCCCCCACACACACACACACCCTCAGATCCTCCCCAGACCCCCCCCCCCCCCGTGTACTATATACATCTATTCTTCCCTGTAATCATCCACTGATCACCTGTCAATCACCCATCAATCACTCCCTGTCACCAACACCCATCAGATCAGACCCTAATCTGCCCCTTGCGGGCTCCTGATCACCCGCCCGCACCCTCAGTTCGCCCGCAGACCTCCCTCAGATTGCCTCCGAAGTGCATTGTTTACATCTGTTCTTCCCTCTAATCACCCATAAATCACCCCGTCACCACCTGTCACTGCTACCCATCAGATCAGACCTTAATCTGCCCCTTGCGGGCACCCAATCACCCGCCCACACCCTCCGATTGCCCTCAGACCCCCTTTATCAATCTGCAAGTGCATTGCTTACATATATTTTCCGCTGTAATCACCTACTGATCACCTATCAATCACCCCCTGTCACCACCTGTCACTGCTACCCATCAGATCAGACCCTCATCTGCTCCTTGCGGGCACCCAATCACCCGCTCACACCCTCAGAACGCCCTCAGACCGCAGCCCTGATCACCACGCCAGTGCATTTCTTGCACCTATTCTCCCCTCTAATCACACCCTGATCACCTATCAATCACCCCGTCACCCCCTGTCACTGCTACCCATCAGATAAGACCCTAAACTGCCCCCTGCGGGCACCCAAACACCCGCCCACACCCTCAGACCCCGCCTGAACACCTCTCCAGTGCATTATTTACATCTGTTTTCCCCTCTAATCACCCATCAATCACCCCCTGTCACTGCTACCCATCAGATCAGACCCTCATCTGCCCCTTGCGGGGCAAACTCGCCAGTAGGTGAAAAATAAAATCTTCTATGAACTCACCATACTACTAACGGAATACCTTGGGGTGTCTTCTTTATAAAATGGGGTCACTTGTGGGGTTCCTATCTTGCCCTGGCAGTTTAGGGGCTCTAAACTGTGAGGAGTAGTCTAGAAACCAAATGCCTCAAAATAACCTGTGAAATCCTAAAGGTACTCATAGGACGTTGGGCCCCTTAGCGCACCTAGGCTGCAAAAAAGTGTCACACATGTGGTATCGACGTACTCAGGAGAAGTAGTATAATGTGTTTTGGGGTGTATTTTTATACATACCCATGCTGGGTGGGAGAAATATCTCTGTAAATGGACGATTGTGTGTAAAAAAAAATAAAAAAAATCTCATTTACAGAGAAATTTCTCCCACCCAGCATGGGTATGTGTAAAAATACACCCCAAAACACATTATACTATTTCTCCTGAGTACGGCGATACCACATGTGTGACACTTTTTTGCAGCCTAGGTGTGCTAAGGGGCCCAAAGTCCTATGAGCACCTTTAGGCTTTACAGGGGTGCTTACAATTTAGCACCCCCCAAAATGCCAGGACAGTAAACACACCCCACAAATGACCCCATTTTCGAAAGTAGACATCCCAAAGTATTCAGAGAGGGGCATGGGGAGTCCGTGGCAGATTTAATTTTTTTTTTTTTTTTGTCACAAGTTAGCAGAAATGGAAACCTTTTTTTTGTCACTAAGGCCTAGTGCACACCAGAGCGGTTCGGCTGCAGTTTGCGATCCGCTTGCGGGTGCGGATCTGCTAGGGTAATGTATTTCAATGGGCTGGTGCACACCAGAGCGGGAGGCGTTTTGCAGAAACGCATACTCCCAGGCTGCTGCAGATTTTGGATTGCGGATGCGTTTCTGCCTCAATGTTAAGTATAGGAAAAACGCAAACCGCTCTGAAAAACGGCACTTCAGAGCGGTTTGCCAGGCGTTTTTTGTTACAGTAGCTGTTCAGTAACAGCTTTACTGTAACAATACATGAAATCTACTATACCAAAACCGCTACACAAAACCGCAAAACACTAGCTGAAACGCTGCAGAAAAATAAGAAAAAGCGTTTCAAAATCTGCTAGCATTTTGCGGATCTGCTAGCGGTTTTTGGTGTGCACTAGGCCAAAGTGTCATTTTCCGCTAACTTGTGACAAAAAATAAAATCTTCTATGAACTCACCATGCCACTTAGTGAATACTTTGGGATGTCTTCTTTCCAAAATGGGGTCATTTGGGGGGTATTTATACTATCCTGGAATTCTGGCACCTCATGAAACCTCACAAACACTGGTCCACATGACAGCCCAGGGCAGGGCCGTGCCGACACAGAGGCCAGGGAGGCTGGAGCCTCAGGGCGCAGGTCATTAGCACTCTGGGGGGCGGAAGTTTGCAGTCTGTGACTCTCTGTTTGTGTTACCTCTGCTGGCCGCCTCCCCCCCGCTGTATTCGTGCTACCTGCTGTGCCGCCCAGCGCCCGCCGCCGCTATTCGCAAAATGCTGGCTGTATCTTTCTAAAGCGGGAGCGGAGTGTATACATACTCCGCTCTCCACTACCTTGTTGTCATGGTCACCGTCCCGGTGACTCCAAAGTGCGCCGCCGCCCGCCCCTCTCTCACACACACACAGAGCAGCCAACCAGCGTGCGCCTCTGTGTGACGTCGACTTTGCAGCCTGTGGGTCCCGCCCCCTCTAACGTCGCGCTGTCTCCTTGCCTGTGACTCAGCACCTAGGGAGGAGTCAGGCAGGAGACAGTGTGGCTGTGTTGACGGGGGACTCGCCTGCCCTGTGTGGCCCGCGGCTGGCTGTCTGTCCCTGTGTGTCCCAACAAGTAAAAAGTAAGTGTGAATCTGACAGTGACAGGCAGCATCATTATGGTCGGACTTGTCTTGGATTGGATAATATTATAGAAGCCCCCAATGCCTCCCATCCATCAAACATTTATATTTTAGATATTAATAATGTGACAAGCACAGGCTGACTCTGAGCTCCTGGCTGTCTGTTCTGCATTATTGATAATATATTACATATATTATAATGTGACAGCACTGGCTGTGGCTGCACATGACATCTATATCAGCTGCTGCTGATAATATGGTATCCATTTATGGTGCATTAATTTATTTGATGGATAATATTAGTGTGTCTCTGCACTGTCAATGACAGTGCACAGACACACTAATATTATCCATCATATAATGCACCATAAATGGATACTGTATTATCAGCAGCTGATATAGATGTCATGTGCAGCCACAGCCAGTGCTGTCACATTATAATATATGTAATATATTATCAATAATGCAGGACAGAGGTCTGTCATCAATCGTGTCACTCAGGTGACTGCCTGCTATCCATGGGATTGAACAATGCACCTTATTTTGGTGTTAAAGGAATCATTAGGTAAAAAATTAGCTTTACTCACCTGGGGCTTTCTCCACTCCGCTCTCCGCCGCTGTCCTGGGTTCGCCGCACGGTGCAGAGGACGACCTCGAGGTTGTCCTTACTGCGCCTGCGTGAAGTGCCGCTGTCAATCATGGCCACAGTGTCCGCTGCGCAGGCACAGTAGTTCTGCGCAGTGCACAGCGGACATTGTGGCCATGATTGACAGCGGCTGTTCTCCTGTGGAAAAATACTGCCTTATTTTTGGATATCTTAATTGGGGGGGGGCGCAATGGGGGGGGGGGGCGCACTTGGGCAGCTCAGCCTCTGTTGCTGGTGGACCTTGTCCCGGCCCTGGCCCAGGGGCCCCAGGTCTCTCTCACTCACTGGGGCCCCCAAACCACCATGCGACACCTAGAGGAAAGTGCGGGCAAGCCCTGGACCTCTCACCTCCAGGGAACTCACCCCACCACCTCTAAACTGAATGCCAACTGCAACAAACACAATTGCTAACTTCCAGCCAGAGCAATATCCTGCCTCTATCTGGCCAGCAGACGCCAGTCAGCCAATCAGGTGCACTGTCATACACCCTTTGCCTGCTGTACCATACCTAGCAGGAATTACATAGATTAGCATTCAGGTGGGAGGCTTCAGTTGGACGCAATCGTGAATTGCGTCGTTTACAGGGACGCCCCGTGTAGGCACATCTCCCACACGGTCCCCTCCCTAACCACTCACCTGTCAACTGCATCCTAGAAGCTGCAAAAAATAAATTTAAAATCACAAACACTGGTCCACATGACAGCCCAGGGGCCCCAGGTCTCTCTCACTCACTGGGGCCCCCAAACCACCATGTGACACCTAGAGGAAAGTGCGGGCAAGCCCTGGACCTCTCACCTCCAGGGAACTCACCCCACCAAAAAGCTGCATTGGTCTGAATTAAAAAAAAGTGTCTGCTCCTTGTAATGGATAGCGGAGATGCCGCCGCATGGGCAAGCGGCATGGCGGCTATCTCCGCGTCCCAGCCGGCGGCTGCTGTCGCGCAGCAGCGTGGGGCTGTCTTGCCTGGTCCTTCTAGTGCACACAGATGGAGAACTGCGCGCGCCAGGCGACAGGACTTTTAGGCTGCTAGACGGGGAGTCAGCTGATCATGCCGATCAGCTGACTCCAGCTATGCTCCGGATTGGCTGAGTGTCTGGGGCGGCGCTGTGGAGCGCTGTTAGTATAAATAGGACTTGCTTGTCACTTGCAAGTTGTCTGCTGTTGCGAACATTTACGTGTGAGCGCTCAGACCTGAGTCAGATCCCACAGTGTGTTAGAACCAGCCGGAGCTGGGAATTTACACTGAGTCAGATTGTATTGATAGCTTCAAAGTACTATTGCTTGCTACTATTCATCTGTTAGTCTAGTTCCCAGGTGTTGAGACCAAGGACCTCACACCTAAGTTTAGGAATTGTTATATTGTTACTATCATCTGTTAGTCTAGTTCCCAGGTGTTGAGACCAAGGACCTCACACCTAAGTTTAAGAATTGTTATATTGTTACTATCATCTGTTAGTCTAGTTCCCAGGTGTTGAGACCAAGGACCTCACACCTAAGTTTAGGAATTGTTATATTGTTACTATCATCTGTTAGTCTAGTTCTCAGGTGTTGAGACCAAGGACCTAACTCCTAAGTCTAGGACTTGTTATATTGTTACTATCATCTGTTAGATTAGTTCCCAGGTGATAAGACCAAGGACCTCACACCTAAGATTAGGATTGAGAGATATTATTGTTATCTGTTATGACCTTTGGCTTCCTGACTACTCTCCTGTCCTCTGATTCGGTACTTCCGCCCATCTGACTATCTGTTGCCAACCTTGCCTGTACCTGGATACCGAATCAGTCTTCCGCTTCTGTACTTTGTCTGTCCGTGTGTTGCCGACCTGGCTTGTCTGACCTTCCTGGCTATCACCTAGTCCTTGGGTGAACGGCCCTACTGTACTCCTATGACACCTGCTTTTCAGGTGGTTACCAGCTGCTATATCAGTCATATGGTCACCAGCTCCCCTGGAGACCATCGTGCAGCACAGCTAGTGGGTCCCTGCCTTTCTCAGGTCCACTGGCTGCAGTACAGTCTGATTCCCTGCCTTTCCAGGAATCCTTGGCTGCAGTAGAGTCTGATTCCCTGCTCCTCAGGGAATCTCTAGCTGCAGTCCAATCCTTACCACATTACCCCAGTCAGTGGTCCCTGCTCCTCAGGTATCCATTGGCTGCAGTACAGTCTGATTACCTGCACCTCAGGGAATCCTTGGCTGCAGTAGTATCTGTATCTCCTGCTTCTCGGGAGATAACCTCTCCTATTACTGTTGCACCAAACACTATATCACATTGGGTGTCCTGTGTCTAGCTATACCAGTATTATTGGTGATTCTGTAGATCACCACATAATCAGGTATAGCATCTGTATTATTGGTGATACTGCAGATCACCAATAATCAGAAATATCTGTGTTGCTGACACCAATCGTTACAGAACAGCAGACCAAAACATTATGGACGCACTACACAGCCGAGTTGATAGTTTAGCCACTTCAGTGGATAATCTTATCAGGGTGCTTGATGGCCATCAGACTCAAATCACAGCTTTGTCTGGGTCCATACAGGTGCTCCAAATGGCTGTGAATACAGTGCGATCCCCTCCAGTTACAGACCTTCGCATGTCTGTACCTGAAAAGTTTTCTGGACATAGATCTGACTTTCAGAACTTCAGAAATCGAGTGCTTTCATATTTCGAGTTGAGGCCTACCTTATCGGGAACTGAGGCTCAGAGAGCTACGTTTATAAAGACCCTTTTGTCAGGGGATTCACAGACATGGGCATATAGTCTTCATGCAGAACATGTGGCTCTGACATCAGTTCAGGAATTTTTTAAGGCCATGGCCATTATATATGATGATCCAGACATTGCTTCCACCGCTGAACGGAAGCTAAAGACCCTGCGCCAGGGTCGGGATCCTGTAGAGGTTTATGCGGCAGAGTTCAGGAAGTGGGCTGTATCAGCTAGGTGGGGAACATATGCACTGTTAGACTGTTTTTTGTCAGGTTTATCTGATGCAGTTTCCGATTTGATGTTGGGACATCCTGAGCCTAAGTCTATTGACGAGGCAATCGCTTTAGCTGTCCGGGTTGATCGCCGCTTACGCTATCAAAAACAGTCCCGGGGTAGAAATGCTGTAAGATATGTCTCCTACGCCTCCTCTCCACCGTCGTCACCCCGCCAGAGCCAATGCAAATCGGATGCTCTAGATTGATGCAGGTGGAAAAGAATCGCAGGAAATCGGAAAAACTCTGTTTATACTGTGCTGAGGAGGGTCACAGGGTTCAGAATTGTCCTAAGAAGTCGGGAAACGCTGCCGCCTAGGTGTAGTCAGAGGTAATACCCTAGGCGAGCACTCTTTACCTCTAAACGATAATCGTCTGCTCCTTCCCTGCTCCATCACGTGGGAAGGTCAGACTGTCTCCACAAAAGCCTTTGTAGACTCCGGCTCTGCAGCCAATTTCATTGATTATGATTTTGCTAAGAAATTGGGAGTTCCCTTACTTCCATTAGACCGACAGATTCTGGTTACTGCAATCGATGACTCTCCATTAAAGAGTAGACACCCTCTTTCCCAGACCCCATTGTTGGTGTGTAGTGTAGGGGTGTTACATAAAGAGAGTTTACAGTTCTTGGTCCTGCAGATGGCAACCTCTACCATTATTCTTGGTATGCCTTGGTTACAACTCCACTCTCCTCAGATTGATTGGGCTTCAGGTCAGCTAAAGAGCTGGTCAGCCCATTGTCATCATCATTGCTTAGAGAAAGTTGCTGTTTGCACTACCAAGATTCAGGTTAAAGGTGTGCCAGTACAGTATGCGGAATTCGCAGATGTGTTCTGTCCTAAGTCTGCAGATAAACTCCCGCCTCACCGTAATTTTGATTGTCCCATTGATTTAAGATCTGGTTGTATGCCTCCTAGGGGTCACCTTTATAATCTATCAGGACCTGAGAAGGTGGCGATGCAGGATTACATCAAAGAGAATTTGGCCAAAGGCTTCATCCGCCCTTCTCGCTCTCCAGCTGGGGCGGATTCTTTTTCGTACAGAAAAAGGATGGAGGCCTCCGACCCTGCATTGACTACCGAGGTTTAAATAAGATTACAGTAAAAAATCGTTACCCTTTGCCGTTGATTGACGATTTATTCGCTCAGGTGACCAATGCCACTATTTTTTCCAAAATGGATTTACGGGGTGCATACAACCTGGTACGGATTAGAATTGGTGACGAATGGAAGACGGCGTTCAACACACCCGACCGGCACTACGAGTTGTGCAATGCCCCTGCCGTCTTCCAAGAGTTGATCAATGAGGTTTTCAGAGAGGTGCTGGGGAAATTTGTGCTAGTGTATCTAGACGACATACTGATTTTTTTCTCCTAATCTGACAGAACATCGCAAACATGTCAAGTTTGTTTTGAGGAAATTGAGACAGAATTCACTGTATGCTAAGTTAGAAAAGTGCCTCTTCGAGGTCACTTCCGGTCCTTTTCTGGGTTATATTATCTCTACATCTGGTCTCTCCATGGATCCAGAAAAAGTCTCGGCTGTTTTGGAGTGGCCACAACCTGTGGGTTTGAAGGCACTGCAAAGATTTTTGGGCTTTGCCAATTACTACAGGAGATTCATCAAGGGGTTCTCCTCGGTAGTGTCACCCCTCACCAGTCTTACCAAGAAAGGGGCTGACACGTACCACTGGTCAGCAGAGGCACATTCGAGGAGATTCATCAAGGGGTTCTCCTCGGTAGTTTCACCCCTCACCAGTCTTACCAAGAAAGGGGCTGACACGTACCACTGGTCAGCAGAGGCACATTCGGCCTTCTCCACATTGAAAAAACTGTTCTGTTCTGCTCCAATTTTAAGACATGTGGACATCACCTTCCCCTTCATTGTAGACGTCGATGCCTCAGAGGTTGGGGTTGGGGCTGTACTGTCTCAACGCTCTGATTTGCAGGGCAAACTTCACCCCTGTGCTTACTTTTCCCGTAGGTTCTCTCCTGCTGAGAAGAACTACGATATTGGCAATCGAGAGCTTTTGGCCATTAAATTAGCCTTCGAGGAGTGGCGACATTGGCTAGAAG
Organism: Hyperolius riggenbachi; assembly: GCF_040937935.1. Lineage (NCBI taxonomy): Eukaryota > Metazoa > Chordata > Amphibia > Anura > Hyperoliidae > Hyperolius > Hyperolius riggenbachi. The sequence goes on along the minus strand of NC_090656.1, from coordinate 160,009,918 downwards.
GGGCAGAACATACTATCACAGTTTATACTGATCAAAAAAACTTGGAGTACATAGAAGGGGCCAAAAGACTTAGTCCTCGACAGGCCCGTTGGTCCTTGTTCTTTTCAAGATTCATATTTGTCATAACGTACACACCGGGGAGTAAGAACGTCAAGGCTGACGCCCTATCTAGGTGTTTCGAGCCTGAGACAGTGCAACCCTCAACCCCAGAGACCATCCTACCTCAGAAAATGGTCTTGGCAGCTACTGAGACCTGGAAGGATTGGACAGCTACTCTGGGCCCTTATCAGCAGGATGTTCCAGAGGGAAAGCCTGAGGGAGTCATGTTTGTACCACTGCCTTCCGCCTGCAACTCCTGCAATTGTTCCATTCCCATAAAAATGCGGGGCATCCTGGGGCTGCCAGAACTCAGGATTTGCTAGCCTACGCAACTGATTATAAGGAGTTTGTAAGAGAGTGTGCAGTTTGTGCCTGGAGTAAGCCCTCTCGTCGGGCACCAGTGGGTACACTCCAATCCCTACCAGTACCAAGTGAACCCTGGACCCATCTGTCGATGGACTTTGTGGGAGAACTCCCTAAGTCTGAGGGCAAGACGGTCATTTGGGTGGTAGTAGATAGATTCAGTAAGATGGCTCATTTTGTCCCTCTGAAAGGACTCCCCTCGGCCCAGGAATTGGCTGATCTCTTCATCCAGCACATTTTCCGGCTGCATGGCATTCCAGAGAATGTAGTATCAGATAGGGGAGTCCAGTTCATGTCAAAATTTTGGAGGGCCTTTTGCCATCAGCTGGAGATGGACCTTTCATTTTCATCAGGCTACCACCCACAGACCAAGAGAATAAACCAGTCCCTTGAGCAGTTTCTCAGATGTTATGTGGCAGATGCTCAGTCCGACTGGGTAAAGTTTTTGCCGTTTGCAGAATTTGCACATAACAATCTGAAAAGTTCCTCTTCAGGATTTTCCCCGTTTCAGGTAGTCTCGGGAAGATTTCCCAAGTTTGCTCCATTACCTGTGACATCTACCCCATTTCCGGCCCTGGAGGATTGGCAAAGGGCATTGAAGGAGATTTGAGGAATGGTTAAGAGGAATCTGGGTAAAGCCTTTCAGGCCCAGTAAAAACAGGTGGATAAAAGACGGTCTGTAGAATGGAAGTTTTCCCCAGGGGACATGGTGTGGGTATCTACTCGGCATTTAGCGTTAAAGCAACCGTCACCTAAACTGGGACCCAGATTTGTAGGACCATACCCGGTGTCCAGAAGGATTAACGACGTCACGTATGCGATTGATCTTCCAGCTAGCATGAAAGGCGTGAGATCATTCCATGTGTCCCTGTTGAAGCCTGCAGTGCACGTGTATTCCTTAGTCCCCCCCCCCCCCACCTGGGAGGGTTAACAACCAACCCGAGTATGAGATCGAGAAGATTTTGGACTCTCGATTATTGCAAAATTCTGTGCAGTATCTGGTTCACTGGAAGGGGTATGGTCTGCAGGAGAGAACTTTGATGCTGGATTGTCGCATGCATGCTGAGGAATTGAAAAAGAGTTTCATGACTTACATCCTGAGGTACCGGGTGGGAAGTGTCCGGGGTCCACTCCTCGGGGGGGGGGGGGTACTGTAATGGATAGCGGAGATGCCGCCGCATGGGCAAGCGGCATGGCATCCCAGCGTGGGGCTGTCTTGCCTGGTCCGTCTAGTGCACACAGATGGAGAACTACGCGCGCGCGCCAGGCGACAGGTCCTTTATGCTGCTAGACAGGGAGTCAGCTGATCATGCCGATCAGCTGACTCCAGCTATGCTCTGGATTGGCTGAGTGTCTGGGGCGGCGCTGTGGAGCGCTGTTAGTATAAATAGGTCTTGCTTGTCACTTGCAAGTTGTCTGCTGTTGCGAACATTTACGTGTGAGCGCTCAGACCTGAGTCAGATCCCACAGTGTGTTAGAACCAGCTGGAGCTGGGAATTCACACTGAGTCCGATTCTATTGATAGCTTCAAAGTACTATTGCTTGCTACTTTTCATCTGTTAGTCTAGTTCCCAGGTGTTGAGATCAAGGACCTCACACCTAAGTCTAGGAATTGTTATATTGTTACTATCATCTGTTAGATTAGTTCCCAGGTGATAAGACCAAGGACCTCACACCTAAGATTAGGATTGAGAGATATTATTGTTATCTGTTATGACCTTTGGCTTCCTGACTACACTCCTGTCCTCTGATTCGGTACTTCCGCCCATCTGACTATCTGTTGCCAACCTTGCCTGTACCTGGATACCGAATCAGTCTTCCGCTTCTGTACTTTGTCTGTCCATGTGTTGCCGACCTGGCTTGTCTGACCTTCCTGGCTATCACCTAGTCCTTGGGTGAACGGCCCTACTGTACTCCTATGACACCTGCTCTTCAGGTGGTTACCAGCTGCTATATCAGGCCTATGGTCACCAGCTCCTCTGGAGACCATCGTGCAGCACAGCGAGTGGGTCCCTGCCTTTCTAAGGTCCACTGGCTGCAGTACAGTCTGATTCCATGCCTTTCCGGGAATCCTTGGCTGCAGTAGTGTCTGTATCTCCCGCTTCTCGGGAGATAACCTCTCCTATTACTGTTGCACCAAACACTATATCACATTGGGTGTCCTGTGTCTAGCTATACCAGTATTATTGGTGATTCTGCAGATCACCACATAATCAGGTATAGCATCTGTATTATTGGTGATACTGCAGATCACCAATAATCAGAAATATCTGTGTTGCTGACACCAATCGTTACACTCCTTAAGGGGTTTTATGACTGCAGTCCTTAAGTGGGTAAACCCAAATTATTTATGACACTAACGCACATACAGATACATCTGAACATGCTGCTCAATTTCACACACATTTCTACAGTAAATTGTAACGTTTGCGGAATCGTTTTCGTGGTCAGTGCACAAGATGCGCACTGACACAACAAAAACCCTCCACACATGTATAATTAGGTGAACCCAGGCTAGGTGCAATGCACCACAGAGGGCAATTCCCACCGGCAGATGGCGCTGTGGAGTGTAGACGAGCACAGCCTCTGCATGGCCACAAATGCCAGATGGGAATTGTACAGATCTAAGACAATGCGGGACTGAACAGCCCTTAAAGAGAAGAGCACAGAGATAGACTAAATGTGTGTTCCCCAATCTAGTCGCCACCCAGCGACGGTGAACACACATTCGCAGAAACAAAGTATGAACGCGATCGGGAGAGAGGCGATCGCCAGAAGTGACACAAGACTGATCAGAACAGAACACAAGAGTAGCAAAGGCACAGCAAACATACAATGAGAATGATAAGGAAAATAGCAGACGCTAACTAAACGCGAACACCGCACTCATTCGCAACAGCGAACACATTTACAGCGCGATCTCCGCACGTTAAGCGCAACAGAGACAAACACACCTAACTAACCACCGACAGACAAACACAAAACAGAGGTCGTGAGCGCTTGCTTAACGGTTATCTCACCGAGCCTACAGCAAGCGTTCGTATAAGACAAGACAGACAGACGGAAAACAGGAATATGAGAGGAAAGATCCACTGCTCTTTCCGCCAAAGCGAGTGCGATCCGGGTACAGGAACAGGATAGCAGATCAGAAGGATCCACAGCCGCTACCGCTAGGGGCCAGTGTGATCCAAACACGGCAGACAGATGAACAGAAGGGGCTACCAGTAGCAACCGCTGCTCTGGTTAGCACCCTCAGACAGACAGAACGATTTCCTGACAACCACAGTTGGTGACAGGACAATCGCAACAGAGAGGCAATACAGACAAAACAGATAGTAACCTAACTGCACTAGGGAAGCTGCCTAGTGCAGTCCCAAGAATTACTCTAAGATAACCTTAACAAGCAATAGCACGGCTGACACTCTAGGAGTGTTTCAACAAACCATGAAGGGATGACCAGCAAAGGACTCTGGGAAAACATGACTTATATACTGCCAGCCTACAAAGGAGGCAGCTAGGTGATTTGCATAACCAATGTATGCAAATTCCTCAGCAGCAGAGCAGATCAGAAACTTGCAAAGGAAAGACAGGTCTCTCTTCCAGAGACCTGCAGCCCACAGACTAGAGGAATGGTCAAACAGCTGTCTGCCTGTGCAGCCAGCTGAGCGGATCATTACATAAATATTTCACAAACCACACAAACAATTCATACATTTATTATAGGTAATAAGGGCCTAAGCATTTGGTCGTCTTAGTCTGCACCACAGGTGGCCTTGTGTTTAAAAAAAACACCACCCCAGTTTACACCCTCCTAAGAGACTTTGTTTCTTTAAATACAATCAATTTTCTTTATTGAATTTATCTCTTGAAAAATCAAACCTATCTACCACACTCTGCTCAATCTTTTTTTAAAAGCATCAAAATTTTTCACCATGGCCAACAGATCAAATAGAAAAAACAATTCAGGAAACTTGATCATTGACGTTCCATTTTTTCAAACAATTAACCATTTTTACAGGGAGTCTAAAGCCAAAAAAAGAAACAAAACAAACATACATACCTAAGGAGGTGGAAGACTCTGTGTCCTATAGTGGATGACCAAGGTAAGGCAGAGTTATTAAATGCTTTCTTTGCTTCTGTCTTCACAAAGGAAACATCACTGTTGCAAATTACAGAGGCAGAAGAGTCTCAATCTTCCAACTGTAATATTAAATACTTAATGCAGGAAGAAATGAAGGCAAGTCTAAATAAATTAAAATTAGACAAGGCACCTGGCCCGGATGGCATGCACCCTCGGGTCCTAAGGGAATTAAGTTTAGTTATAGATTAACCCCTTTATCTTATCTTTTGTGACTTTCTTTCAACTGGCAGAGTCCCAGTGGATTGGCGTACAGCCCACGTTTTCTCATTATTTAAGAAGGGCAAAAAATCAGATCCAGGAAATTATAGACCTGTAAGATTAACATCAGTTAAGAATTAAGTTTAGTTATAGATAAACCCCTTTATCTTATCTTTTGTGACTTTCTTTCAACTGGCAAAGTCCCAGTGGATTGGCGTACAGCCCACGTTTTCCCATTATTTAAGAAGGGCAAAAAATCAGATCCAGGAAATTATAGACCTGTAAGATTAACATCAGTTGCATGCAAACTATTTGAGGGGTTACTAAGAGATACTATACATGACTTCATAGTAGAAAACAATCTTATTTCTCAGCATCAACATGGGTTTACTAAAGACAGGTCCTGTTTGACTAACATGCTCAGTTTTTATGAGGTAGTGAACGCTAATGTGGATATTGGGAATGCTGTAGATGTGATATACTTGGACTTTGCAAAGGCCTTCGACACTGTTCCCCACAAAAGTCTGGTGCAAAAGTTGAGGATGCCAGGACTGGGGAAGAGTCTGTGTGCATGGATAGGGAACTGGCTAATGGACAGAAAACAAAGAGTTGTGGTCAATGGATCATACTCAAAATGGGAGACTGTGTGGTACCACAGGGGTCTGTACTGGGTCCAGTGCTCTTCAATTTATTTATTAATGATCTAGTAGATTCAGTAGTGAGCAATGTTGCTATGTTTGCAGATGCTACAAAATTGTGCAGAATCATCAACTCTCAGGAAGATAGGGACATATTGCAACAGGATCTGGATAGGATGGCTATATGGGCACATAAATGGCAGATGAAATTCTATGTTGAAAAATGTAAAGTCATGCATTTTGGTCGTACCAATGGTCTAGCACCATACAAAATAAATGGGATACAGTTGGGGTCATCAAACTTGGAGACTTAGGAGTACTCATCGACAACAAGTTAAATAATCGCACTCAATGCCAAGCCGCTGCAGCTAAAGCTAACAAAATTTTGGGATGCATTACAAGGGAAATAAAAACTCGAGATGCTAGCATAATATTGCCCCTGTTTAACTCTCTAGTAAGGCCACATCTGGAATTCAGTTCGGGGCACCACATTACAGGAAAGATATTGCAGTTTTAGAGCAGGTTCAGAGACGAGCAACAAAATTGATACGTGGGATGGAAGGTCTCAATTACCAAGAAAGGTTAGATAAACTGGGTTTATTTAGTCTAGAGAAAAGACACCTTAGAGGGGATCTAATTAACATGTATAAATACATCAGAGGGCAATATAAAAGCTTGGCGGATGAGCTTTTGGTCCCTAGACCTTCTCAAAGGACT